>NC_090927.1:95569626-95878870 GCF_040938575.1 Ambystoma mexicanum
GTCCACAAGGCCTTCTGGGGCCTGGGTCCTAAATACCTTCAACTCTCTCTTCCCAAATATCTTCCTCCCCGAGCCCTTCGCTCATCCGCCTCCAACTCCCTCATGGTCAGCCGCTTCTCGAAGCAACGAGCTGGGGGTAGATCTCTCTCCGCGGCAGGGGCCTCCCTCTGGAACAGCCTTCCTGCCTCCCTGAAACTTGAGGAGAACCACCTCCGGTTCCGGAAGCACCTCAAAACCTTCCTCTTTGCTTCTGCTTTCTCTCTCCCTCTCCCCTGCTGAACAGCTAATTAATTCTTCACTAAACTGCACTGATCCTGCAACTGGACCACTCTAAACTGCCTTCGGTCCTGGTCCCAGTCACTGATCCCCTGGAACCCCTCTGCACTACGGGACTGTCTCTGTATCCCTACAGCCCCCCCCTTCCCCAGCACTTGTACTGCATTTACCTTGCACTTGCCACTAGCTGGCCCTTTTTATTTATTACTTACGCCACTTACCTTTACTGCACTTCCCCCCCTCCCCCACCCCTGCACTTGCGCGATCTGAATGACACCTGGCCTAGTAGGATCGTTTGTTTTGTCTCCCCTTGTTCCTCCCCTCCCTGCCTCGTCGCGCCTTGAAACACCTGTGTATAGGCGCGTTACAAATACCATATCATTGTCTGCACGTACCCATAGTGAAACATTGTTGCAAATGACAGGTACACCGAGAGCTGGGAACAGCGATGGTCCCAGGCTGGGAAGCTCGCGGGCGCACCAATCAGAACATGGGGCTCCTATCACTGACGCCATTAATTTTAACTAATCATCAGGGGTCTTCATGTAACAATTCTCATGTATCTAATCGTAGGGACAACCCATATATAGCACCTGACTAACCCTCGACCACTAACATGCTATACTAACCCTACCACTCGAGTAACCAATTAAGAGTGGCGATAGGTTTTTTGCTAACTTTCCAATGTGACGCAAGTAGCGCGTCATACCAAGGTAAAAAGGGCCTGCGAGCCCTACGATTGTGTGTGTGTCAGGACGGACGCGTACGCTCCTTGACCCATCCCTGCCGTTTTTGTCTAATAAACAGCAGAGTCACCTTGCTTCTTGCGTGTGTCTCATACTCTATCTCATCTGGGATATACGGGAGGAGTTGGGGCCTCCCTGCCCGGAGGTCTGCGGACGGCCCGGCCGACCCCGGCAGAATTTCCCCCCGACATATATTTGTCTGCTAGAACTTATTTGTATCATTGTTCTATTCAGTTTTCCAAAATAGCATATACCTTGGAGCTGCTAGGCATATTTTTCTATGGTAAAACTTGCTTCAGCTTTCCCTTACAGTGGCATCTCATACATCTGTACGTGTTTGGGGTTTGTTGCTGCACTTTGTCTTGTCTGCATTCAAATATTCTTCTTATTGGGGTTTGCTTTGGTATTGGGGTTGGTCTGCATTCAAACCACGAGTATAGTCCATATTAGCAACCTCATGTCATGTCACTCGGTTACATACATGACAGCACGCCCCATGCTCCCCAACGACTTTGGGCAGACTTGTCACTGGGTCTCAGACTCTTGGCGTGCCTCTGCAATGAAGCTTACTCACTGGGTCGTCTTATTACATGGTGCAGACGGTGCCCCATTGTTTCCTGGAGCTCCGCGATCACTCATTGGCTTTCCTATGTGGCCTGGCCCAGAGAACGCTGCATCTCGGCACGACCGTACCCCCAGAAGCTCCGCTGCGGCCCCCAGTGCTTCCAAAGTCCTCCAGGTGTGCCTGCTGCGCCTCGCCTCTCCTCCCTTCTCGCCATGCCAGTGTGTCTCGTGTTCGTGAGCCGCTGCATATATTTGCACGTCTTCTCTCGCACATTCTCCTGCACGGTTCTCTCCCACACTGCTTGTTCCATTAGTGTGGATGGCATTTTTAAATGTCCCGCGCACTTCAGATCCAGCAAGACAACTAGCCTGCACGTTAGGCTTCGGGCTTCTCTTGGTTTGCATAAACTCCTTCCTCTTCGTCTCAGTACCTGAGGATTTATGGGAGTGGAAGATCATAGATGTTACTGGATTTCTTGGATTGGGTTCAAAATTCTCACATAAAGACACATCAGAAACAGAAGATGTTATAAGTTGTGAGTGTTTGAGTCATAGATGGGGCTAGACTAGAGTGAGAATTCCCATTTCTGTGCTAATTCCCTTCAATCTTAGAGACCCCAAGCTCTTTTGCTGGACTTTAGGACTTTTTCATTTTAACCCTCGAGTGAGACCTTTATCTCACTCTCTCGTGTGTTTTGACCTGTTTTGGATTATGTGTTGCCACTGTTTTTGGAGTCTGACAAACTCCATAGGCATCCATTTTTATATGGTGACACACAGCACCTTGAGTGTAGTGTCACAGAAATCCTTTAGATTTCTCATAAGGTTTAAAAACCTTGTTTTGTGTGAACTACCGTTCTCAAAAATAGTGACTTAACTTACCTTTTCTCTTTGTAGGTCCAGCACACACCATCTTATGTGGAGTGCTGGGGGTTACCTAGTAGCCCCTTATTCTACATACTCGTAACATATTTTTATGTTACCCTCACTACATTACATGGCTGGTGGCAGTGGTTTAATTTTTCCTACCATTGTGCTTTTCTACTGAGGTACAGCACCCATGGGTGACCATTTTGTGAAAATGGGACGCCACAAGAACGCCCCTAACCCCCCCGCGACCTCCAACCCCACCCGACTTCTTTTTTTGCTATTTTGTTTGTGAGGTCTTTCTTGGGGTTTACGCTGTGTCTCAAAACAGATTTCAGCCTTTTATGCGTCTATAAGGACATGATGTGCGGGAAGGTCCCGAAACTCCCCTGTCCTTTGTCTCTAGGACTGCCTGAATGCAACCAGTCCCGATTGGCTGGCTGGCTGGCTGTCCTTTCACAGCCACCCTGCTGTTTGACAGCTAGGCTGTGCATGAATGGGAGAAAGCGGCTTAAAAGGCGAGGGTTTTGTGACTAGAGGCAGAGTCGACCACTGGGAGGAACAGCCTACCAGTTAACATGCGTATCTTGCCCTTTTACGCATGTAAATATGGCAAATACGGACCATTTAATTTTGTACTGCGTACCGTGTACGCTTTGATTTATTCATTAAAAAAACACTTTCCACCACCAGATGGCAATGTAGCATTTCTTTTGTCAGCAGCATAGCCTTCTTATGCACGATGGTGAATTTCCAACTGAAAGACCAAATCTGTGACAGCTAAGCGAGCAACACAATAAAGCACGCACCCTTTTAAAATGTGTTCATACCCATAACGTATGTGTTGGATAAGTTTTACTCTTGCAGGGGAGAAAACTAATTTTTACTCTTGAAATTGCATTTACGCTCTAATGTGAAAAATCATGCGTAAAATACTCCCACCTCAAAATCTTATCTGGAGCACTGGGGAGGAACAACCGAAGAAACCGTGAACGAAGGGTCTACTACAAGCAACTATGACTAAAGGAGTAAGCAAACCCACCTTTGGTATAAGTCTGTACTACACAGTTTTGGTATCGGGCTGAGCAGCCAGGTTTATCTCAAGAGGGGAATGTGAGCAGCAATGATGTTACACAGAGGTCTACAATCACAGGTGTTCAAATAACATACACACAAGGTTTCTTTGATAAACACTTATTTATCTGTCAGTTATAAAATATTCATAAGGAGGCAATTATATAAAACACACAATTATACTTCAATACTATTTCAAAATACCTTTCATGAGGAGTAAATGGCAAAGAGTATTATGAAAGGTTACAAATATTCTTAGACAGTGTAGATGTTTTCACCAGTCAATTTAATAGGCTAGGCCAAAGTCAATGGGCTAAAGTCTTGGATAGGATAAAGCGGTTCTGGTAGGTCAATGGAAAAGTCTCTGCACAAGTTCTCAGAAGTAGTTTGTAAAAAGAATAATCATATGTTGGGTCACAAGCTGATTAGGCCTGCGAATTGCAAAGGATTCAAGCACTTTCACCGCGAGAGGCCAGTACTCTGTCTAATTTCACAGTACCTTACAACCAAGAAAAAGATGCAGCTGATGACTTCTGTTCTTGCAGATCTTGCTGTTTATGTGCCTCAGTCGTGGGGACAAGAGGGAGGAAGTCGGAGGACTCCTGCACTGCACTGGGACTGGTCAAAAAGCTTGCAACTGGCAAAATTCCTGTGGCTGTAAGTAACGCACACAAGGTGGTGTCCCTCTCCCTGGTTATATGGTTTCCTGCAGCACACCGAGGAAAATGCAACCAGCTCCGAGATAGACATCCAGGTGGCTTACTGTCGAGTTGATTTGTCCCACCAACTCAAAGGGAGAAGTCGTCCTTGCAGGGCTTCTCAGTCGAGGTGAACTTGGTGATTCGGACCTGCAGCAGGGCTTCACCGGGCAAACCAACGGTCCAGGAGTTGCAGCAGCCGTCCTCTTCAAGCTCGTCTTCGGTTCTTTTGTTCCTGTGGTCGACTGCCTTCAAGCCAAGAGACTCGCCTTTTATTCAGTTCTCTCCCATTCATTCCAGCTTAGCCGTCATTCACACAGCTGGGTGGCTGTCCTTGCCGGACAGTCAGCCAGCCAGTCACCACAGAGTGCATTTGGGTCTCCTAGGAGGCGAAGCACAGGGAGTTTCAGGCACCTCCCTCACTTCCTGCCCACCCCAGACACATAGGCGCCAGAGGCAGCCTTCACTCCTGAAGCCCACCAAAGGCGAATGAACAGAGAGACCAAACTAGGTTTGGCGTGCAGAGTCAAACTCTAGAAAAACCTTTCCACAAAGAAATGGTGAAAAAATAAGACCGGGACCTGTTTTTACAGAGGGGGCTCAGACGCCATCTTGTAAAGCATGGCTCCCATGATTTAACGTTACCGGAGCTACGAATAGTTTGCGGTCGAGAAAAATCATGGTAGTTTGTTGTAAAACCACTGCCACCAACCATTCTGAGAGGAAAGGTTAGCATTTGACTGCTACATGAGTATCTAGACACAGGGGATACCAAGTAACCCCTCCAGCACTATTGTAAGATAGGGTGTGCTGGGTCTAGAAATTTAAAAAGACTAGTAAAGTCACAGCAGTTTATCCCAGAGAAGGTATTTAAACCTTGGGAAAGCCTGAAAGGCTTCCCTGTGCCAGTGCACTGAGGGTGCTCTGTGACACAAATGAAAAGATGATGCCGATGGAGTTGTTTAAACGCCATAACCAAAGAAAACACAGAGGTAAAAACACATATCAAAATACATCTGTGGGAAAAAGGCTCACTCTCTCCAGGTAAAAAAAAAAAAAATCAAGTGCTCAAAATCCAGCAAAGTTGCTGGGGGTCTCTAAGGTGAAGGGAATTAGCACATTTTTGAGAATTCTCCTTAACAACGGTGAAGACCTGCTGCTGTGCTGAAACTTTTCAATCGACAGACGCTCCGGAAGGGACTACTTCACTTGGGTTAGTGGGACCAACTAACCCCGAGACGAACTCCATCGGACCATCTTCTCTGACTGGCTGTACTTCTTCGCTGTTGCAAGAACCGAGTGCCAAGGGTCGAGAAATCCGTAGTCCAGTGCAACGTCTGAAATCCAGCTAGAAGTTCCAGGAGTCTCCCAAGGACCCTCCAGAAGCAGGACGACCAAAAGCTCGAGTCCCCTCACCAGAGTGCAGGACCCAAGGAGTGAAGGAAAACCAACCGGTATCCGAGATCCGCGACAGTGCCGTTTACCAAGCACTGAAACCAAGAAGTGCAGCTGAACCAAAAAGAGCCCGTAGCTGCCGACGACCTCCCAAGTACCACTGCAGGAGCCCTCCAGACGTCCTCCCTCTTGTCTACACGACTGCAGCTCTGGAACACTGGGTCTGCACCGCTGTAGCAAGACAGATTCCAGCTGGACCACTCTTCAAACCAGAGGTACTGTTTAGACTTGGGGAACTTACCTCATTGCCTTGTAGCTGTGCTCTTCTCAGATGGGAATTGCAGTGGCATACTGTTAAGAGTGGATTTCAACTCTTTTTTGCACATGCTTAACAGCTTGTAACCCTACGAGTGATTTTTCTATAAACTCTCTAACTTTGTGCACAACTTTTATCTAATTAGTGCTTCAGCTCCATAGACTGTGTTCCAATCGACTTTGGCTGTTCTGACTCCCTGCAGACTCTTCTAGCCCATTGACTGATATTGTTTGTCCCTCATAGGTCCCTAGTAGTAACTTGTTTTAGACTTACTGCTGGGAAAGGCTTTTCTAAATTTCATTGGAAGATTTAAGTGTCCTCAAATATATTGAGAACCTGTCTAATCTTTTTCCTTCCGTAAACCTTTCCTTTCTACAACCTCAGAATCTGCAAAGTATAACTAGTGTGATATATAAATGCCATTACTGTCCTTACGATTGAAGTCACCTCAGGGTGTAGGAATTGTGCAAGAAGCATATCCAAAGATTATCCACTAATTTGCTCTTGTTCTGAAAAGTAATTTTAAAGTGCATTTAGATCATTAAGTGAATTGCCTTTTTAAAGTACGCTTATTTAAAAATAGATGTTAAATAAATATTTAAAACAGAAACTTTGAGTGTAAGTGTTACTTGGCTACTTATATTTCCAAATTTCATTTGTACAGCTCACATTTACACCTCTTGAGATAGGCCTGGCTGCTCAGTCACACTACCAACTTGTGTACTACAGACCTATACCAAAAGGTGGGTTACCTGATACCAAGCAGATAAGTGTTAAGTAGTCTCACGCAGTGGGACTACACCAATTCTTACCCAACTGTTTTCTCCTCCCATATAATCCACCCTCATATAGTTGCCCCCCAGGAGAATCAGGGAGGACTCCACTGGATTCATCACAGTATTCATCTCACACTTCTCCATCTCTATGGACTGCTCAAAGGGTTTCAAAAAGGGTGTGATAGTGGGCTCGATTACCCAAACCTTTTACTGAACAGAGCATACTGCCTAAACAAGAGAACCAAGATGAGCGGTGTGAGCACAAAACGAATAATGCCTGCTTGGCCAACAACCCTTTATCGATCCAGTTCCAGTATAATGGGATTTTTCACAGACTGGCCCATTTCAGAGGGGAGTTGGTATTCTAGTTGGTCAATATCTTGACGTTGCAGCATTTACAAAATATTACTTGCATCAGGAATACTTACTGGCTGTTCTTTTGCCTCTTATCAATAAACTTCATAACCTACAGAGAGGGAGAAAAAGCATCAATGAGACATTTTGAACAAGTTCCATTGTAAATGGGCGTGGTGTCATCCTCCCTCCCCTCACCTAAATTACTATTTTCCGCACTGACGGATCAAGGATGCAATATACAATATAAAATACAGCAGTTGGTGCGCCAAGAGAAGTGCCCATTGATTAAACATGCAAGCACTGGTCTGTCCCAGACCTTTCTGAATATGGATACAAGTATATCAATGCAACTGGACTGTTCAAGTTAAACAATAACATGGACATTTATAAAAGAAATACCTTACTTAAATGTGTGAACAAAGTGTTTTTGGGGGGTGGGGGCCTAAACTTGGAGAGGTGAATTTGCTATGGCTGGTAGGTTGCTGGGCAACAAGGTTTGAGAGTTTAGTTGGCAGGAATTAGGCATTTATAATAGGGAAAGGGGCTTATAGTCCCCTGGCTGTTCCTTGGGCTTCTGCAAAGGGCATGGGGGATTAGGGGGTGGAGGGGGGGGCAGGTATCACCACCTGTGGCATGATAGTGGGCCTGTGGTGGCTGGGGGGGTGGGGGGGGGGGATAAACCCGGCCAACCACACGCCCTAGCCTGGCGGGATGCGCTCACTACATGACATCAGAATATGGTGGGTCTCTTTAAGGGAACCTGATAAAGTATGTTCTTGGTATAGTGTTCCCGGTTCAAAGAAACAACAATCCCAACTTAGCCCTAAAGTGCTACGGAAATACATTACTTCTGTAAATGGGGAGCTGGGAAGAACTGTTAGCACGGAGATGATAGCAGCACAGTAGTCAACATTTTGTATAGGTCCAATTGAAGAGCCCATGTGGTGGAACATCTGAAAGCACAAGAGAAAGTCCTGTGTCAAGCTTGGTTTCAGAAATTATGAAGCGGGCAAGCAGCTACAACACGCTTGGTTCTTGTTGAGATGGATTTCTAAAATCTGCCCTGGTGGACAGATTTTAGGAGGCCACCCTAGTTACAGTGAATAGGGGAACTATGAGTTTAGCCAAACCAATCAAGGTAAGTGTGGAGAGGCCAAGTCTCATGGGAGGCGATTGGGGTCAGGGGTTCGCAATGAGTCCACAGAGAAAAAGTGATTACACTTACAGGGTAAGTAAAACACTACTTATTTTAGGCCCAAAAACACACTAGAAAAGATAATCACACAACACTAAATATGTGGATCTTAATCGGGATTTGAAAGACAAAGCTTTGTAATAAACTATTTATTGTTTGCTTGATAGGCACTTATACAATAAGAAATACTGTTTCAAAGAACCCACAGGGCAGGGAGGGAGCAGCAGTGGGAAATACATTAAAAAGTCATTAAAAACACAAAATATAAGTGCATTGGAGGGAAGAGGAAAGCAGGACGAACCTACTATGCCTTGTGAGTATTCAGAACGTGCAAGTGCACCAAGGAAGAAGGCAGGGGGTCAGTGCTGTGGAGTATGAGCTCATGCTGGCATTTAGCTTCAGCCAGTTAGAGGTCATCCACCCCCCTAGATCCTCAAGACATTTCCTCAGGCGAGCAGCTGTCTCAGCCCGAGTCAGGTTTAAACGGACCAGAATCTGGGTGCCATCCGCATAAGAATAGTAGCGGAACCCATGAGAATGGAGAAGGACCAGGAGGAGTCTAATATAAATAGTAAACAAAATAGGAGACATCGCCAAACCTTGAGGCACCCTACAAACAAGTGGGATGGGGTTTGAGCAAAAGGTGCGGGGGGGTGTGGGAGGGAAGAGAAGAGACTGACTGGTTTTCGGCTTTTTTAGCCGATCGTTCTCAGTCAAGAACTTGCCCAGATAGTCCGGCAGCAGATCGGCGGGAGACCAGAGTAGGGTGATCGACCGTGTCGAAAGCCGCCGACAGATCTAGCAGAAGTACGGCTTCGACACCACCCTGCCAACCAGACATGCCAGATCGTCAAGCACTGAATTTACAACAGATTCCGTGCCTCTCCCTGGCCAGCCATATTGGAACACATCAAAATAGCGGGAAGACTCGAGGAAATTGGACAGCAGGGGGAACCCAAGGTTAACTATTTATTAGTTAAGTGAGTGGCTAGAGATCCCAACAGTTCATCAAAAAAGATAACTAGGTGATAGGGTGGAAGTTGGCAGGGAGGGCAGGGTCCAACTTTTTAAAAGAATTTTATTTTAGAAGAGGGTTCACCAAAGCGTGCTTCAGGGAAGATGGGATACAACCTGAGCTAAAGATTGGGTTACTGAGTTACTAATAAAGCAACAGAAGATATGACTTGCATGGTAAAGGATCTAAAAGGGGAGGCCGACTAAGCAACGGGTGGCGGCAAAAACATCGATAGATGTAAAGGATGGAAGACTGGACCAGCTAAAAGGATGACAAGAGGCCTTCGAAGCAGATGAAGGGTCAGATGACTTGGGACCCAAGGCGAGAATTGTCTCGTGTACAACAGCAATTTTACCTAGAAAATACTTAAGATGGAGAATCACAGATCTTGTGTAGGGGAAACTGCATCAACACTAGCCGGATCAGAAAGTGAATGTACCATGCTAAATAATTCTTTAGGTTGGTAGAACAGATTGAACCTTATTAGAATGAAAGTCCTTTTTTCCTCAAAAATAGCTTTGTGGCAAGCAACAGAGGCTCACTTAAAAGCAGCTCTGGCAATGAGCAATACGCTAATCGCCATTTGCATTCCAACTGTCTGTGATGAAGCTGGAGCTTAGAAATATGTGCATTAAACCACAGCTCAGATGGACGGGCCGGCGCTTTGGAAATAGAAAGGGGGACAGAGAATCAGTAGTATGATGAACGGTGATAAGTCCTGCTTTAGCACAGTTGAGACAGGAGGCACTCTGCAGGTAAGACCTTTACTCAGGTTCAGGATAATAGGGCATGAGGGAAGATAAGTTACATAGAGGGAGAACATCCACCAGCCCCCCTTACTCTGTGCTAGGCTTGATTCAACTGACCCATCAGGAACCTAGGAAAGAACATTCCAGGCACTCACCAACATTCCATGCATACTGCATTCACTCAGGGATACCAAGATGCAACAAACGGCTTGTGACAGTCACCAAATCAGTGGTCTGGGTAGAAATACAGCGCTTGCTAATTTAAGCAGCGATTGCAGTAATGTCCACTGAACGCCATCTGCATTGAAGGGGACCTAGAGTGGTTAACACCTTCCTAATAGACTTAGTTTCAATTGAAAAAGGAAGGACTCCCTTTTCCAACGCGCACGTTTAAATGTACTATAGTTGAGGGCTAAGGAGAAACCCTCCGGGTAGCTGTAACAGGAGTAACAAAGCTGTAGGGCACAGCCGCAGAGATGCCAACCAGGCAAACGGTGTGATGCCATGTACAGAGGAGGACGGAAGCAAGACTGCAGTACCCGTCCTGTCTGGGAACCCCTGCAGGCGTTGCAAGATCTCGGTAGCAGCATACCACAGGGACTGCAGCCAGAGAGGCACTGTGGTGTTGGCGGCACGCCACAAAGATGAACAACGCCAGTGCTGACAAAACCCAGGGAAAGAAGAAGTGATTGGCGGGGATGCTGCTGAATGAGGAAAGCAGCAGAATAGCATCAGAGCAACGCCATCTGGACGACGCAGTCAGGTACACAGGCGGCACACTGGGTGCTGGGGGTTCCGGATAAGCTAGAAAGTCAAACGAAGTACAAGATAAAAGGGTCTGGGACCCGGGAAACTGTAGAAATAAAAGGTGGTACAATCGGCAGAGAACTAAAGCAAATATTCAAGGGACATTTCTGCAAGTCGGGGACCCGCACCCATACGAAAGGCAAGAGTCTAAAGTGATCAAGAATATAAGAGGGCCTGGGACCCCGTAAGACAAAGACAGCTTGTGAAAGGCCCATTGCCTGCAAGGTGAGTAAACCAAGAGCTTCAACATGCTGCAAGTCTGGCGCATGCACCCACATAAAAGTTTGTAAATAAATGGTTTGAAAATCCTGGAACTGGAAAAGAACTGTGAATCTGAGAATCCGGTTGTAGTATTTTTGGGAGATCTTTTTGCGTTTTCTGAGAAGAGACTGAAAAGACATGCATTCCTTTGAAGTCTAGGGGAAAGAAGCAACCCCTTATTGGAACATTATGTATTGAACGTTATTTTTGAATCCTTTCGGAAGCCTGACTGGCCGCCAACATTTATGTTGGCTTGATGAACACTATTGTCTTTAGAGTGAGAGCACCCTGGCACCATTTAGTTATTGTATAGAGTGAGGGACAGAAATAGGTTTTGGGGACGTGACTGGGACAGACTTACTTTCTTCACTAGTTCTTTTGAGGCAGGGAAGCCCCGCTTAGATTTAGGGAGAGAGGCATTTTTCCCCAACCTTTCTTGATCAATGAAAGGCTATACCCAAACACATGACACCCTTGTGTCCGAGCCTTACTCTTGGTACCTCACACAATTCCTTAAACCATCCATTACTGAACACAAAGAAAAGTTCTTAATACAGGGAAACCAACACTCAGCAGCCTCTTCCTATCTGATCTTTCAAGCTCAAAATTTCCCACCATGCCCACTACTCAAACGAGGAGCTTAAGTGATGGATTCTAACCCCAGATTGATGCTGCATCTGGAAGTGGTTTAATCCTACTGAAAACACTAAACAAGATCCTCCCCTTCTGAATGTTCCCTCAAAAGAAAGCACAGCAATCTGGACTACGCCAACACCATATATATGTGCCCCAAATGATCTACTAGAGAGAATGCAGAGGGCAAAACGCTGCTAATTTGGAGGGATGAACCTTCATCTGCTTGCTTGTTTGTTTTGTAAAAATTGTATTACAATTAAATCCAAAAAAAAAAAAACAACGCTGCAGCTAACTCTTACCATGCAGAGATCATTTAACCACTGCGTTGATATCACAGCATTCACGTCCAGTAGCCTGCTGAATTGCCTTTAACACATTATGCATTGCTTTTAACGCAGTACCTGGGACCAAGATTCACTTCCCTAGTGAAAACCTTAAATCATCAGCACATATCTACTTGACCACACCCATTTTCAATAAAATGAGAATGAGGGGGCTCTACATTCAACTCTTGCTCCCAGGCTCTGGAACTCCTTGCCGAGTTTCATTAAAGGCACAAGGAATTTAGCTCCTTCATAAAAGCGAGTACATGTTGGCTCTTTCCCTCAAACTGAAGGAAAATTGATAAGATAGTCTACAAATGCTCACTATATACCATTAGCCACTACAAAATCATATTTAACCCCAAACCACTGCTCACTGCTCACAGTCACTATTCTCCAAACATGAACCTCACGCTCACTCATTCAATATCTTTGCCAAGACCTGCCCTGGTGCTCACCGCAATATTAATCCACCTGCAGCTGAACTCTCAACGCCTGTGTAGGTTTTCAATCCTTCCACCGGATTCACATTAAAACTGGTTAACTCCACTTTACATCTTAGAGTGGCCATATAACCTTGTAGTTTTAGCACATGCAAATGTTTTTTAGTTTGGCACTTTCAATGCTGGAAATTTATAGGGGAATGATGATATTTTGTAATAATCTTTACATGTGCATAGCATACGCTGTTTATCCTCCACTTCAAAGCGGGTTCATTTTTTTTAATCCGAATAGAAGCAAAAATCAACATGTTCTATATGGGCTGTACCACGTTTAAGCCTTCTTGCGAGACACAACTGTCCCTATTCCTCTACTCTCAGCTTCCTAAAATATGTACATTTTACTCTACGTCAATGATTTCTTCATGTGCAGCACATACTTTTGGTATTCTGAAGTCTTTGGACAGCTAACCTAGATTTGGCTTTAACTGGGGGCGGGGAGGGGGAACATTGCCCACAAAATATTTAGGATTACCTGAGCATCCCTCCAGGACACAACTTCTCAGCCAAAGCACACATTGGTATTTTTTCTACATACTAATCTGTAGCGGTCCCTGGTGTGGGTCAGAATGCACCTCAACATGGAAAAGGTTTACGCATTTTGAGGCCACTATTTACATATGATCAATTTCAGATGAGATGAGCTGCACATTCATTGGCCAGTATTAAAATCTAAAAGGGATTTGTATTCATAGCCCATCAACTGCAGCTGTCTCCTTTTTGAACTGTTTTATGAATCGCGTTCTCCGTTTGAAGAGCTGTGAACGTAGGTCACTGACCAAACTAATGTCTAGTTTTTATAAACCAGCTCCTTTGATGGATCGAGGCTTTGTAATGGAATTTGAGGTTTCCGTCCGAGGTAGTGTTCCTGAGGATTATCATTTCAGAGTCGCCATTGCTTAAATGTGTAGAGATCTGTGACACTAGTATCTATAGCAGCGATCCCACATCTTCTTGAAGGTGGTTCTGGAGGATGAGTGTACTCCTCGAGCTTTAAGAGATGCACTGCTTCAGCTACTGATCCAGACTCTCACTTTTTCTATCAGGCGTTTCCTTATGGAACTTTAATTATGTGGTTTTGGTGTTATGTTCACAAGGTTAGCCCCCTTTAGCTTACATTTCTAAAATGTATGCACTGGTACAGTTTTAAATGGGTATTGCTCCATTTCAAGTATTTCATTACACTCTCTCACCCTGCGTGGGGAATGCATTTCAAATTATTTGGCGTGCAGAATACATTAAAACATTACTCAGGGCAGCAGGGCCTGGAAAAGCTATGAGTTTGCTTGGTCAGAGATCACCAGAAGAGTCTTCAATGCAAGTGAAGTGTGGCGGATCTACCTAGGAGAACAAAGAACTGCTTGAAAAGTGTGACATTAAAGTGGTAGAAAAAGAAAAACATCTAAAACAAGTGCAACAAGTCATGCGATATAGACTTGTGCGACAAAGGACCAGATGCACAAAGTAGAGTAACAATAAGATGGTCCAAAAACTGTTGGGCATTCCACCCAAATACAAGTACTGGCCAAGAATTCAATAGCACCCACAGTTAGGGAACCAGTGTGGAAGGAAGTTCAGTATGGGTATGAATTAGCACAGCCCTGTGCATGTATCAGAGCGCCGTAGACCTGAAAGAAAAGTAGTCACTCATCCAAGTGCCAATGTAATCTGGCAAGAACGGTTGCTGCAGGTAAACACATGTAGAAAAAAGGTGACTTGCAGAAGAGTTCTTTATGTGTTATGCACCAACGCCATGGAATATTGGTCATAAACATAAATCCTCTTTCATTGTCATTCCTACCCACCCAGTCAGACCTTCCTGCTCCCTCGCCCATTGCCCACAACCTTGGGATCCTACAATAGAGGAAAACTGCAGCTCATCAATACCACTGCCTCTGCTGCGCATATTAACCTGCTCAAAATTCTGAAAATAAGTTCATTTCTTACTCACCTCTCCTTGAAAATACTAATCACCACACTCATGCTCATCAAATTAGACTACTGCTCGTACCTTCTTCTTGACCTTCCTCTCTACACTTTCCACCCTCTAGAGGGATAATTCCTAGAATTCGCCAGCCGCGTGCGACAAAACCCATTTCAGCGCACAGCGTATTCATGGATTTCAACATCCATAACCAGGCGTAGCGACACTGCAGCAGCGCCAGTTACTCCCCCAGCCCCGCCCCGTGCCATGAACAGCGCACAAATCCAGTACATGGCGCAAAGGCCAGTGGACCAGCAAACAGCCCCCCCCCCCCGACCACGAAAAAGTGTGTAAAACTTCCCGTGCATGCCCCAAAATACACGTACCCCTCCCGCGGCAGCGAAAACGCGTGTAAAACTACCTGCGCAAACCCCTGTGAATACACGTACCCCGCTCGCGCCAGTTAAATAGCGTAGAAAAAGCACCCCCAGCTGTGGCGTGGAATGCATGTGGGGCATGCCCAGGGTGGATGGGGTGCCTGCGTGTATTTGGGGGGTGCGCTGGAAGAATCACACGCGAGAGGCCTTGTGCGAGCGGGGTACGTGTATGTCAGGGGTGCGCGGGGTGTTGCACACACGATAGGCCTTGTGCGAGCGGTGTACGTGTATACTTGGGGTGCGCAGAAGTTTTACATGCGATAGGCCTTGTGCAAGCGGGGTGTATACTGGGGTGCGCGGGAAGTTTTACATGTGCTCGGCCTTGGGCGAGCGGGGTACATGTATTCCGGTGATGCGCGGGGTGTAGCACACACGATAGACCTTGGCCGAGCGGGGTATGTGTATTCTGAGGGGTGCGCTGGGTGTTGCACATAAGCCTTGTGCGAGCGGGGTACGTGTATCTTTGGGGTGCGTGGGAAGTTGTACGCGCGATAGGCCTTGGGCGAGTGGGGTACGTGTATTCCTGGGGTGCCCAACGCGAATTGGCAGTGTGTGTCCTCCCAGGTGTGCCCTCTCCCCCTCCCCAGGCCCTGCAGGCAGCCCACAACACAGGGGACTATCCTGCACCCCTGGCCCTGCCCCGCAGGCAGCCCATCCACCCTGGCCATACCCCCCAGCCAGCCCACATGTCACCATGCACAAGTGAGCACCGACACATGTCCCCCTGCACCCCCACCCACCCAGCAGTGACAGGCACCTACCAGCAGGCCACGACTCATGCCCCCCCGCCCCAACACGTCATCACGATCCACAATCATGGGCCTTATGGCTACCTAAATCACACCCCACGCCACCCCAGTCAAAACACACAACCAAGTATTACATCCACCACACATTGAAATCCCCATCACATGATACATCCAAATTGGCAAGTATGCACGTACATTTCCGTCACACACACACAATGGGTGCAAGTGATTGAGAAGACACACATCGTGACATGCATGAAACCAAAGAGAGAATACCACACATTGAAGTATGAAATAAAAATGTATTAAACACAAAAACAAGGGAATGAAATGAAACACACAATAATGGAAATAATTAAGAAAAAGCTGCATGTCCAAAATATGAAATAAAAATGTGTGAAAGCATAATCCAAAACAATCCAAAAAGCACATGGGTCCAAAGTGTCTGTCCGTCAAAACAAATCCAAAGTGAAGAAATAAGACAAAACCATATATCCATGGAAAAAAAAAAGAAGTGAAATCCAGTGTTGAACTATATACAAAGTACTAATCCAGGGTCCATGAGCCCCACCATTAAAAGGAAACCTACAAAAAAAACCCTACCTAATGAACAACTATATAAAAAAAGGTAGGGCATTGTCCAAGCGGCCCAAAAGAAATAAAAACAGAAAGAAACCCAACACTAATTAACTACATACAATGGCAGCAGGAAAGTCCTACGGCTCACTCCGATGTCCCGGGCCAGGGCATCATCAAACTCCATGTCGATGTCCCGGAGGCGGGCCTCTCCCCTGTCCCAGAGGTCTCACCGGGATGCAGTCATGGCCTGTTCCAACTCCATGCGAGTTGCCTCCATGCACTCAGCCCGCCTGAATCCCCTGCGCATGGAAAACTCCGCCCTGACCATAGTGAGCCGTTCCTCTTCCGCCCGCCGCCGTTCTGCATCTAGCCGCTGGCCCAACCGCTGCCACACGGAAGACACTACCATTCCAGGGTCCTCCTGCCCTCCGGCCGATGCCTGCCCCTCTGATGTTGATGGCCCCAAGCCATCATCACTCCCACCTTCAGCCTGCTGCTGCCGTCCATGTGCCCTGCCCGATGATGCCGGCACATCCTCCATCTGCTGGTCTCCAGTTGGTGGGGTGTCCACCCCTGCTGGACCTCCGACTCCCGACTGTGGAAGGGATGTGATCTCCACCAAGCTGGCTGCGTTGGTCGGGCCAGGTCCACAGGGGGCCCTGGTGGAATCTGGGCCAGAAGACAGCAGGGAGAACGACTGGCGCATTGTCTGCACAGGAGGAGAGGGCCGCCAGAGTGGTCGACACATGTAGGAACCCTCTGACCAGGGCCCCTCCCAACTGGGCCACATTGCCACGCAGCTCTTCGTGATGGCATGCATGCTCTCCCCAGGAAGCACGCACGTCATCACGAATGTCACGGGTGCGCAATGCGACACCAATCAGGACAGACTCCATATGGTCACGGGTCTCCTCGTCTGCAGGTAGTGAAGTGCCAGATGACGTGGGCCTCCCCCCCCTACCTGCGGACGGGCCTGGGACGGGGCATCCCTGCTGGTGCAGTCACAGGGTCAGAGACAGTGACATGCACAGGCCCCTCCGCGGCAACCTGTGTTGCCTCCTGCCTCCTGGCCTGCACCACTTGCACCAGTGGTACCACGCCCACCAGGCCCCATGTGCGGATCAGTAGCGGCCTCCTCCTCCTCTGTGTACACCACCAACCAGGATGGCTCTGCACCGTCTTCCGCCACCGCAAGAACCTGTGGGAGGGGGGGCTCACCCGCCCCTTCCGCTGCAGCCGTAGTGGCAGACGCGGCACCAGTCCCCTCGCTCCCGGATGATAATTCCTGGGAGGGTGGCTGGACCTTGCGTCGCCGGCCGGTGGAGGCATCCCCGCCGCTTTGCTCCACAGCGCCGTCTCCGCCCTCTTATTCATTTGACGCTGTGTAGAGGGAGACATAGAACACAAGCATCGGGGTACTGTACAATAGTCCCATAGACAGGAAGCAATAGCACATGAGTGGCACTGTCAAACGTCACTTCCATCATGTCCCTCCACAACACATGGGTCAATGCAGGCAACACCTGCAGAAACAGGCACGGCACATGCAATCAACTTTTGAATCCATGTCCAAGGGCCTCTATTAACATACAATGTTGTCTTTAAACTCACATGCATCATGGGTCATACTGATCCCATGCACACACATCACCGGAGGCTCATGCATCTGGCCTCGTACACCACAGACACAGTGGATACAAGGATGACTAGACAGCATCAGTGAATCAACACATTGTCATGGACATGTGTCATGCATCCATGGCATGTCAAAGTCACACACACGCTGCTCAGACACACAGACATGTACACCATACATGTCCATGACAGCAGCACCCATCTCTCACACCCCATGTCCAAGAACAGAGACAGGCATGCATTCATGTGTGCATTCCGCATGCTGCTCCCCATGTTGCATTGTAACACATGCACCATCCATGTGGTTCACGCATGACTGGTCTCACATGCAGCACCATGATGTCCCTGCACACACACATCCATCCATACATGGCCTATGTCACACATACAGGCAAGTAGTTGACTACCAGCACACTGCTACATGCCCTGTTTCACACAGCAATGCATGGCCACTTACCGCTCAACTCCTGACGGGTCTGCCTCTGAAGGATCTGGACGTGGAGCGCTGGGCTTATGCGTTCCAGGACCCTCATCTGGATGTTGGTCAGGCTGAACCGAGACCCCTCTGCATCCTCTGCCTTCAAGAGGCGCCGGGCCTTGTTGAGGGTCCTGGACCTGAAGTCCTCCCAGCACTTCCGGACGCGTTTGATGTCGCGTGGTGCCACCCCTCCGCATTGATGGCACCCACTACGTCCTCCCAGATCCTCTCCCGTCCTTCCTTTTCAGCACGCAGTGGTGTGAAGAGGGCATCATAATTCCTCAGAACTTGCTCTACCAGGATACTGAAGCTGGTAGCCCTCTGCCTCTCTGGCTGGGGGGGCAGCCAGTGGTCTCCGATGGTGTTTGCCCCGACATGGCGACCCCCGAGGCAGGTGTGGGTGGGCAACTGGGTCCTGGGGCTGGGCTATGGAGCGATGGTATACCAGTCGGGAGTCTTCTGTTCCAGCAGTTCTTGCATCTGGCACCCATGTAACCCGGCAGTTTCATCGACTGCCACGGGCCCAAGGGTAGTAGGCTGAAACACGTGTATGGGGTCGCTGATGGTACTCTTGTTCAGAGAGGAATTGCTTTGTACCCACACGTTAGTTTGGCCCCCTGATGGTTCATACACTGTCAATGCAGTAAGGCAGGCGCATGTGGGCGCGCGGGACCTGGAAGACCAATGCGTCAAGAATCACACATGATACAATGGTCCCTGGGTGAGCTGCTACACGCGTATAGCGAGGTGCAACTTCAGTACAAGTTGTGTTCTGGCAGCCGTGGATTTAAATAGGTCGTGCACGTGGCAATTTGCACATGCAAATGATATGCACTACTCACGAGTCTGTGCCTCGATGGGTGTCCCCATGCGCTGTATCAGTTTCTGGCTAGGTACGCTACTGCCCTAATAACTCTTCTTCAATGGAGCGGGGGGGTACTCAAAGATATGTTTGATGGCCCCTGCGCGGGGACGCTTCCGCCTGCCTTCGTGTGGCGGACATGTTGACGCCTATGCGCGTCTTTCAGCTTGCTGCGCGGGTTTCCCGTATTCAATTCCATGAATACGTGTTGTTCGCGTGCGTATGGGCGTTCTGTGTATTTCCCTGTAGTACTTCCCCAGTTACACCTTTTTCACGCATTGTTCCCCATTCCGCGTGTTACGCCCCATGTACCGCCCCCTTTTTGGTGTGTGCGCCGACATTGTGCGCTTTCCCTGTGCGCGTCGCGCACGGCGTTCGGGATGTTGCAATGACGTGTGCGCCACGCATGGGTTTGGCGCACATCCCGAGGGAAACACACGCAGGGACTTCCATGAATCGTAGGCATGCGCCTGTTTTTTTCATGCTTGTGCCAGCTTGCAGCAAGATTTTCGGCGCACGTTTGTTCCATGAATCGGCCCCTAAGTCATCAACTCCACACGCTCTACAGCCTACACAGAACATCTGCCACTTCTACCCAACACCATGCCGGTTCTCTCTCCCTGAATTACCACTTCCTTTTCCAAGTTCCTTCTCCAGGTACACAAATTAATGGTATTGCTCCTCAGAAGCTGTCCAACAGCATTTCCACCTACTCCCCACATTGCTCCCTCCGCCCATCCTCTTTACCCAATTTATCTGTCCAATGCGACCCTCCCCGTGCCTCCTCTCACATCCACTGTTCCTCCCTATTCCACTTGAACCCACTGCCCATCACAAAGTCAGCCCATGGATCTCTTCAGTTTGTAAGGCAAAACCTCCAGACAATAAAAACACTCCTCTAATGGAAAAAGGCTCAGTGCACCGCTTTGCAAGGAGAACAAGATTTTGTATATAATAAAGGAAAAAGGTATCAGAGGCCCCCAAACTGACACAGAGCTCTGCTAGTTCAAAGAAGGTAACATGACTTAAGGAAAATGGATCATCACTCGTGATGTAACCCGATTGGCCCCACCCTGATCTACCCCTACCCTCTAACAGGTGGTCCCCCTATCCAGTCACCTTGGTTCCCAGCTACTGGATTAGCAAGTTAGCTAGCATATTGCCCGCCCGATCGGCCTAGTCACATGGTTTGCACCTGGGCATTAGCATGAGCTCAGTGGACAACTCGGAGGTCAAATTGACCCTTTGAAATAATAGTATGCTCCCCTTGACACCAGACACGCTGTAAGCGATATTCAATCAACACTACAGCCAAGTCAATGCCTAGTCTGGGATGCTGAGGAAAACCCTTATTAATGTATTTTTATGTCTAGTTCAGTACTCTGGATGACCACCCTTGTATAACACCCCCCTCTTAGAATCCCCCTGACCCCACTGAGCCAAGAAGTAGGTTTGTTTTGCAAATTAAAAGGTTTGAGAATTTAAACAATATATATATCACACTTCATAATAAATTAATATCTGATAGTACACTTAGACATATGATGTTGATCAACAATGGGTAATCTGGCACTAGCACACTTCTTTACAATCAATGAGGAGTTAGTATAGGATGGATAAAGTAGCAAAAATACTTTTATGATTTCAAGGGAAAAGCAATGAGGAATAAAATGCAGCACAGAAATACTTGATATGATTTTAGCAAAAGATAAGATAATCACTTTTTCTCTGGCCATTCACCCCCCTCCCCTATGCAATGGAAGAAATGGAAGGAGATGAAAAGAGGAGCACACAGTTCTCAGGAATGTAATCAAATACAATACGAAATTCAGTTCCCCCCCCAGCAAGCTTAGAGGAAACAGGTAGGAGTTTGAAACACAGGCCCAAAATGCTTTTAAATGTGATGGCAATGGATCGGAAAAAGTGCCAACTGATTTTAATTCCCTCTAAAGATTCAGGGTGCGTGGGAGATGCGTGTTGGTATTAGTTCAGGCTCACTTTAGCAATGCTCTATGAGTTATTACCAAGTTGCAAATGGATTTTAACAAAAGAAAGAATGGAGCTGCCATTTTGACAAGTGGAGAAATTGAGCCAAAATCGCAAATCGCGCTAAATTCGCGAGTGCGTGAGTCGTGATTGCGGCAAAAGTATAAGATTCTAAACTTTCAGAGGAAACTTAAACCAGGTTCCTAGCACAAACGGTTCCCTAGATACGGACGATTTAATAAAAGGTAGATTTTCGGATTTAAAGTAAAACTCAAAATGACAGGTGACAGCTTGCAGCTTCAGAATTGACAGGTGACAGTTGTGCAGCTTTACAAAATGACAGATGACACGATTTCTAGGAGGCTGTTCTACTTAGGTTAAAATAGTTTGGATTAGATTATTTTAACTAAGAGATTGGTTCTGCACAGTTCTGCTAGGTACTCACAATTTAAATCTGAAATAGGCCTCGCCACGTATCTGGTCAGGTTTTGGACTGGACTCCGGTTCTGGTCTCGGCACTTCACAGTGATCTGGGTCAGCTCTCTGGTTCTGCTCACAGCGGTGTGGGTCACTCTGGATCTCTGGTCTGGTCTCTGGCAATTGTTCTTGGCAAAAGAATTCAAACCGCTCGCCCGGCTGTGGAATAGTTTGCAAATGATTTTAAGATTGCTGAGGCCTGCTGAGAAGAGTTCTCAGTTTGTGGGTTTAGGCCCTTGCTTTAAGTTCTGAAGTAAAGTTCTGGTCTTTGGAGATTGATGGATTTGAAGTCTGGATCTCTGGATGTGAAGTCGTCAGTCAGCATGCTCCGCAGCAAATGGAATTGAATCCTCTACCTGTCCCAGCAGTCTCTTTTTATGTGTTTTGAAAAGGAGTGTGTGCCTGGGCCTAGCTAAGCCTGCCCCTCTCACTTATAATTGGCCAATTCCTCCTCTCTCCCTTGATTGGGGGAAGGAAATGTGAGTCAGAGTGATGCTGTAGGCTTTATGGTCAGAGGAACCTCCCCTTGTCAGATTGCACACAAATCTATATTTGATTCAAATACATTTTTCCCAGATATACAATTTGTTGAAATTACATGTGCACATTATATATTCCGTATGGTCCATGCTTGTCCGCCTCTGATCTTCCTGGGGGCTTGCATTCAAACATTTTGCGCTTTTTAACTGGTTTTGCAATATCGGACATTTACCCAAAATTACACACATGTGCGCAAGGAGTATGGACATTAATTGATGAAGTGTCAGATTTTTAGCATGCAGACATTTGGAGTGAGACCCTATTTTCCGCTAGCAACCCCCCAGAATACACTACAGGGTCCTAACGCCTCTCAAAATGTTCACAGAAAAATCACAAAAATAATGATATTACTTATATAATTCTGACAAGTCCGCACTATGAGTTATCTATCTTTTTAAAATTATGCCCTGGTCAAAAAGGGGTGTGGCTTCCCACATCACAGGGTGGAATAACTGGTTTATCCACTTCCCCCAAGCTCAGCTGCTAGCAGAGGCACTGCCCCTCCCAGTTTCCCCTAAGAGGAAGACACTTTACGACGCCCCCAATATAACATTTGCCTGAGTCAAGGGAGTTGCATTGTTCTGTTCCTTCCAGTTCTCAGGTGCTCCACCCCTAATTTAATCAGAGAGGTGACAACTCCTTTTGGCAAGGGGCAGCAGGATGCAGCTAGGCCTGGGAAGAGTGGCTGAACAGGTTTCTCTTGTCGGGGGTAGTTGTCAGGCAGAATCCAGTTTCACTAAGCCAGGTTTCAGCTAAATGTCACTTTTTGTTCCCAGTTTTCTACATTCAAATCAAACTGACAATTTGTACCTATACATTAAATAATTACTTCCTTCAAGTCATTTCAGAATATGATTTTACATTCTTCCACCTCTTAGCAAGTCTTTCCTTGGTCTGGTTTTGTTTCATTTGTGCAGTTTTACACAAAAGTCTGGTGGTTTTAAAACGCCGGCTTTCTGATAGTGGTGAGTACTGGTAATGCAACCATTTTTGGGATTAAGAAAATTAATTCCCCACAGTTCCAAGTTGCTTTTTTGGCAATCAGCATTGCCATTACCAATGGTTTCAGGCTACTGTGTGTGTAGCCCAATGGTGGTTTTAGGCAGTGCCCTCCTGTGCTCACAACATAGGCAAAAATGGGTGGCAGCCTATTCTTCATGTTTTCCCTGTGCACTCTCTGGGGAGTTCTGGCCATCATGATGTTTTCCATGCCAGTACTGCACAGTAGTATGG
Organism: Ambystoma mexicanum; assembly: GCF_040938575.1. Classification (NCBI taxonomy): domain Eukaryota; kingdom Metazoa; phylum Chordata; class Amphibia; order Caudata; family Ambystomatidae; genus Ambystoma; species Ambystoma mexicanum. The sequence continues at coordinate 95,593,082 of NC_090927.1, forward strand.
TCGGGCTTGTATGCATGGGTAAAAACATCCCACAACGCAGGCGCCCCAGCCATGCCTCCCCAGCTCTGGACTATATTGGTTGGCATCAACTCTTGCTCTTCGTATCACAAATCACAGAATGTTCTGCCCCTCACTCCTCCCTTATCAGTTGCCCACCCACAGTGCACCACCTTGCTTTCTCAAAGACCACATTAATCAGCCCAATTCTGATGAATTAATGGATTCTATTGGCTCCCTCCATACCCGACCCCACCACTACCTCCAGTGCTACATAATATGTATTTGTACCATTTGAAGCACTTACTCCACCCCAGGTGAATCTTACCTTTGTAACTCACGTGTATCTTGCCATTTTAATTTTGTTTGGTCTTATCTCTATTTGATGTCCCACTTTGTTCATACCCTTAAACTGGCTCACCACTTCTCATTGTTGTGCAATAGTACAGGCATCCTTTAGAGGAATGCATCTGCCATATTCTGATCGAAATGGACATCCCCCTTATTCAAATAAAAAAAAAAGGGAAGGTCCTAGGTGGAAGCAACCCTGTACATGAAGGTCCTAGGTGGAAGCAACCCTGTACATTAGGGAGTAGTTACAATGGACCAGGTGGAATGAGACAGTGCTCCAACCACAGAATGCCACTTGTAACTGTAAAGGGTCAAAATTCTGGACCTACTACAGAATTCCTGAAAGGCAGCAGAAATTGGTTTGGGATGAGTAATGTGTAGTGAAGCCTAGTTCTTATTTAAGTCATTCATTGTAATACTATATGATGGGCAGGGTAATTCAGGGGCCAGGATTTGTTGAACAGTCGCAAGGCTATGATAAAAAAAATGAAATCTGTGCTCTACCAACAACTAGCGGTACTACCCAGCGTTGCCCGGGTCTGTAACGCACATGCCCACTGCTATAGCCTTGTATATGTTTTGTGTCCTAACTTCCTATTTTTGGAGGAAAATAAAATTATTTAAAAAAAGAAATTGTAAAATCGTCACTCTCCCGAAAAATCGCCCATACTGATAGCACAGGGCAGACCACGCACTGTGCAGGGCGAATGGGTGGGGTTGGTGAAATTTCACTATCTATAGTACACCCCAAACTGGTATGGCAACCTTGGGCCAAAATATTAGCATACCAACTCAACTGTTAAGGGGCTGGAGTCAATCGCGAACACACAAACACACTTTCACAAATACATACATTATTTATATAGCTAGATTAGCAAAAAGTATCAGCACGGGTTCTACAGACATAACACCACTCATCAATTGTTGAAAATGAATGATTCTGTAGGTCACTGTTCCGAGTCGCTTACTGCTTGGTGTGCATTGCACTCTGAAGTAAACTGCACTGAGAATGGGTGCGTGTGACTGGCCGATGCCCAGAGCAGACATGGAGGCGAGAGTTGGCATGCTGCAGTATACTGGTACCTTCTGTTCGCTCTCCCCACCTGTCGCCTCACCCAGGCGTGGTGTGTTGTGTTGTGGTACAAATATCTCGGAAACCATCCGTCCTAGGGTCTTGAAATGAGGTGTTTTGTTCCTTGCATCAAGACGCTTAAAATGAGCTTTAGCTCGTCCTTCTACGACTCCATTGATGTTTCGCCAATTTCAGGAAACCGTCTCATGTGTGAAGGGGCTGAAAACCCAGGGAGTGGGATGTCCAAATGTCATATAGCCAGCAATGTCCAGAGGGTACCAACAAGTAAATATGCACATTTGGTGCACATTGTTAGAACAGTGTGGAATTGTATAAGGTGTGGAATTGTATAAGGAACAAACTAGCACATTTTCTGCTGTAATTTGTTTTGTAGAGGCCTTTTTAAAAATGTGCAAGATATAACACCCGAACCTCCCACTCACATTTACATATAAACATATATATAAATGATGCATGTCGAGCAAAGGTGCAAGTTTAAAACAGGTGCCTACAAATGGGTGGTGATATTACACCTAAAACATCACCAGCAAATTAACAAAGGAGCATCAGACCAGGGGAATCCTGAAATAAAACTTTTAAATGCATTACAAGCAAAGAAACAAATTAAGTTCTCTTCCCACCAACGACTGGTCAGTTTGCCATACAGAGGATCTCAAATAAGTTATATGCAGCAACACTGGGCACAAACCAGAAAAGTACACATTGGATGAATATATTGCTGTATATAATCCACCCGGGCTTACATGGCTCTCTGCATATTTGATTTAACAGAAGTAATTTGCATCAAGAACAGCATTCATTTAACATGCCATTCTAAATTTCCAATGCAACATCTATCACACCCATGGAATCACAATCAGGTGTCTTCTGTGGATGATTTCACAACAGTTAAACCAACAAGACTGAAAAGAACACCATAAAAAATGATAAAATGCACAGAAACTCACCTGATCAAATCTGGTGGCAAAGAGATTCAGGGAGGTCACTATTCCCCCATTAGGACCCAGTCCATACCTGTGAGCAAAGTTGAGGAAAAGTGCTACTCTTCAGTATTAAGAAGCTATGACATCAAACCCTGCAAGCAACACTTAAACAATTGTGTTTCACCCCACCTGCATGGCTTCCTAACCTTTGCATTAATGCATTCAGAGAAAGGAAGCTCCTAAGGAATTTGCAATGACTAGATCCTATTCCAGGAGATTATAAAAAGGGAAATGTAAAGACTAACAAAAACTTGAACTAAACATTTAGAGGGAATCTCAATAATAAACGTTTAATAGCGATGGAGAATGTACCTTCTATGTTCCCAGCTTGCACCACAGCAAGGACAAACAGAGGAAAATGTGAACTCGAAAACCTTAAGGCTGGATGAGAACAATTTTGGGCATGTCTCAGCTGGCTAAAACAGGTAAAGACAGACCACGTAATAGACAAAGGAGGAGGGAGAGGCACACAGAAAGAACAATGCACACAGACACAAAGGAAGAGTGGTTGGGGGATTCGTCTACATCCCTATGGTGGAGGATGCAAAACCATCTAACCCAAGGGAGGGGTTCTGGATGCTTTATTCGACCGGTTGTACTCCTGTTTTCGCAGTGAGTCTTAATCACCCTAGATACTCGGCGTGGTAATGTCTCAGTGTTTGCTCGTCTGAATCGAACGTGGAATACAGTTACTTCCTATTCCTTAGCGAAGAACGAGTGAAATTCTCGACTCGCAAGGCTTCAACATTCCAACATCCAGCGGATGCTTACCTCACTTTGGGAGACGCTGCAGTATCAGTCCGCTTAAAGTCTCCCGGGCGGTCGGTAATGTGAGCAGTGGATCCCACGTTACTATTTCCTGCTACTAACCATCGTTATCTTCCGGCCATTACTCCTGTGTTCCTCATGTACTGATACACCTCAGGATTCAGGGGTTTATTTTGCTTTCATACAACAATAGTGAATCTAACTATTTTCACCCATTAATCAAGGGCATTGGACTATTTATCAGCGCAGAGGGAGGATCATTCTATTGGAACCCAGCATTATCTTCTTGTTTTCTGCTGTGCACCGAATGGACGCTATCCAGGGTGCACCAATCTGGCTCTAGAGAGACTCTCGTTCCATGCGGGATTAGCTTACCTACTAACTCCCCTTTTTCCTTGGTCATTCTTTACCATTGTGGATTTCTTTGCTACTCTACGCTGGACTCATCTGCTTTAACTTAAGACTCTCCAAAAGGTTAGTGGTAATCTTGGACTAGGTGATATAGGGATACCATTTCATCAAGGAAGATATTGCTTATTGTTTTTTCTTACACAGCTTGGAGAGTATTCATTTCAGTGACCTTTCCATTGATTCCTCGCTCTGGTTGTAAATTCACATCAACCAGAGGGATTCATCAATTGGAAGGTCTTAACCCAGTTAGACCGTCTCCATCTGAATAAGTCATTGAACTTGCTGATAGGAAGGGATCACCTCCACAAGGTTATCTGGTCATCAACAACCTGTATCCTTTTTTATGGTCCAGGCGAGTCTGGCTAACCTGATTCAGTATTCAGATCATGAGACTACTAGACACAAAATGTTTGTATACTTTGGAGTCCAAATTCTAAGAACACAGTAAATGCTGTTATTTTACATTGTATTCCTGCTCAGGGACTTTTTTAGGGCTACACCTTGTATATCAATGTAGAGGGCATATGGGATCTCTGACTAGCGACATCAGGTGGCATCTTTCTGAAGATTCCTTCCACCTGTCAGTGCGGATTGCTTGGCCTTCCTTCTCATGAACATAAAAGCAAAGAATATATTGTGTGTCCCATATAATAAGGTGCCAATTGCTGGAGTTAAAAAAAAATGCAAACTCCCATCCTGATGCTATCATATCCATTGTATGTAAAATGTAACACATTGTTATAATTTTGCAACAAAAACACGCAGGCCTAGGGTATTGTTTGCTGGGTTTGTTCAACTATTAAAATTGGAGTAGTCATGATTTAAGAGGCTTCTTCAATTAAAAGGTGCATTGCTCCACTTTGCACGTTTACTTAGCCACTGTCATGTTCCATTGCCATCTTGTGTCAAACAATGTCAATTACCAAATCAACAAGCATTGGCAATGCCAACTGTTTGGGCGTTTGTGTTGCCATTGAAAAGACACGTGCCAGGCACAGCCCTAGTGGTAGTAACTGCCCATTGATAGCAGCAGGTGCAAAATGGTGCGAGTACATGGGCATCTAATAACAGTAGTTGGCAAAAGCCCAATACATACACAAGCCAAAACTGTTAGCTTAGCCAATGCTTGTTTTAGTAGAACTTCAGTGAAGTAAAGCCAGAGTGCTTATACATCGAGAGACTGAAGGTAGACCTAGAAAGACATTTTTATTGCAACACTAGTGGGTTTACATGTGCAATTAAGTTATTAACTCTAAGAAGATTGGCAATCAATGGGTGGGCACATAACCAAACACCTACAGAGTGCAAGTCCCTCCTCATATGCCATTCCCCCATCTGTACTCTAATGCAATCATTTTGCTTATAGACCAAACAAATGAAATGACAGTAACCGTACGTTTTCAAGCACACTCAATAGTTTTGACATTCAGAAATACCAGTTTTAACCACACAGTCGCATCAAAGGCACATTTCTGGAATTTGGTTGCTGTTGAAATCCAAAGAACGTCATTAAGCGAAAAAGAGCAAAATAAATTCTAAAGTGAATTGCAATCAATTTTAACAATCTCAAGGGGCCACCCTCGACGTATATTGTTCTACAAGTGTCAGCCTATTTATCTTACTGCCACAACAAGAAGATGCAAAACAGTCTGCTGCAATAGAAAAGTAATCTTTTGCAAACTTTCGGGGGAAAAGGCGATCATGTCATCCGCCGTCATTCTAGATCATTAGGTCTTAAGTGAAGATCGGCCTCTGAAAAATGGCAGACTGAAATCTCACAAATATCAGTACTTTTTACATTCTCACAATTTAAATCAGCTAAAGTCAACTGGGCTAGAGACCGATCTGATTTACATTTTAAAACAAGCGTCCTCATCACATGACTTGCGTGTAACGTAATCCAGCATAATTCCTACATGCGCTCTGAGTTCGCAGTAGTAAGCTGCAGTGCCATCCATAGATGGAGACTAGCAACCATCTTAGAGCAGTGAATTCTTCCTGCCTTATAAGTAGACCTACGCGGAACCAACTATTTGGAAATGATTTAAAGATTTTAAAATTCATTTTAGATAAATATCTACTTATTAAAATATGTAATGGATTTCTTTTTTACAACTAAATCAAAATGTTGCTGAACAAAAAAAAAGTGACATTTTATAAGTTACTTTTACAAAAATGTAACATTCTAAGTTTGGATGTGATATACCAACATAAAACTGTAAACAACTTTATTTAAAGATGGCAGTTCAGTAGGAAAAGAATTGGCTGACAAATTCATGTACGGTAAATAGTGCAACAAGGGGTGTGGTTTGAGGGAAGATGGGAGGAAAATCATATAGATTTTACTTAAAGATGGGCTTTTAGGGTGGGATACAGAGCCAAACACCACCAATCCATCCTCACAGGTCATCTGCATTGAAAAGCATTAGAGACTCATTCAAAGCCCCCATTTCAAGCTCTTATGTTAAAGCATTTAGTTTCGGCTTAAAAGGTAGTGCTTTCAGCGACACCTAATAGCACAAACTAAAAATTGCATGTTTTAAGGCTTTATAAAGGTTTCTAATTATTGCTCATTTAATATAACCAAAATCTAGTTTATTTTGAACAAGATACCAGCCACTTGCAACTAACCTTTTAGTCAAGTTTATTTTATTGACTTTTTATAATGTGGTTAATACCAGAGTTCGTTGTCGAAGCACGGATCATAACCTCTGTTGCTCTGCGTGGTCTTTGTTCCAAGACGAGCATGTTACCCCTGCGCTATCCTCGGTTCACTAGTTTGAGGCCTGCTTCACAATACTTGACTGACCCTAATCTTAAAACAATACTGAGAGGTGGGAGGAGAGCATACAGCATTTGGTTCTGTACAAAACATTATAGATGTGAGATTGACGATGTTAACCAGCAATGCCAAGACATTGCGGCTAAAAAGAATTTAGCAAAAATATTTGTAAACAATCGATAACAGAGGAATAGTGAATTTGGGGAATTTCGATTCCTGCATTTAAAATATTTCTAAACGCTTTCTGCTGGTGAACGACATTACTACCACTTTTGAAAATATTACTTGCAATTGGGTAATCTTGTAAGTACAATTTGAATACAAAATAAAAGATGTCCCCGTGTGCTTGAGAATACATTTTAAAAGTTACAATTACCAGTAAAAAACAAAGTCAGGTTTATTTACAGCTCACGGTTTTGAATAGGCCCAGTAACATTTTCTTTTCTAGTGAACACATTTTATTAACACTACATTGCATTAGCACCAAAGTCTTGGCTTTGTTGCTTCACAACAAATCACTTTCCTTTGACAGGAAAAGGGGATTGAGGGCGATAGACCAGTATAGCAAGACAAGACCTTCACGGTATAAAAACAGTCATACCGGTATAACACAATACCAAGGGAGCTATGGAGTAGAGATAAAAAAACGCAGTCTTGACAAAAGTGAAGCATTTTACAGGACCATGTTCAGGACATGAAAAGCCACACATTAATAGACACAAACATTCACCTTAGATCTTGTACACACAGAAATTATAGCACACATGTACACCCACTACCAACAATGCCAAAACAAGCCAAGCGTGAACATTAAATTAGTCTTGCACTATGAGACCCATAATAGGTCTCATCAGTCTCCTAGAAATTCAATACAAAAATAAATCAGCAGTGGCAAACAGTAACCTAGTACGTTTGTACGTTTTGGTAGGCAGTGTGCAATGCAAGGATTTAAAAAATAAGTCACTTTAAAGAGTTCCCCATAGGAACAGATGGGACAAATCCAAAAGGCACAGCTGTGGTTATGGGGAAAAGAACGGCAAGTCCGTTACACCACAGAGTTGCAGAGAAGGCAGCAACAAACTCACAGGAAAGCAGAGGAGAACTTCTTGAAGGGTTCCAGTTCTAGGTTTAAGTCAGAAACCCCAGGAAAGAAGAAAGCAAAGCAGGATTCTGGCCACTTTAAGCCAATGGAAAACTGTGTTAGAGGGAAACTTGCAGAAACCCACTACCATGAACCCAGGTGACCCCTTCAGTCAATCCAAAGAATAGCCTACCAGCCCAGGCATAAGTACTCCCAGTGCCAGTCTGAGAACTTGGCATAGGAACGGCCCAGTAAGGAATCCAGTAAGTACAATCTTATTCCCTGGTTGTGTTATTGTACCTGCAACACTACTCCTACTCTACATGTGAGGATACCAATGATCCTTCACGCGTCAACATTCTCTGATTGCCTCACATACCATGCCAGAACACAAATAATCATTGGAAGTGACATTTTATAGGCTCCTTTTGCTCGCATTTGGGGTGGCATGCGATTCCAAGTAGATACCAGCACTAGTCTCTGTGGATTGTAAGTAATATTTGCCTCCTGGAGCTTATGATACTACTTAGATTCACATTCTTTGCATAGATTAGCAAGCAGTATTCCCTGTTGGCTGTGGGTCAGTGAAAGGAGTAGATGCAAATAAAACTTCAAATGCTTCAAGCATTTGAAGTTTTATTTGCATCTACTCCTTTGTTTCTGTGTCAGCACAATAGTGTTGTGTGAACTGCATGTTGCTGTTTTGCCAATTGCTTCCAGTGGGACCTTAGCGATGAAAGATGAGGTTGCTCCAGTACCCCTGGTGAAATGTGCCCTATGGGTAGCTAGAGTATAGAACATTTGTGTACATCAAACAATCCATCTAACATAGGTTTCTTTAGTGGCTGCATCTGCTCTTGCCATTAATACAAGCAATTAGTCTGTTTTTACAAGCTCTTTTGTTTTGTCTACGTAGTACATAACTGTCTGGTGATCTTCAAACACGTGCAAGTCATTTTCTCCCATGCTTTGTGGATTCTGGAAGAAAGCCGATAATTGATTGACGTGGAATTAAGATATGAATTTAGGTGAACATCTAGTATGTGTTCTTAGAACCACTTTATGCTTGTGCATTACTAAAAAAAAAGGTTTTCACCAACAGGCCTTGTAACTCAGTAATCCGTCGGATGGATGCGATTGCAATTAGAAAAGCCACCTTATATGAAAGCTCTTTTAATAGAACTACCTGCATAGGTTCAAAGGAGGGTCCATTTTGTCTTGAGTTCTGTACCTTGCAGGGGTAGGGGCGAGGGGGCGATGATCGCCTCCTTTGGCTACTGGTATCATCTTTTGTGATGTGGTGTAGGTTGCTAGATGTACCTTAAGTGAGTTTTAAACAAGACCAGAGTCCATCAAGTGCACGAGGTAAATAACCACATCTGTAGCTGAACAATGTTATTGGGTCGATTTGTTTTTGCCTACACCAGATTACAAATCTTTCCTACTTGATGAAATAACAATGCCTGGTTATTTGTTTTTCTTGCCTCACACAATATGTCCATGCATTGTTTGGTTAATTGTATATGTCCAGGCTGCTAAATTGATTGTCGGAGGGCTTTGAGATGTTATTTTCTTGTGTTTCTGTGTAAACACATCCTGGATTGGATAGAGTCGAGGAGCAGTGCATTTTTCCCTGAGCAGCTCATCCATACTATATTCCCTAGGGACCCTGGCTGTGAAAGCCTGGATGCAAAGTCTTGCAGTTTCCTCTTGTTGTAAACGGGTCAGACGGTTGGCCCCATTTTGAACAAATCTATTTCAGAGTATGAGTGTCGAGTTCACACTTATGTTCTATTAATAGAACCAGATTAGGTTTCCCCACATGTGATTTTAATGTATGTGAATAATCTTCCTCACCTGTGTCAACCACAGAACATTTTGCATGGACTTGGTAATTATGTTTCCTTGTCCCTAGGTGAAGGGGTATATTTATCCCCACTCACCTAGTCTCTCTTTTTATGGGTGACCTTTTTAGGGCTCTCCATTTTGTGTAATTGGAGTAAAGAGTTTTCTATACATTTTGGGCTTAGGCTGGAAAGCCCCTTTGGGCTTCCTTGTCGATTTCTCTTTAATGTGCCTGCGTGAACTACTATTCCCAAGGGGTAAAGAGGGATTGTCATCCCCTTTACATTTTATATAGTATATATTGAGTGATGGGGGATACAATGTATCCCCTTGCTTACTTACCTGGTAAGATTTTTGTTACAAATGCAAGTTTCCTTGAATGGCTGGTGGGAGAGGTTTCATCTTAGTTACTTTTAAGTCTCATTACTCGCAGGCTGTCAAATCAGCTGCAGTAATGTACAGGAGGGTCACCATTACGCTAGAATGGTGGGTACCTTCTTTTTCTCCATTCTTAAGTATCTTTATTCTTTCCCATGTCTTCTTCTGCCATTCTAGGCAGCAACAACCGCGGTTGAAGTTTTGTCTTCGGCAGGAATCCTTTGTATTCCCCCGCCTAAGCTTCAGAGTGTCTGAAGGCACACAGCGAGGGAGGAGTCCCAAACTCTGCAGTCCTTTGTCTTTCACCTTGCTTGAAAGGAACCAGTTTCCAATGGGGGGCTGGCTGTCACGATTGGACAGCCAGACCACACCTTTCTGTAAGCTGCAGGGAGTTTGCAGAAGTACTGTGGTTTCTGATAAATACTATGATCCTAGAACCGGCTGTCACGTCAACCAATGGAGCTGAATCCGAAGAGGAAGAATAAAAGACATCTGTAACACTTTCCAGCGACCAGAGAGCCTGCTGTGTAACTGGAGCCTGATGCAACCCTTCCTTCCAAATGAGCTGGGGGTCCCGAATACAACAACCCCTACCCAGAGGCTGCCGAGATCCATTAGTCTCAAGAAGACCTGCATTTTGAGCCATTCCACAACATGCAGTGACCTTGTTGGGTTGCAAACTGCCAATAGCCTGGGACATCGAGCCGCAGTGCAGTGCATGGTTTTCTGAAGTCCGAACCCAGCTGAAACTTTGGTGCACTCCTGGTGGACCTCCAGAGGCACGATTCGAATCCCTGAAATCAACTACCCTTGAATTACGGTTGGTATTCTAAAAGTATATCTAACCTGGTTTTATTCCTCAAGAATAGTATATTTCTATCCTAAATGTATAAATATTAGGTTTGACTCACCTGGACTTCCTTCATGCTCCTCCAAATAAGGTTATTTTATTTTTTTATTTAAAATGTTTTCACATGTTTTTACAAAAAGAATCTTACATCCTTCATGAACATGTCTGTACTTGTATGTCCCAAGGATCCCAATGAAGACGAAGAGAGCGTAGTGGATGAAGTTGAAAAGGAACTAACAGACATACTGACAATCACGTCTATGCCTTTGTTAGGTCAATGTTCTGCAAAAATTGGGTCACCGCGATGGTCTCGCGTCTTCTCTCTCCCTCCATTAAACGGTTCCACCAGAACTCTTCGTTATATTCAGATATACCCTTGAATAGGTGTAACATGTGGATTGTTTGTTCTTTTTCCAATCCTAAACAGTCCAGGAGCAGGTGTCTAATGGTTTCCTTTGTTTCATTCTTGTTGCCAAACCGGCATTCACTAGAAGTAGAGATCCCTCTGATAGCTCTAATTTAATTTGTCGGGATGATGTTTAGCAGTGCTCTCAAATGTTTGACGTGATTGTCGGTTAGAAAATGCCCTCAAATAAGGTCTTGTATCATTCAGTTTCCTACTAGTCAAAAGAAGATGTGAGACTGATTTATATGTTAGGGCTGAGTCCTGCGTTTTTATCCAGTGCCCTGTTTCAAGTTTAAAAAAAATACCTTTGTGGGGTTATCAAGTCGTTTTCTGTTGATCCTAAGTCTTGCAGGATATCTCTTGCTCTTTGGGCCCACGGTTTCAGTAGATTTGAGTTTGAATCGTGGAGCTCGTTATGGATAATGACGACCAATTTTGGCCGTGAGGGGATGATCAATTTTCTGAAGAGGCTCAAATAGTTTCTGTCGTGAATTGAAGACAATGATGAGATACAGTTCTCTTCAAATGAGGACCATTGGAGTTGATGGAGGCAAATTCAACACGGTCCTCCAAAAATAGCTTTCGAGCTTCTGCCAAAGATTTCCCGGGAGTGACAAGAAGGCCTCTGTTCCAAATAGGATCGCTGGCACAGCTTTTGTTCTGTAAAACAACAATATTGGTTGCAGTGAGAATTTGCAGAATTTTTTTTCGATCGTTTTTGCCTGGACTGTTAAACGTTTCGTCTTCTCCCATAGTTTCGATTGCATGTTTTTCAGTAGCACCGTTGCTTAAGGTGACCCCCAGGTATTTGAATTCCTCCACCATTTGAATTCTTACACCCTCCAAGTGCCACGACAAATTGGCCTTTGATTTTGCCGATTTTTGAAATGTCACTATCTGTGTTTTGGAGGTGTTGATTTCCAAATTATTTATTCAAATATACTCACTCAGAGAGTCCAACTGTCTTTGGAGACCTATTGGGGTTTGGTCCAGGACAATTAAATCGTCTGCGTATAGCAGTCGCGAGATAAAAAGAAGAACCACCCAATTTTGGTGGGAATGATCTAACCTGGGGCTCCGAGTCCTTAAGATCCCATAGGAATGCACAAAACAAAGCTGGGGTTAAGGGGCAGCCCTGCTTCACTCCTCTTGCAGTAGAGATCGGTTTGGAAATCATTCCAAATTGATTTAATCTTACCGATATTGATGTGTCCATGTGAACCCCGCACTTTCCCTTTTTTTGTCACTTTAATAGTTTTCTTTGTCAAGCTTTTTTTTTTAATATTGCCCATCTGTTTTCTTCCAAGGTTTGTTGTTTCTTGGTGAAGTTGAGGGATTTCCATGTCCGTTGAATTTAAGCAGTTTCCTGGCTCAGTGATAGCGTCTAGGAGTTCTGTGTGATCAAATGTGTTATTTAAGGAGTTCAAGGAATCCTTCGGCGGCTCCGAATTACTGGTTAAATCAACGTACTGTGTGTCCTCTTCCGCATAGGTACGGATCAAATTCTCGGTGGCTTTTGATGATGGAGATGGATGAATGTCAATAGTCACGTGTAATTTTTTTGTATTTGATGGAACCTCTCCCACCAGTAGGGGAGGTCGCCCCCCCCCCAGGGACTTCCATCTCTAAAGTGGAAGGGGGGGGGTGGGATGTCCCTCAGTTGGGCATGACCAACCTCGTTTGCCAGTAACTGGCTTTCCCGTTCGCTATCCACGAGTGTCAGAGTGTTCAAAGCGATTTTGTCACAGGGGGCCTTCATCTGCTGGATGGCTAAGTTTAACCCGTCGAGCACGGGGGGGTTGTGGCGGATCTTGCGATATAGATCTAAAAGGATCCCCCCCCCCTCTTAATGTCTCAGTGAGGACCCATTCTTTTCTCCACAGGGTTCTAAGGTATCCCCGATTAGACCTGTCCCACCCCCATGGTCACAGGCCTGAGTGACCGGCTTGACTTCCAACCGCAGGGCCTTATTTTGGTCCTGCAAGACCTCACCCACCGATGGTAACGGAGTGCATATTGTCACTAAGCTTGGTGGGTCTGAGTGGTCCATCTCAGATTGTGAGGATACATTTTGCAGTAGAATGTTAGTTGTAGAGTTATTAGAAAGTTTGGAGGTGACCGTCTTATCTCCTGGTTTGAAGAGGGATGCTGGTTTCAGTGGACTGCGATGCTCCAGTCCATTGTTAGAGTCTCCTCGTTGCCGTTTACTCCTCAATATCCGCCCTTCCTCTTCTGTAGTCTTCCGCGTCATCACTACCTGCAGTTGGCCCCCAATTGGTGTTGGGGATTTGAAAGTTAAGTACTAGGGAGAGTGGCAGCCCGTTCCAGCCGAACAGCAGTCAACAACGCACCCTTTACTCCACGCGGGCTTCACGCCGCAAGGTTCGCGCTGTCCTGCTTTTGAACTCCACTTCCAGGGGGAGTGTTACTGGAGTCACATGACGGATGTCACGTGGGCATTCGAGTACATGGCCCGCTCGAGTCAACTGCTGTCAGTCCAGCTGACAGTCTTACTCAAATAGGAGCAGGTCGGTATTCCCAATGGTAAATTTTCAAATGCAATTTTCTTCAGAGAGAAAGAAGAAGTCTCAGCAGCAGCTGCAGTGGGCTTTCAGCAGCGACACCAGTGAGCTATACTTCCAGCCGAACAGCAGTCAACAGCGCCCTTTACTCCACGCGGGCTTCAGATCTGTCAGATCCGGTGTTTTCACTTCGCCCTTACTCTGTCACTTCCTTGGATTGTATACCATACGTATTGAGTTGGCTTTTATAATTGTGTTTATATGATATGTTACAGTACTTACTTCCCAAAGATTTATCTTGGCCTACTTGTATTTAAATAAACCATTTATTTTTACAATACAGTGTTTCTTTGGACCATATGCATGCTGCAATTATTTTGTACCAATCTGCAGCCCCCTCTCCCTCCTAAGATAAGCTGGGCTGCTCTACCCATCCTATCCACATTCTCAGGTGGTACAGCCTTATACTAAGAGTGGAGTTTTGTATTGCCTCAGATATGGTTTTATGAAGCCCTTGCCTGGACTTTAGAAAACGGTCCCAACAGCTTGTATGAACATATTTCTCCAGATGCACCAGTACCAAATGGCCTGTGCAAGTACAGTACGTTGTTTTGTGTATTCCACCTTGTTTGTTGATATAACTACAGACCACACAACAGGATGCTATTTTATATTAGTTTGCTCTGGAATGTCCACAGTGCCATTTTGATTGCCAGTAATTCTAACCAATTTACGTTTCTTTATTTGGACATTTGACCACCTTCCCATACAGGAAAGGTGCTGGCAATGTGCAACCCAGCCTGCAAGAGTCAACGGTTATTGTGATTTGTGAAGATGGGATGTGCACTGTTTGCAAGACTACCACTAGATCACCCCACTTGCCAGCTCTCCGAAATCATTTCTCTGTCAGTCACTGTTGCATTGGGAGCATCCAGAGGCAAGTATGGAGGATTACAGATAAGCAGGACACCATCATTCCCAGTTATCTGGCCCACTGTATAGTGCAGCATGAGTGATTGCAATTGCTGCACAATACCCGTTGTTAGCAAGGGTATTGCCCTTTGAGGCTCTAGAAATGCTCCTTGAAAAACCTTTCTTCGGCTTAATACAAGGCTCGACTGTTTCCTTGACTGAAAAACCCAGACTGCAGTAAATGTACTTTCTGCTGTGTGTTAAAATGAACATCCTTTTGCCTCCTCCACAGTTATTAGGAAGTTGTCCAAGTAAGGACAAACTGGATTGACTTGGGGCGCAAATAAGCTGCAAGGAAACTGCGGGCACCTTGTTGAATACATGCAGCACTGACGCAATCCCAAAAGGGAGTACTTTGAATTGCAAATGTTTGTTTTAGATTTTCAATTTGAGGTATTTGCGATGACCTGGGAACATTGAAATGTGGAAACATACATATTTCATATGTGATGTGGTCATGTAGCTTCCTCTTTGTAGGAGAGATGTGACCTCCTGCAGGGTTATGACTCTAAACTTGTGGTTTTACATATTTTGCCAGCCCTAGGTCGAAGACTGGCCTCTTTGTATAGTCTTGTTTGGGAACCTAAATATAAATGGAGTAAAGTCTTGTGTACATCTTCTCTTTTGGAACTCGCTATATCGCGCCCTTCAAGAGGAGTGCCTGGATCTCTTCTTGTAGCACTTTTTAGATGTTCCCAGGGTACTGGTCTTGCTGCTGGCGGGTGATCGCGCCTACATAGCAGCTGGAAGCAGTAACCCTCCCAGACTGTGCTCAACACTTCGGACGTCATCCCCTCGCCATGCGTGGATGTATGAAATGTGACCACTTACTGGAGCTAGATGGGAGGGGCACAACATGAGGTGTCATTTAACAGACGCTGCTGCCCCACTTGAGGCCCCCCCTCTGCCAAATGCCCCGCCTTTACGTGGTTCACAGTGGGCTGTATAGACCCCTGTTCCATGTGTAAATGTGGTTTAGTAGTTAGAGGGCACCTGCTAATCACTAGTGTGTTCAGCTGGCCAACTATATGGCTGGGCCCGAAAGGAACACCTACCAGTAAAATGTGCCCTTGGTTGGACGTTTTTACTAGCGATCTGGCCTAGAGTTCATCGTCTCATGCTCCATCATTTTGGCTTTCCCCAAGAGCTTCCTAAACAGTGGGCCCAAACAAGCTGGCTTCCTCAAGAGGCCTGTTGAGCAAAATCACTTTAGTTTCGGGTTTAAAGCCAAAACCCCCAAGTCAAGTGTGTCTTAATTACAGTGAACCCTGCTAATATCCTTCCAGCTGTATCTCTAGGCAAATTAGTTTTTAATGACAGCATTGGCTGAATGTTCATGGCTGATTTGAGTGGTTCAAACACTATCTGCGAGGTGCTAGAATGCCTTCCTGTGGTCCCTGCAATATCGTGCCAGAAGGGCTTTACCTTTTGAGATCGAGTTGGCGTGCTGCAGATGGTGAGAATTTTCTTCCAAAATCCAATTTTGTTTTTTTGTCAGGGTACAACTCATTGATCGGCAGTGGTGCCTTTTAGGAAAGATTTTCTTTTTGCTGCTTTCCTCCCATAAAACATCTACGGGACCCTTTCCTTTTGCTTGTTTTGAACCCGGTCGAGACTTTCTGTTTTACTTCCCTTGCATGTTTGCTCATTCTTATGGGGAAACTGACTAGTCCCCAAGACGGTCATCACTATCAAATCTCTTCCTAAACCTACCTGAAAAGTATCTAATTTGGAACTTGTGACTATTGGGCACAACGCAACAAACCATGTTAGTGTTGGACTTTTTAAGCGCTAGGGAGGCTGTTTTATTATTATTCTGACATGTTCTTTCTATTTCTAGCATACAAGTACTTATCTGTGTTACACTGGTCACTGAATCAAATGCCACTCTATTTCTCCTAATGTTGTATGTATATATCTGTTTTAGAAGGGTTGGTGTGACAATATTTGACTAAAGGTTTTACTTGCGTAATCTAAAGGCCTAATAAATCATTGTAATTTCTATACTTTCCGGTCGAACTGGAATGGCCGGTGCTGCTTTTTGTTGACTCATTGTAAGCATAGACCACACTCATACCCTTCCCAAGACTAAGCCATGCTGCTCGCTCTGCTACTTTACCTTGACTGGGATTAGCCAACCTCTCAGTGACTTCCCTGTTCACCATAATAGGGTGGCCTCCCAAAATCCGCCTCCCAGGGCCGACTCGGAAATCCATCTAAATAGTGCCCCTCCCCTTTTCCCTGATGTAGTCGAGGCCAGTGAGTATTAAGTCAAGTGGATCACTAGGGGATGGCATGTATTTGTTTTCTATGCTCTGGTTTACCGGCTTGGTTGGCAATGGATTTGCTAGTGAAGGGTGTGATAAATCCTGCAGAGTCCTCCCAAATACCCCACCTAAAGTCTCCTCCCAGGTGGTCAGGGAAAGCAGATGCTTTCTGATCCGGACTTTGGGGGTGGTGTTCGGCAGGAGGATCACCTGGGAGAAGAAAGGGGCCGTGGGGGAACAGGAGGACTCTGTTCGGTGAGACACAGTATTGGTCTTCCTCTGGGGAAGAAATGTCAGGTATGCCAAAATCTGTAATGGCTCGTCAGAGAGCTTTTAATCTCCCAAGTGGAACATCTTGATGCAAGTGAAAACATTCATAAACCCTTTTGGGGGAAATAAAATCCTCTTAAAAACAGACTCAAAGCTGGATGCTTCCCTACCTCCTAAAGGAATAGGAAAGAGAAGTCTGTAAATAATACCAATTTAGACTCTGTAGATCTTGATTTCTCTGTAAATCCAAGTCTTTCAAATTATCCTTGTGGAATTCCTTCTAGGAATATAATTAGGAAAGTAAATGAGCATGTAATGAACATTCCCATTTAAAAAACTAAACGGTTTACAGTATGGACTCCCAAGTTCCATAATCCCCAAGGTAACGGGGATAAAGCAGAGGGCTGAAGAAGAACAAAAGAGCAAAGTGCAGCTTGTTAATCGAAATTACCCACACCGGAGGGAGACTGGGATGCTTCAAAGGCCCCCTCAGGTGAAGGCGCACAGAAAGCAGAAGGAGCAGAGCAGTAGTCATAGGTAGGAGAGCTGTGAACTCTCCACATTGCAGCAGGAGCAGTATCTGGAGGAAGCCGACATCCGGAGCACTGTTGCGTGGCATGCACTTGCAGGTCCCGAGAGGTCTTTTCCACCAGAAGCCTCGATTGCAGAGGTCACACATCAGGAAGCGAAGACAGAAGCTTTCCCCTGGAGACCTTTTGCAGAGGCTGTGCAGCAGGAAGAAAACGTTTGGCACGCTTTCTCCAAAGCAAGGCTGTCTCCAGTGGTACGCGAGCAACGGGGAGCCTTTGGAGTACAGAAAGCTCTGTGTAAGAGTGGCGCAGGCTGCAGAAGACTGGAGGAAACCGGTGGCCGGACCACAGGAAGCAGTGGAGACAGAAGAACTGGAAGCAGCGAGGGGAATGATGCACACACCGGACCCGTTGAGTTCACTAAGAAATTGTGACACCAACTATTGCTCAAGTCAAGAGGAGGCAAAGGAGAAGGTTTGTAAAACGTATTGCCCATCGTTTAAGAAGATCATAAAAGGAACTGGGTTAAACCCACTTTGCCAAGGTCAAAAAAGAGAGTGAAACAGAACCATTGTCAGTATTTGGCTAATGAAGGAGTGGGGAAACAAGAGTGGCAAGAAGGCTGCCCTTGTAGTGAAGGATATTCAGAGGGAGTAAGCATTACTTGCAAAGTGTCTGGAAATCATCGGTGCATAATAAGTAGCACCAATGTTTATCTTGTTCTCCCTAAATAAAATAAGTCTCAAACATGGCGTTGTGAAGCAAAGTAGGTTGCCAAGTTGTTGTAAGCTGATCCTTACCACAGAAGTACTTGTAGTTCACGGTTTGGCCTGGCAGGAGAGTATACCAGAACAGAAAACGTGTAGTAGTAGCCTCGGCATGGCATGGGAGTAAAGCAGGTGGAAGTTGCTGAAGTATTGTGTCGTATAGAAGAAGTTATAGAACCACTGATATGCTGTGAAATGTTACATTTCCTGACAAACTTGCATTGCTGAAGCAAGTATGGTGTGAGCTGTTGCAGAAGTGTTTTAACATGTTCTCAAATATCTACGAGCAGTATTTGTATGTGTTGTGCTTTGTTTTCCACGCATGGCTTGATTGCTGGGCCGTTGGTTTAGGGCTTAACATTAAAGAAAACCGTTTGTGTGTTGGCTTAGGTGTTGAGCCAGATTGGTTAGATATGTCTGATTTTGCCTTGGGTTGGTGTTCTTCATGAGCAGCCTTGTTGTCGCTAGAGTATTATCCACAGCTCAGTCTGACCTCGGCCCTATGGATCTGTGCCAGTTGCAAGATAATATTAACGTTTCCTAGGCCCTGCTCCTCAACGTCACGCTTGAAGCCAATGGCCACTCGGCCTAGAATTCTCCTTCTATAGCGGTAGACTCGACTAAAGACTTTTCATCCTGTATTGCTTAGGCTGCCGACTTTGTTTGAAGCGCCTTGATTTTTTTCATGGTTTAAAGAGCTCACAAGCTCTACAACGCAAGCCATCGTAATCCCTTGAAAGACAGCAATTGCACACCCAGTGCATGTCCTTCCTAGTACATTTGTGTTGCATGATGGGCAAAATTTTAATGGAGTATTCTCTATAGGGTGGCAAGAAAACAAGCCCGTTTACTAGGATAAATATATCGGAGGTGTTAAAGGCATTTTCCAATTAAAAGGTATTGAAAGTGCAACCTTATTGCCCACTGTCTCTCTGCCGTTTCCTCTTTCAGCGTGTTGACCGCTGTTGCCCTGGATGTTCGTCTTCAAGCCAACAATTATAAACCTTCAGACTTAAACGGACTAGGGCAATCATTTGAGAGGAACGGATTTTCAATCCGCGGACATGGATGTGTGAAGGATCAAGGGTACCCCTAAACGTAGATTACGGATAGCGTTGCAGGTACACCCACGCAGGAACCAATATTTCGAATTCGAAAACACCACATGTAATACTCTGCAACAACCACTAGATGGCAGCCTATGCAAAGCATGTGAACCTACACAGATTCACAAGCCCCAGAAATATGAGTGCATCAGAGTGACCTTGAAGTGTCAAACATGAAGGTTTCAAAGGACAGTCCTGCCCTCCACCAGTACTCGCCGATCATATTTGGAGACCCAACCTGATTTGAGCATGCCGCAATCGCACTTCAGAGCTATAGAAGAAGAAGAAAGAGGTTGAAGAAATGCTGGCGATGACCAGATCATCCCCAAAACTTTTAATATTGCGCGTAGAATGAGACTAGCTGGTGATGAGAAGCCAAACGTAGGGCAGGATATTTAGTGGGTGTATTGGTTTCTGGCTGTAGTATGCTTTATAAGTTAAAGCAACACGACATCAACGTGTTGCATCACCAATCAGCAGGGACGGGTGACATGGTTTAAACAACAGCGGCCAAAAAAAAAAAGGCTTGGCAGTAAACAAGTGCTTCTTGTAGGTTTAGCAACATTTATGCAAGCAGTCTGCAGTCGACTGCAGAAGCCATCAGATAGGTCTACTGCAAGAATGATACGAATACTGCAAGTGGTGGTTAGAAGAAACATAGAAAAAAGGAGAATGACAATGAGTTTGGCGGTGGATAAGGTGACTGCATTTAACTGGATTCAAGCATTAAGTTAACATCCATATTTCTGACTTGTCACTTTGAGAATTCCGACAGAGCGAAGACTGAACGCATTTTGGAAATCAGTCGCCCCATGGACTCTTGTCCCATGAATAGGATGTTTGTATGAGTTCTTGTTGAGAGGGTAGAAGGTCAGCTCGCCTCACACAAGAGATCTGTTTTTCTCCCTGTTTCAAAAGGAGTTTTATTTATACCAAATGTGAAAACAGTATCCAGTGAAAATCATGTCAAAACTAAAATGTCACCAGGAAGCGACATCTCCCCATATGCGCACCTTTATTAAAATCAAACACTTCCCCCAAATATTCCAAGATTGCAGTTTAGATTCGCAAATGGCACCCCTCCTAGAATATTCTGGGAAAGCCACCCGGACGGCATTTTGCAGGGGCGATATCCACATGAAACGGATACAATGTTCATTAAGGCAAGGCATGTGCAGTGAAAAGGAAGACGTGTGGGCTGCCTGCAAGTGACTCCCTGGTTGGGGAGGATAATGCATCCAGTTGAAGTGAGAGCAGGCTGCCAGAAATGATAAGCACCATTATAGGGCCATGCAAATGACATGTAGATTTAAACGCAGTTGAGCACATATTTAGAATCAAAGTATTGACTTCCTGCATGGCGACTTAAGACCAAATTCCTGTTTTGAGGATTGTAGGGCTCTTTTTAGGGCCTCTCAATTTTTTGCTTTCGCCCCAGTTTTATTTTTGGATCTGGTAACTATTTTTGGTTGCCATATAACTTCTACTTTAGCACCCTTGCCATGGCACCCCATTTTCATTATTTTACAGTATGCGGTCCTAGGATTCCCATACGGATCGCAGGGTCTATATAGGCATCCCAGAGATTCGATCATGTAATATTGGATATCGGGAGTGAGCTGGTGGCAGCGGTCCTCAGTTTTGGCTTCACCAGGTTACAAGCCATCTATCCCATTGGTGGCTGTATGCAACTTGTCAATCGCCACAGGGGTACCAATTTATTTTTTCCTCCCGTTCACAACCATTTTTTTATTTTAGGGCTTCCTTTGTTCTAGGGAATATCGAGGTAGGCTTAAAAGTGGCCTGGGTTGAGTGGCAATACTACCAGTCTACGAGAAACACCCGACGCTTCACCTAGCCCTTTCTTGTGCACCGAGGGGCTGGCGTAGCCAGTGTCATCTTATCACTCTTGTTGCTAGATTTTCAAAAGTAGCAGCTTTACTTGCCAGCTGGAGGATGTCCCTCTATGTTCCTGTTGCTGCATTTTAAGGCCCTCATCTGAACATACTACCTAAATATAGTGGTCTGGGCACATCTACGTTTTGTGTTTGAGTCCACCCCATGCTGCCTTTATCGTCCAGCTGACTCCAGTTATTTGTTTAGTCCGGGCTTCCATGCTGTCCGTCTCAATTTTTTCTAGACAAGTTTAAAACAGAACATAAAAATTCCAACAATCATAAAATCAACATATACATAACTTCATAACTCACGTCATCAATTGTACACAAGTGTGCATTAATAACTAACATTAAAAATTCTCAAAATATACCAAAACCTTTCAAACTTACATTCCTTCTTAGAAGGTCTTATAAGAAGATGGAATGTCGGAGGAGCGGGGGGTGCATCGAGCACCAGTACACTTAGGAATCCTTGTCAAAGGGGTCTTTTTAAAATGGTGGTTCTCATGTCCAGGCTACCAATTGTGTTGATACTATAAAACAGATCTATGTTGTTTTTAAAGCCAACGGCCTATGAAGAGGGAGCAAAAGTGTTGACGGGCACTTATATAAAGCATGACAAAAAAATTAAATTAATTAAATCCGTCCTAAAATGTGAACACATCATTTGAGTTACTGAATGTTCAAGTCCAGTCTCACGCGAGTGATTAAAACGAGCATTCATTTTTAAGCTTTGATCAAACAAGGAAGCCTAGGTAGCTCATACTCTGCCATTAATAGTTAGCTTCTTACTGAAGTTCTTTCTGTTCTCTATGCAATCGGAGGCAATGCTCATGCAGTTCTTTAGAGATTGATGTATTCGAGGAACATTACCACTTACTACAATAAGATTATTTGACAAATGCCAACCATGGTGTGTTCCAAAAAAGAAAAGTTCACTAGCCAACAGTGATGAGAATATTTCACTGGTCAGGACTGCGTGCTCGTTTGTGCAGATTCTTAGCCAGAGTTTGACTGCTTCAATTCTCAAATGTTCCACAATTGGGGTAACATTACGTTCAGTCTGGACTGTATAATTTGGGGCCGAGGTTGGCAGCCCCAAGATGTATTTAAAAAAAAGAATAACTACCACAGTTTATGGCAATAGTGGTTCTAACCCCCATACCGCAGCACCATAAAGGGCTATGGCGTTGGGTTTGGCACTGTACATGTTTAATAAAATGGCAATAGGTTGAGCCTTAAAACTGTAGAACCTTTGTATGGTGACCATTGCCCTATTAATCTTGGAAGCACGTTTGATGCCACATCCCTCCCGCTTAAGATTTTTCCAAAAGTCACACCTATGTAGTCGTAAGACTGTTAAAGGCAACCAATTACCTTTAACGTGAAAGTAGTAACTCTTTCTCCTTGCCTATAGGGTTCGTTCACTGTTGGAAATGCCGATTTTGTAGCATTCATTTTTAAATCTAAATCATTCATATACTCAGTGTTGTTGTAGTGCTTGCAAAGTCCTAGCCGATAGGACAGCGTCACCCACATAAGCAAGAGCTGGAATATAATGTGACCCAAAATGCAGGACATCAGCATTAGTCTTTCACAAGGCGGGTGTAAGTCCAATTGTGTTTAGCGAGAACAATGAGAGGGCAAGCACACATGCCTGGCGTATTCCAGACATCATAGGAAACCATGGGGTGCAATGCCAGTCTATGCCAGAACAAACCCACGCTGTGTTCGATGTATGTAGTTTTAATACAATGTTGAGCAGCCCAGACGGGCAATTCAATGATCTGAGACACTGCCATCATTTCATCCTAGTCACCCTGTCAAAGGCAGTGCTCGGATCCATGAATGCCATGTGTGTTAGGGGAGTTTTTCTAAAGTCCTACTGGCAGTAAGACTTTTCGTAAGCTATCCCAGTGTTTTGTAGATACTCAACTCCAAGTATCAGTCTGTACTAGCTCAGGGCCTTGGTAGTGTGGCAGAGCAGTCAGGCTTATCTTACGAGGAAGATGTGAGCTGTAGGTAAGTACTCTGAATATTAGATAGACAGGCACAATTAAGAAGCACTTAGATATTTATATATTACACCAGAATCATATTAAGTACTTCAGACGTTTACAGTACAACACTTAAAAAAAATACTAGCTAATACACTTCAAACAGCACTCTGTTTTTTTTGCGGTTGCATTTGTAGCAATGTTGGAAAGGGAAAAGACAAGGTTGTTCTGCAAACACATATAAGAAAGTCACTTAAAGGGAAGAAAATCAGTGGTTTGGGCAACATGAGCTTAGTTCAAGACGGTTTCTTTGCCTAGCAAGTCTTTAAAGTCCATAAACGCAACCCTAGCTAAAGGCAGTTCGGAGAGGGCTTGAAGTCTTGACAAACAGCGAATAATGACTTTCTGTGGATTTCTTCAGTGTCTAAATTTATTGATGCAGCAAGTTAGCAGCTAACAAAAGGAGACCTAAAAACAGACTTCAGGAGGGAACAAAAGCAGCAGCTTGGGTCAGAGGTAAAAGGGTTTTGCCCTGTACACCTACGTGCACTCCAACGCTCTGGAGTGACTTCTTGGAATCAGGTAAGTAATACCTTTTTCCCCCCACAGTACCTTTGGTTTGAAGAAAATGTTTGTGCTGGCTCCTCCGCGATGTGGCAGCTCTGGATCAGACCTCCGGATTCCTTTGTCTGGTGACGAAAGGCAGGACAATGGACGGTGTCCCTCAGCAGCAGTCTCGAGGGAGGATATGTAGCACGACTTTCAGCAACTTCTTGTTTCACTCTGCGGTTTTGGCATCTTTTCAGCAGCACCAACAAAGGACACGGATCGCCCGGTCAATCTTTTTGCTTCCTGCAGTCCCACACTCGGATGAGGGTGTCTGGGCGAGTTGGATAGGATCACTGGAGTCTCTTTACGGTTCCAGCAAACTTTCCACAACGATGCACTCGAAATGGGCAGCAGGTCTCCTGGTATTGGAGTTCCGCAGCTCAGGAAGCTCTTAGGACCTCAGGAAATAGTTTGTTTCAAAGTCGTCTTGGGACTGGTTGTTCCCACCAGCCAAAGGTAAGGAGTCATCCTCTTCAGAGCTCCTCTGACACATAGAAAACAGGGTCAGGACAGTAGTGGTCGCTTCACGGTCTTGCAAATGGTCTGGTCGTCGTCTTCGGTTACTTTGTTTCCTGTGGTTGACTTGCTTTACACTCCAGAAGCCTCACCTTTCGTACAGTTCCAGCACACACTCCTCTGTAATCTCTCTCAGCATTTTCTAGAAAGGGGCGTTTGGCTGTCCAATCAGGATAGCCAGACCCCCTGTGGGAGCTGGAACTTATTCAGGCACTCTTGCAGACAAAGGACGGGCCATCAGACTCCTCCCCCACTACCTGCCTTGGCGGGGATACCTTCTGGTTCCCTGCAAAAGGCACTCACAAACACACCCACCCACACAAAGAATGGCTAACAAAGAACAAGCATGCTAGTAATGGCGAAAAAAGAAGGGCGGCCCCATGTTTGTACCTGGGGGGCCCCTATTGTGCACTACTGAGGCTATGGACAGCCTGGGTTATAGGTCAAAGTTGCGAATGCATGGGATCGAATGGCCAAAGGGTCGAATCAAAAGGACCAAAAACCAAAAGGGTTGAATTATTTTTTTTGGGGAGGGGGGGGCAAAACCCCTTTTTTGTGGTAAAAACCCCTTTTCTACAAAAACGGAAACCCCAAAAAATATATATTTAAAAAAAAAAAAAGAAATTCGACCCTTTACTTTTAGGTCAAATTGAGTCGACCCTTTGGCATTCGATCCATTTGTATTCGGTACTTTAACTGGACACCGACAGCCTGTGGTATGAAAAACACACAATAGTTGGTAGAACACATACACTGCCACTAGCCACAAATAGGTGATTGTCTATGTGACTGTAGTTTACTTAAGGGCATAGAAAAAGAATCTTAAAAGTGGGACCCTAAGGAACTGTGTGCTGCAGTATTAAAACACAGATGCCTTTAAGAGCTATGGAGCAGACGGACTCCATAGTACAGGTACAATACAAAGAATTGAGATCCAAAACACGGAGCCCACAAAATTAATGAGTGGAAAGAAGCTCCACTCATTCAGGATTGGAAAGAATAAAATACATTTAAAAAAAAATAAAAGGGTCCAGAAGTCCAGCAAAAAGTGCTAGGGGGGAGGGGTGGGTGGTTCTCACCATGAGAGGTGATGAAGAACAATAATGATAAATCTCTCTAACACTATGAATAGTTGCATAGTTGCTCCCCCCCCCCCCCCCCCCGGTATATGGAGTTTGCAACTGTTAGGGGAGATTCATCATTGTTATGCCTCATTCCCTCTTTCTAGTGAGACCGCAAGCACTTTTTTGGGAGCTTTTTCCTTTAGATCGTGAACAAGTGCAGCCTTTCTCCACTATTCATTCTTATGTGCGCCATCCTTTGGAACTCTGTTCTCTGCGTTTTACCTTTACTATGGAGTCTACTTTCCTCCATATCTCTTTTAAGGCATCTGTGTTTAAGTCGTGCAGCAAATAGCTCCTTATGGGCAGTGTTGCTGGGAACACTTTGGGTTCTCCTTTGAGATTCTTTCTTCATCCTTACTTACTACGGTTCTAAAGGATAGAGGGATACTTTGTATCTCTCCTAAAACGATATACCCAGAGATTGGTGCACACCACCTTATGTGAAGTGCCAAGGGATACCAAGTATACCACCTTCTCTCTGCTTCTGTGACTTTTTAATCACAGACAGCCTTCTAGTTATGGCTGGTGGCAAAGGACGTGTTGTACAAACTATTGAACTATTTTTTACTGCAGACTGCATTCCCAGTCTCGGTTGTGCACAATAGGGTCACCAAGTTCTAACATGGTGGCTCTTTTCTTTAATTGCCATTTCTAGCATGGTCATTCTTTGTTAGCCCTTCTTCTAACATTCTGGGAGAAGGAGGGCTGTGTGCGTTTTGCCTTTGGCAGGAACCCTTGGGTGTCCCCTCCTAGGCGCCAATGTGTCTGGGCAGGCAGGAAGTTGGGTCAGAGTTTCACACTCCCCTGCCCTTCGTTTGCCTGAGAGCTTATATGGAACCAGTGCCCACTGCGGGTCTGGCTGTCATGATTTGACAGCCACCAACCCCTTTCTGTTAACTGTGTTGAACTGAATAAAAGGGGGGGTTACTGCGATTAAAGACAAGTCGACCACTGCAGACCCTTTGCAACACTGTTAAGCGACCACTGTTGGCCTGACCCCGACCCGAAGAGGACACCTCCAGACAAACTACAGCCGATCAGTCCAAGTCTTTGCTGAGCTCCAGGTCAACCTCCAGAGACACAATCCAACTGATTCCCACAGGCAGAGTCTCTCCTCCTCCCTTGGAGAGAGACACAGAGACAGAGACAGAGACAGACACAGACACAGAGACACGTTGGGCTGCACGTAGAGGTGTCCATTCTTACCTCACACACAAGCTGTCTGCTTGGGTCCCTTTTGCAAGTTCTTTAACAGGGTCCCCAACTTTGTCTTAACGACTAGAGACTGAACGTATCTACAAGAACGTTTGCAGTTCTGCTGCTTCGTAAGCCTTTGAGCCCTCTCTGAACAGACATTTGTATAGTCAGTGATCAGACCTTTAGAGCTTTAGAAAACACCCCTAGATCCGCAAGCTCTACTGGTTTGACTAACCAACCTTTTTCCTTCCTAAAAGACTATTTTATGAGGTTTTGCTAACTAAATACAATTAGTGTACATCTTTGCCTGTGCGATATCGTACCGACAATACAGTAGAACTGTCATTAGTGTCAAAATCGGTAACAATTGTACCGCAAGCAACTACCAACTAAGCAGTGACCTTTGAAAAGTATTAAAAATCTTAAGTGTGTTGGTTAAGTCATCCAAGTTTTTTAAGACATTCCTTGTGTAAAATATATATAAGTGTCTTTGGACTACTGTACTAACTGGGTTCAGTGTACTTACCTACAGCTCACATCTTCCTCTCATGAAAGGCCCGACTGCTCTGCCACTCTACCAAGGTTCCATGAGTAATACAGACTGATAAGAGTGGAACAGCACAATTAAGTACAGGCTCAGAGTTTGATCAGTGGTCTCAAGGGCTTCTCAGAACCCCAATCAGGTTATCGTCCAAGATGCTGTTCTCTTCAACCCATTGAAAAACCACAGCTGAATATTTTCTGCTGGAAATCTAATAAAGAAATTGGTCTGTACGCTGTTGTGGCATCTCCAAGTCCCTTGTAGATTGGAACTACGATTGCTTGCTTCCATGAAACTGGATAACCCTGTAGCTCCAGCATTATGTTGAAGACAATCATGAGAACAAGGGACCAGAATGTTTCATACAATCAGTAGAGCTCCAAGCGGACACACACTCTGGCCCATGACTTTGCCCATGCATGCACTCACATATGGCCTCCAACACTTCCTTATATTCAAAAGGAGCCTTGCTAGTCTGTACCCTGATCTGCCCTTTGCTTCCCTGGCCTATTTTACCAACAAGGTCCCCTGCTTTGGTTCCGGCATGTTCTGTTGCCTCGAAGACTAGTGGGTCACCACTAGCCCACTTCATCTGCTACATGGGATGTGCCAGTGTGCCTCCACCATGTGGCCATTTTCTGTGGCTGGCACATCATAATCTTTCCCGTTCTTGTTGTTGCTGATGTCTTTAAGGGCTCCATTAGGTTAGATTTTCATTTATATACAAAATCAACTTCACATGCAAGACACCCCCACCCCCCCCCCCCAACCTCCCGCCCACCATTTTCTGATGGACTTGAGGATTATTTGTGTCCTTTTCTTTTACTCTTTTTATGGGTGTCATTTTTCTGACTCTCCATACTTTTTTTTTTTAATTTTACTTTGATATAACTTTTTGGGCTACTACATTTTACTATTACAGCACACAGCACCCTGTTTCCTTGTGCTCACTACTGTTCCCAAGGGTAGAAGGACACTTTTTAACCCGTCCAAAATTCCCATTGTGAGATCAGCACACCTCACCTTATGTGGAGTGGTGAGGCGATACTTATAGCTCAAAGCCATACCCAGGTTTGTCATTCCAACAGACACGACAGTCACAATTCTGCGTGAAAATGTCATGTGAAAAATGTCACCAGTGGGGACTTTTTCCTAACCCCTAAAAGGTAATCCTAACCTTCTATAACTGCTTTTCTTAGTCATTCTATTCTAAACTCCAATCCTAGAATATTTGTGGAAGTTCTGGATAGTAGTCTGGCTCAAAGTTTCAGCAAACATTGCCCCAGGCAACCTGTTCACTGGTGACATTATCACTGAATACCACAGTCAGAATAAAAAAAACAAACAAGGTAAACAGAATAAAAGCAAACTTAATTGACTGCTGCAGTGTCGAGCATAGTCTAGGAGGACTTGTCTATAACCTGGATGGCCACGTCCTTAGAAGATCATACTCGCTAACTAAATTAGTTTAGACTAAAATGCAAAAAGGTACCCCAAAGCTGAATGATCAACAAATATGGGAGGAAAACAATTCAAGCGCATTAGAGGATGTATAGAACTGACTAATTGATTTGGTAACATGGGGAAAACTGAGCAATAAATACAGCTATCACTGCACACCAAGACTACCTGGTTAAACAAGACCATTTAAACACGACTGAACTCCTAGCCGACTTATGGCGGTGGGAAGACTAATGGACCTTGAAAAGGATACTGTTTCATGACCTCCTTATACTTCACTGTATCGCGGATATCTGTAATTAAAAGAAACGGTTAATAGATCTCCAATTATTGTAATTATTACAAGAGAGTTTCCATCAGGAATGCCAGACTTTACATTAAGCACAGCACAGGAGGTTAGGATGTGGTGGGCAACAAAACCAGTACTTGGGAAGTGTTTGGTGCATGGAGTACCATATACTGGCGTCAATGGAGGGCCCACACTATGGACCGTGCAATAAAGGTCAACCTTGTGGGTATTGGAGAGGAGGGACTCAAGCTTAATGAGGTTGTCTTCTCAACCATCATGGGTAATAGCAAAATCTCCATGGGAGAATAGGGGGAGGGGGGTGGGGGGTGATGAGCAGCGGGACAGTCTATGTTTTGGGACTGAAGGATTTAGTCTTTGGAGAAGAGGTATCGGGCACATTGCGACGTACACTTGAGATGTTCCAGGCATGGACTGATGTGAATAGTACAATGAGAACCTTGTAAACTGTGGACCAGCTTCTGCTCATTTCTAATGAGCGACGAGCATCTTGGAAGATGAACCAGATGGAGGTTGCAATGACTTCAGGGTTGGAGTGTATGAGGCTGTTGCAGTAGTCTAGGTTAATAACCCAGCATAGACCAGGCTCTTATTGGCAGAGTGAAGGAGGATGGTCAGAATTTGAGACTGTTTAGCAGTGGTAATAAGTGGAGGTTGTGTGACTGGAATCTCTGCCTAACGATTATCAACTTTGGGGCCCAACAATGGCTCCAAAAAAAAAAGGAACTTTTTTCGAGAGTATTTGCTAAGGGGCCAGTAGATTACGTTGGAGAGGTTGGACAATAAGCAACATGTAGTAGTCATTTGTGACCGAGTGGCAGAAGGAGAAATGAGTAAGATATAATGTATTATGCAATATCGTCCTAAGATATTGTGTATAGTAAGAAAAGAAGGGGTTGTTAGACAGCACCACAAAGAAAGCTCACTGGTCACAAGGAGGAGAACCAGGGAGCGGAGTAAGAACGTACAAAAGACAGTAAGGCACTGCAAGACCCAAGCTCAGCATATGGTGTCTAGAATAGGCTGTGATTGACAACGTTTAGTTTCAAATGTACTTTTATAATGTGAGAGGAGCACATTGCTGTCAGCAAGCTAAAATATTAAACCAGAATTAAGTGCGAGTCAGGGTGTGGAGGGAGGGGGCAGTGGAGATATTACAGAAAATAATTAACCAAAGGAGGACCAACTTGAGCTGAAAAAGATCACCCCTACCCAGTCATACGTCAGGGCCTAAAAGTGGAGGGGGGGGGGGTTGGGGGGGGGGGGGCACACACTAAAAGATTTTGTTGCAGACACAAAAACAAAAAGGAATGGTGGCAGGGGTGTGACTCCGGTCCCAGCTGCAGTAAGCACCAGGATGTGGCAGAAGGGTATTCTGGTAACTGTAGTCTGGTGCCAGCAGGATCCAATCCTTCCCCATTTTTTCAATATTAGCCCTCATATGGGTTTGGGGTGAGGTGGGGGGGGGGGGGGAACAGTTATCAGTATGGCGCTCCAAGTCAGGCGTGTGTAGCTCTGGAGCCCCAGTTAGATATGCAAACAAAAAGGAAGGGTGGCAAGGGTGCGACTCTGGGTCCCAGCTGCAGTAAGCTCAAACATGTACTCCTCATAGCATGCGTTCATGCCTTAGCAATCTTCAGGGAGGCCGATTGGATTCAGGAGTTCAGAAGACAGCAGTTACAAAGCGTGTTCATCAGTAAAGATTGATGACTGAAAGAAACATTTGGCTGAAACAGATGCCAACCACCTTATCACTCTGGAAGCCACTTGCCTATCGATGGCAATGCCCAAGTTTAGAACGGTTTACCTGATTGGCTGGAAGGTTGGGAGTCAAGTAGTGCAGGGGGTCGACACATGAAGAGTTGTTTTACTCGCACTGAATTTTGAGCAGAAGGAAGAAAAAAGGATGATGCGGATAGAGGTGCTGCGCAAATCTAATTAACTGGTGATCATGCACAAATGCTGCCTCAAGGGTGTGTATTCATAATGCAGGACATTGCACTAGTTGTTTCCAGTGAAGTACTGGTCAAGACCTTTAAATACCAACCTTCAAGGGGGGGGGTTCGAATAAAGAAAAAGTGAGGAGCAAAGGAACACATTATTTGAAGGGGGGTAGGATATGGATGCAGATGCCAGGATCTATGAAGCAGGTAAACTAGGCACCCGACAGTAGATCTCATTTGGACTAGATCGGATTTCAGAGCAGGAGTGAAATATAATGAATAGATATGAGAGGCAGAGAGGTTGGTTAACTAAAGAACAAGGGAGCGCTCTGCGGGTGATGCAGGAGGGAAGATCGAATGGGAATAACGACCTGGGTTGCAGGCGGAGGACTAAGCAGGATGAGAGCAGAGTTTGGATCCTTTGCATCTTTCTCGAGACAAAAGGAAGCAGAGCCATTTGCAGCATGCATCAAATCCGACAGATGCACAGGGGGATAGGAAGAGGCTCTCCAAGAACTTGCAAGGGTGTGTAATGGAAAGCGACAAAGCAGGGTGGGAGACGGTTCATAAGCACACAGGCTAGGGACATTCTGCTCCTGCTGCCATCATCATTGGCAGCAGATGTCTAAGCTTTATGAACAGGTGGTAAAGTGAAGCAGAGTATGCAGATCCCAGGACCTTTTCATTAATTTATTTATTTTTAACATGCTGGATAAGCAGGTGAGGAATCAGGGAGGCTGGTAGCGCAACAAGAGGTCGCTAGACAAGCTCACCCTGGGTAAAGCATGGATGCTGCAAGTAGCCATTGTCTAAAATAAATATATAATCATTCATGTGTGTGTAAAAGGCCATTTTAAGAAAGTGATAGCAAGAAAACTTGTAAATATTGATGGCTGATTACGTCTAAAAGGCAGAAACAGAGTGAAAGTATGGAGAAGAGAGCACTGTTGAGATGGTCAACCAGTGTGCAGTTCATGGCCCGTCTGATTTTAAACGTATATCCCCTACCACCTTTGTCTTTATACCAGTGTTCAGCTTTCCAATCAATTTGAGTTGCTTAACCGTAGTCCATAAAATAAAAAATAAAAATACATTTTGCCCTTCTCTCCAAAGAAAAAGCATTGCCACTTACCAATGTTGGCTGGGAAAGGTATCTGGTGCACAGCTGGGTCAAGATTAATGACATATGGTGGAGAATCCTTGGAGTGCAGGTACGCGGTAAGCCTCTGGAGGGATGTAGATAAAAGAGATCAGACAATCAAACATGTGTTCCCATGACCCACTCAGACTTTACTGAAAAATGGCTTCAACAATATACTCCTTTACATTGTTCCAGAAAAAGGAATAAGCACAAACTCAAACCACCCCTCAATCCCACTTTAACATGGCGCAGGCACAAATATCCATAAAACTGCTAAAGCAAATCCCTTTCCATAGATGCATACCTTGCACATGTGTACTCTTGGTTGATCTCAAACAGACAAACAACCCAAACAAAAAAACAACTCTGTGGTGTACTGTTCAGATGGATTTCTAGAATCTGGCCTGGTAGACAGATTTTAGGAAGCCACCCTAGTTATAGTGAACAGGGAAGTCAGAGCTTATTGTTAGGTTTTTTTTTCCACCTGTGTGAAGATTTCATAAAAAAATCTTTATATCTTCCTTGGTATAGAGAGCCCCAACTTCTAGAATAAGTCTGTACTACTACTCAAAGGTTTCATAGTATGGCAGAGCAGCCCTGCATATTTTAGGAGATGCGAGTTGCAGGTAAGTACAATGAACTCAGTAAATACATAGACCCAAAGAAACTTTTACACACTTATAGTAAAATAGTAATGTATTTTATATACACAAGGATAAACTTTTTTTCAGGTAAGTAAGCACAATTTCAAACTAATCAACACAACAGAAAACAAATGCAATACTTCGGGTGATAAGTTAAGATTTGTAGTGTTGACGACAACAGTCCAAAGTACGCAAAATCACTTGTTATAGCCAACTCAGAAAATATTCTGTTGTAGGAATAAAAAGGGTTATTCAACACCAACAATGGCACGTCAGTACTTTAAAATATTTGGACTACTTTCCAGAGGCATAAAGGCTTTACAAGTCCATCCCCATCTAGTTAAGATTTCTTCAAAGAAAGATTGGAGGTAATGCAGACAAGGCACAGATTCAGAAAAGGAAAGGCTCCAGAGGATTCTTCTCTTAACAAACCAGCAAGATGCTTTTGGGGGACCAAAGGTTTTCACAGACCTTGGCAAAGGCTCCCTATGGGTGCACAAGTATGGGCGAACACTCAAATCTCGGAGTGACAAAATGACTTGCGGTATGCACCTACCACGGGTCCCACAGCACCAGAGGAGTAGTGAAGAAGATGCAGATTTATTCTTTCACAGTGCAGCTGCGGTGGACCCGGTCTCCTGTTCCTTGGTCGTGGTGACTAAAGAAGGGACTCTGGAATGATGTCACAGCAGCAGTCGAGAGAAAGGAGTCACAGCAAAGGATTCTTCGTGCTCCAATGTTGGTCTGCAGTCTTGGCGCCTTTTCACAGGCTCCAAGGAAGAGCGATTATCTTCCGAAGGATTCACCTCCCTTACACGGTCCTGTACTCTGGTGAGGGGATTCTTGCTTCTGGAGATCCTAAAGGAGTCCACCAAAGTTTCAGGATAATTTGTTCACAGGAAGACGATGCACTGCAAAGCGGTCGCAGGTCCCAGGATATTGGCGGTTTGCAGTACAGGAAGGTCGCAGTACGCTGTGGGATGGCTCAATATATTATGTCTTATTAGAAATGATTATGCCGACCAGTCCAAGTACTCCTCTTGAGAGCTTTCCCGTCGACTTGAAAACAGGACAGGACAGCAGTGGTTCTTCAACAGGCCACACAGGTCGCTGGAAGGTGCTGCAGGGGCGTTCGTCTTCTTCGGTTCTTCTGTTCCAGTCATCGACTTGCCTCAAGATCTTCGCCTTTTATCCAGGAACCCAACCAATCAAAAGCCATGCAACATTCAAACTTTGGGGGGGGGTGGAACGAGGGTTGGCCGTCACTTCAGGAATGCCAACATCCCAATTGGAAACGGTCCCAAGACAAAGAATAGAGGAGTTCGCACTCCTCCTACACAAAGGGTTCTCTCCGAAGACAAAAGTCAAACCCGGATCCCCCACCACCCAGGATGGCAGCAGAAGGGCCAAGACAGGATATGCAAAGAAAAATGGTGATAAAAGAAAGACATCATTTTTGGTAAATGGTTAACCTTCTGTGTGGAACCCCAGCTGTGGAGACAACCTGCAAGCAAAATAAAATTCACAGAACACGTCCTCTGCCACCAGCCATAATGTTATGCTCGTCAGTGTAACATAAATATTACAGGAGCAGCGAGAAAGCGGATACAAGGTAAACCCTAAGCATTCCACATAGGGTGGTGTGTGCCGATAACACAAAGGGAAAAAGAAGGATAAAAAGTATCCTAACCTTGAGAACAGTAGTTCAAGGAAAATACAAGAATATAAAAAGGAAAGCCCAAAGGGCTTCCAACAACACTGAACAAAGGGAGCTGTGTGCTGCAAATGTGAAACACAGATGTCTTAAAGTATGGAAGAAAGCAAGCAGAGTGAACAGAGTTCCCAGAGTAAGAGCAAAAAGAATGAATGAGGGTGCAGAGGGAGGCTCCCCCAATAAGGAAGAATTGGTGAAGTCACACTGTGTGAGACTACACAAGACTATCTGCTTGGTATTAGGTAACCCACCTTTTGGTATACATGTCTGTACTACACAAGTTGGTAGTGTGACAACAGCCAGGCCCATCTGAAGAAGGGTAAATGTGAGCTGTAGATCTGTGCAAATGAAATCTGTCAATACAAGTAACACTTACACTCAAGATTTCAGTAAGCAAACTTTGGAATCACTTTTCAAAATCAATGAAGTTGGTGAATACACTTTGGTTATGCTAATACATTTCTCCTACACGCTGAAGTGACTTCAATAACAAGGATAGTGTTGCATTTATCATAAACAATGGTATACTTTTTCGACTGTTTCAGGAAGGAAGGGTTAAGGAAATAGAAAGGTTAGAACATACTTTCTTATACAACAGGAAGACTGTTTGAATCCTCTAATGAAGTCTAGGTAAGCCTTTCCCAGCAGTAAAAAGTGTTCAACAAATCAACCTCTGAAGGGACAAGCAATGCCAAAGTCAACTGGACAAAGTCTATAGTTCTGATGCACTTCTGGGATAAAGTCTTTCACAAACAATAGTTCAAGCAAATCACTTAAGAAGCACGTGCAGCTAAGCCTGTGCAAGGGGAGTTGAAACTCAACTCAGAAAGGGTAAGCCAATGTAATTCTCAAGTGAGGTAACACCTTAAGGCAATAAGGCAAGTCCCCCCCGCCCCCCCCCCACCAAGCCCATAAAAGTACCTCTGGTTTGAAGAAAGTGGTCCAGCTGGATTCCAGCTTGCTACAGCCAAGCAGATCCTTGTTCCCGAGCCTCAGTCGTGGGGATAAGAGGGAGGATGTCTGGCAGGCTCCTGTGGTAGTACTCGGGAAGGACATCGGCAGCTACGGGCTCCTCAATTCAGCACCACTTCACGGTTTCAGCACCTCACAAACAGCACTAATGCAGATGGAATATCTCTGGTTGGACTTTCCTTGCTCCTGGACTCTGTATCGGGATTTCCTTCTTCTGGAGTATCCTAGCTTTCAGCCGGATTTGTTCCGCAGACGTTGCACGCAGTTATGGACACTCGACCCCCAGCATTGGGCTTGTGCAAGACTGGAGTGGCACAGCAAGTCAGGGATTGCACCAAAGTGGAGTTCATCATGGGCTAGTTGGTCCCACCAGCCCAAGGGGAGAAGTTGTTCCATCCGGTGTTTGTCGATATGAAAAAGGAGGCAAGCACAGCAATAGGGCTTAACCGGGCACTTCGAGGTCCAGGAGTTTGCACCGGGCTTCTCGTCAAGATTTCTTCTTTGGATGCTTCTTCCAGCGTCGACTGGGTAGTTCGGGACCACACCTCCCTTTCTGTCCTTCCAAACACACTGGAGCCAGGGGCAGGCTTCAGGGCTGAAGCCTGCCAAAGGCAACCCACACAAAGGGCTGAAATCCATCTGAACCTACAAAATAAAAGAAGGCCAGAAAGATCTCAAAAACAGAAAAGGGCGAAAAAAAGAAGATGGGGCCATTTTGACAAAATGGACACCCACTAATGCTGTACTGCAGCTGAGGGTTCAGCCTGCAGTAAAAAAAAAAAAAGCATACTGGTAGTAAAATGTTAACCACAGCCACCAGCCATTTAAAAAGCAGTGAGGGTAACTAAAAAAATGTCACATGAGAAAGTAGGATAAGGGGCTACTAGGTAACCGCCCCCCCAGCACTCCACATGAGATAGTGTGCAGTAAGATCAATTTCACCTTACTATTCTTGGGAACAGTAGTTCATCCAAGGGAAGGTATTTAATCCTTAAGAGAAGCCCAAGGGACTTCTTAGTGACACTGCACTGCGGTGCTGTGTGTCACTATACAAAAAGCAAATCCCCATGGAGTTTGTCAGATTCCAAAAACAGTTAAAACATAAAATCCTGGACAGGGTGAAACACAAGAGGGAGCGGGGAAAAAAGGTCCCACTCACTCAGGAATTAGAATTTAAAAGTCCTAAATACAGCAAAAGGGCTGGGGGTCTCCAAGGTGGGGGAGTGGGAGAAATTAGCACAGAAATGAACATTCTCCCCAACATCCCCTCATTCATGAGAATATGATTATAGTTCCAGAGTCCAGCAAAACGTACCCAGGATCTCACAGGTAGAGGGGATTTGGCATATAAATTAATAATATCCCCAATCAAGGTAACTTTTTCTGTTTTTTTTAATGCTTTAATGCAGAAAGTGTGTTTTAATGACGGGGCGTTCGTATTGAAAGTTTTCCATTTGTTCACCGTAGAACACAAATGAATAAAATGTAAGAACAAAAACGTGGAGAAGAGGTCAAGCGATTCTCAAGAGTGTGGGTGTGGGAAGGGGTCCACAAAAAGAAGCACACAATTCATTTTAGACTAATGTATAAAAATACACACAAACACACACACACACACTAAAGAAAATCAAAACTAGCAGGTAAACATACATTCACCATAGGTTCTTAAAATGCATTCAAACGACTTAAATAGTAGAAGAGTTAAGTAAATGAATGCAATGAAGATGGAACTAAGTCACAAGTGATTTTCCCCCCATTTCCGCAGTCCAATCCCAAAGAAGAATGGGGCCTTTTACCCAAAGGTCACAGTATCCACAATGCATCTGCAGAAGCTAAGTTACTTGTGTTGCTGATTGTTCCAAAGAAGAGATGCAACGAATTAACTAGGCAAGGAAAATGTGTTATCTTTCAGATACCAATGTTCGACGACCAAAAAGGCAGAGGAATAAAAGGTTAGGATACAAAGAGACAGTTATCATATGAAGAAAAGGGCATGGGTGGGGGGGCAAATACTTCCCTCCCAACTCAGATTTTCCCCAGGTGACTATGGGTCGACTGTGGGAAGAGGGGCAGGGAAGTATGTAGCTAGCGGAGGTTGCATTTCCTACTGTTGGTTCCGGAGAGAGGTGCTCACCGAAGCAGGCCTCTTCAGGACACTTCACAGGAAGTGGGGAAGAAGGAGAGTTCCAGTCACGGTTGAAGAAGCTTCTCCAGGACAGGATCCCTTGAGGCACGGAGGCTTAAATTCGAAGAGAAGGCAACTTGTACCATCAGTTGGTGACCACCAAAGTTCTGGGTGCAAATGCAGAACGGCGATGTTTCTGCCGAGATAGCCCACCAGATAGCAGGTCAGTCCACCACGTGGTCTAGGGACACTTCTGAAGGCTCAGGACGTCTGGATCCACAGGAAGGCATGGAGACT
Organism: Ambystoma mexicanum; assembly: GCF_040938575.1. NCBI lineage: Eukaryota > Metazoa > Chordata > Amphibia > Caudata > Ambystomatidae > Ambystoma > Ambystoma mexicanum. Next base: position 95,630,947 of record NC_090927.1, read on the forward strand.
AGTTGGTCCCAGTAGTCCAAGTGCTGAATCACTGCTCAGGGTGTTCGGCAATCAGTTAGTTAGGGCTTCCCCTGGCAAGACACAGGAAGGTATGCCAGGCCTCTACATGAGGTTACTTCGGATTTTCAGTCAGTTGTTAGACTACAAGGGATTCTTGGTTCCAACGTTGATCCGAAGAAATGGCTGCAGCAGCAGTCCTCTTATCCAAAATCCAGCCTGGATGCAAGTCCAAGCCCACCAATGGTAAGGATCTACACCAGTCAAACCGCCAGTGGTTGTTCAGTGAGGGATAGCTATTGGTTTCACTCATGCTACTAGGGGAATGATTGGGAATTACTTGCACATTACTGCGTTATAAAATATTGAGTAGATACTGCAAACTGCCATGTTTAAGCAATTGTTTCCTGCTGTACGAGGCACAGATTTTACAGAGCATATCTTTGTAATGCAAGCTTCTCGCCCAAGGACCAGGAATGCTTGCTTTTAGTCCTCTCGCTTCCGGCGCGTTTCCCTTTTGGCATACACAAGCGTATTTTAGGCTCTCACTTTAAGGAAAGCGGCATTAGCAGAAGGAAGTCATCAATGTGAGCGTCCTCACTTGTCTCTGAATGAGTAAATCTTTAATGATTATGTTCACCTTGACTAAAAGTATTACGATACGCTGTCCTGTCTGATGACATCAATAACAGCTGGTATCAAAGGATTGTATAATGAGGCTTTGTTCTCCGCCAGCAACATTGTTTCAGGATAATTCCTTGTCCCAATAGAACTCCCACTGAAATGCATGTGTTCTTTGGGATATAAGAACGGTGCACGAGGGAAGGGGGTTCTCATTTGAACCTATGTCTTGTGCCATTGTTCGTTCTGTTTTGCTATTGCTTTTGCTAATACATTGTTCACCAATCCACCAGAATAGTGAGTGGCCTATTTTTTCCCACTACACCTCAGCCCAAGATTCTCTGGCACCACAGATGTGAAGTGGGGCCGGACCCTGTTCACTTACACGCACGGACGCACGCACACGCACACACACACACGCACACACGGCAAGGGCACGATCTGAATAACAAGGCCTAGTAAGATCATTTATTTAGTCCTCCTCCGTCTTCCCTCCCTTGTCGCGCCTAGAAACACTGGTGTACAAGCGCATTATAAAATGACTTATATCATGAATTTATATGGGATTAAGAAGGAAGAAAGGAAGGCGGCCAGAATACAATATGGCGAGAAACAAGTGAAAATCTCATGGCGTGGCCATTTTAGGGCACTAGCCACGTTTAGTAGCCATACACAATAACGCGGATGTGCACACTAGAAATGGACACAAATATTATAAAAATAGAATGGCTGCCACCAGCTTGTCTTTAGGCACTTATAAAAGTAACCAAATATTCCAAGTGTAAAAAGCTAGGGTGATACGATCCCCTGGTACTCTTGGTACTTTGGAAATACAATGGATAGCAACCCAACACGGAGTCACAGGTTAAAGCAATGGTAAGGTGGTACTTCTTCAAACTAAGCTGCTTAAAACACATCATGCCATACCTGAAATTCACATACACAGGACCACAGTAATGATCTCATTGGTATTGAAGACTTGACTACAGCAACAACCTTTACCTTGGATTACAAGAATATCAGATACATGTGCATGACTAGACGACTCCAGGGAACGAGGACACCTGTCCCTTGGAAAAGTGGGGGATGTATGAAGCCCTATGGACAGGTAGGGGTCATCCTGGAGACCATGACCCATTTACTTGTCCCATTGTTTAACAGGTAGGCACGTTTGTCGATCAAATGAACAACTGCACTATTCTGGGCCAGTACATCAAGCCCAGGGTGGACGAGGCATTGGATTGCCTGATGAAGAGCAAGTTATTTTAATTTCGACATCTTGGGAACAGCTCCGATCAGAGACAAATGCATCCAGTGGACCATAAGAAGACTGCGTTCATCTACACAGACTTTTACGCATTTGCCAGAATTTCCGGCATGCCCACAATGTTCCAACACATTACGAACAAGGTCGATGACATGAACCTCAGGAAGGTGCTGGTTTACCTTCATTAAATCTTTGTGTTCGGCAGGACCATAGAGGAACACAACAGGAGGCTTGTGTAGGTGCTGGATCGCATTAGGGAATCAAGGGCTTGAAAAGTCAGTTGGCACCCCCAACTAGTGTCAAGTAAAGCATGCAGGGTCTATGGAGATGGCATCGCTGGGGCCCTGGCAAAGAAGTACGCCCGCCTCACTTGGCTTGACCACAGACCATGGAAGAGTTTGATCTACACGAAATTCTGCAACTACTACATGAGGTTTGTTGCAGGATTTCCCAACATCGCCCAACCAAGTACGGGCCTCACTAAGCTATATGAGTCTACCCAGAAAAGAAAGCGGAATTCCATTAGTCCCATGGCACACCTACATCCAGCCCAACAGATATGGGGTGTAAATAGGCAAATACTCCACCCCATAAAATAGGAAATGGACACATAGGAGCCAGTCCCCTGGCTTTCTGCCACATAGCTCCATTATCATTTTTGGATCAGTTAAATCCATAGTCTCAGAGGAAGAACCTACAATTATTACTGCCTGATCCGAAGTGGTATAAATGTATCTTTTAATGGGCATGCAAAGAAGTGTTTATTACAAAAAATGTAACTTGTTTACAGTTAAAAAACAATTACTTATTCAATACTGCCATTGAGGATGGCACGTGATTGATTTTTTTTTTTTTTTAACGGAGGAAAAGTATTTTACAACCAACTTTGAAAAATAGAGAGTAAAATACTCCCACTGCAAAATCTTACCTGGGGCCCTGCCTATATCATCCCTAGGAGCCCTTTGGCGGGAGATGGACAAACCGATGCCAGCACCCGTTCAAGGGGCTCAACAGACCCTCAACACACACCAGTCCTGATGTATACTGATCTGCATCAGTCCTAGATCCTGCAGGAGGACCCAAGTCTAAAAGGTTTGGGAGCTGTTCTAAACCAGGAGGCCAACAGCGATAGGAGACCCATTGCTTTTGCCACATGAGGTCCGCATGCAGCAGAACGTAACTACCCAGTCCACAAGTGGGAATTTCTAGCATTTAAGTGGGACATTAGAGAGGCGTTCCAGGATTACCTCAACAGCATCAGCTTCACGGTGAGGGCTAACAACAGCCCCCTTACATATGTGTTGAAAGTCTGCAATGGTGGACAGTACGACAGACTGTCCATACAATTTCAAAGTTTGATCCGGGAGTACCAACAGATACAGATGCCCTCTCCAAGCCTTCGTGCTCTGCCGAAGAATCGGCTGCATCCACCATGTGGAAGGAGCAGGCTACAGTGGGCATCAGTGCCATCTACCAAGCTGCAAGTCAGCAGGAACCAGACCGAACCAGGGGCGTTGTTAAGGAGAATTCTCAGAAATGTGCCAATTCCCCTTCTACCTTGGAGACCCCCAGATCTTCGCTGGACTTCAGAACTTTTACATTTCTAATCTGGAGAGAATGAGACCTTTTTCCCCACTCCCTCATGTATTTTTCTGTGATTTGGACACTGTTTCTTTTGACTTTGGAGTCTGACAAACTCCATAGGCATCATCTTTTACATCGCATCACACATCGCATCACAGTGCAGTGACACTGGAAGTCTTTCAGATTTCCCAAAGGTTTAAATACATTCTCTTGGTGAAACTACTGTTTACAAGAGCAGTGAAGTGAAATTGACTTTACTTGCATGTTTGTAACTTTCTAGACCCAGCACACACCATCTTACAATAGGGTGCTGGAGGGGTTACTTAGTATCCCCTTTATCTAGTTTCTCATGTACCATTTTTATGTTACCCTTTCCACAATGAATGGCTCGTGGCTGTGGTTTACTTTTTCCTAACGCGGGCTGCAAATACAGCTGCATTAGGACACCAATGGGAGCGATTTTGTCTGCGCACCAAGCCAGGTTTGTTTGGTCTTTAGCGGGATACACTGGTGAAGCTCGCCTCTGGCTTCAGCGTGTCTGGCAGGGGCAGGAAGTGAGGGGGGTGCGCGAAACTCCCTGTGCCCAATCCCCTTGGTTACAGGAAATGTACCCAAAATCTGATTGGCCGGCTGGCTGTGCTGTGTGATTGACAGCTAGGCTGCGAATATGGGAGAAACCTGCATAAAAGTCCAGGTATTTTGCTTAGAAGGCAGAATCGACCACTGGACGAAGAAATCCGAAGAAGAACTAGGAAGAGATGCCTGCTGCAACTCCTGGACTGTTGGTTTGCTCAGTGAAACCTTGCTGCAGTGCTGAAGCTCCAAAATCGCCTAGACTAGAGAAGCCCTACAAGGACGACTTCTCCCCTTGGGTTGGTGGGACCAAATCGACCCCAAGACAAGCTCATCTGGAAATCCTCTTGGAGCTGGCTGTACTTTCATTGCTGCTGCAGGAACCAATTAGAGCAACACCAGAATCAAGCGAGTGCCTTAGTCGGCCCTAAGCTTTTGGAAGATCCTCCGGACTCCCAGGCAGCAGGACTGACCGAGCCGGAGCCCCCTCAGCAGAGTGCAGGTCCCCTGATGCAGTTCTTCCTAGACTTGTTGCTCAATTAACATCGGCTGTCCCGACTCCCTGAAAAACTCTTCTTACCACAACAAAAGTCACACATTAGCTAACTTGTGGGGCTGGGAAAGGGTTAATTTACTTTGCAATGGGGGTTTCCTACTTACCCGTTTAAGAAATGTGTGTTAACCTTTGTTTTATTCACCAAAAACCTTTTCTTTGACACGAAACACAGTAATGCTCTAAATGTACCAGTGATACATCAATGTCCACAGTGTCCTAGTTATTTAAGTCACCTCAGGGTGTAGGAAGTGTCTGTGTGCCATCCCAAATGAGTATCTACTGATTTACTGAAACTGAGAGTGTGTATTTTTTGAAGTATATTTTTGTGTTACATATATACATTGCTCCCATATATATTGCTGCCCTCTAAAGAAGGCTTATTCAACTGACTGTTAAATTAATAAATGATTGGTTAATCAAGAAACCTTGGGTGCAAGTGTTTATTTCAATACTTTTCACTGTGAATCTCTGTGTAAAAACCCTACAGCTCACATTGACCACCCTTAGGGGTGTCACGGTATGGATTTATGGACGGTATGATAACCTTCTTGCCAAGTAACGGTATACCACGGTTATCGCGGTATAGCACACATTAAAGTAACCTTAAATAATACTTTGACACAATGTTTTACTTTTCTTAACAGACTTACACTACAAACAAGAAGTCGCCTTTGTATATAAATGTGTTTAAGTAGAAGTGACAAAAGTGGGCACTTTGGTGTTTCCAATTAACAGTCCTAAAAGACAAACTCCCTTCTTCATGTACTGAGAACACTTTGGTCGCACTGAGTGCATTGCGAACACTGACTACATATCACCAGGGAAAAGAAGCTCTATGCCCACGCTGGACAAATATCTGGGCGAGGGTATAGGTGGGCTGGAACTTCATACCTTTCTACTGAAGTAGACCCCCCGCACCCAAGTCTTTGGGGCCCCTTTAATCTTTAAAAGAAAGCTTGTAGCATTGTTTAAGTGGTCATTTATGGTTTCAGCTCCACAACTAGGCTACTTTTCTTTGTTCGGAAATGCAGAGGACAGGTAACCTCCCTTGATAATCTACACACCACACAATAAGGCACAGGTGGAGGCTTTGTCACTTCAAATGTATATTTGGCGGCCAAACATAAAATCGCTCCAAAAGGTGATCAATAATCAGACCATTTTTACCCTGCTTTAAGCTAGTGGGTGTGGTGGGGTAGTGATACATTTCGGGATTATTATTCAAATTGATATAACTAGGGACTTCACCCATTGTAGTATGTATTAGAAAACACATTCTCCATTATAATCTGTTACAATCTAAAATGTAATTTATATAATCCATAATAATTTACATATCACACATACCTTTTGAACTAGTTAATTCTCATGCCTTACAATTTATTGATTTTGTTATCAGGTATGTGCTTCAAAAAGGTACAAACGGCACCACCTGAAACTGTGTGTACCCAAAAAACATATTGTTAACATATGCAGGCTGCTTTTTCCAGATGTAGGAATGGGGCTCCCCAAATAACATCTTGAAGTGGGCAATCATGCATCTTCAACCAGATCTGCAGGTACCCAAATCAAAACATCTGTTAAATGGATATTTCCTGGTAATTACTCAGTCTTCTCAAAAGTGGGGTCAGAGAAAGTGTGAATGCGTACAAACATTTAAAATCTTTGGTGCATGCTACGTCACCCCCAGTCCCTGTGAAAACTGGGATATACTCTATTTACTAAAATGGTTCTGGAGGGACCTCGTGCAATTGCTTACTTCTCTTTTACAATGGTCTGCATGCCACAAAAGTAGGCTTAGCAGCACTTCAGAAATTCCAGAGAAATGCAGACGCTTGCCATTAAAAGGAACACAACATAGCTCATGATCGCTTATTCTTATTCAAAGCCTTTTTCAGTAAGACGTTTTTTTTAAATTTGGTATTTATAATGCGCCAATACAGCAAATGGTGCTCCATTGGACTTTTCTGATGGTTGTAAGTAAACTGATGGCGGGTAGGTCGGAGCCCTCTCCCCTACCCCACATACCTTCATGCACATCAAGTCCACTCCAATGTAGACCAGAATGCTAGTTGGGCAACAGAGGCAAAGAACTATCCTTAGGTTTGTCACCCATAGGACCATTATTCGAACCCCAGGGACTCCAACCCGTCGATCGGGAACTACTGGTAGCTCACCTTGTGCTTCCCAGTAGCTCTCAGCAGTGCTGCCTTTGCTGGCCCCTTAGCCAGGTCAGGGGAGAAGGGGCTGCTTGACTCCAGCTCGGGGTTGAGCCATTGCTGCTGCCACTTTGCAAGGCAGTAAATCTGTGTGCCTTATGTATTTCCAAGTCTCTGAAGAGAGAAATAAATTAATTTGGGCATATAACTGATTGTTATTTTGTGCATCCCGCTGGAAGCAGAACACATATTAGTGGCATACACCGAACAGCTCAAGTGCAGATTCTCCTATGGCGAATCTTGCAGAAACTCCTTTTTACTCTGCAAACATTGAGCAATCAAAGGGGTTTTCAGGTGAGGATATACAGGCAATGTTTTAATTATTTTTATACTGACCGCAGCCTAACATTACAGACTCAGCAGCACAAGAGAACATCCACAGGTAAGACCTGTGTACGTTTCAGAACATTTAAAATTATGGGATGGGATCACAATGCAGTGCTGGCAGTGCATTTTTATTTGCATCTGGAGAAGAAAGTAACCAGTGTAAAAAAAAAATTATTTGCTTCTTGTATTTTTTGATTCACTATACTTTGCTAAAGAGTTGTTGGTATGACCGTCCCCAAGTATATATGGAAGTGTGAGATCAACCAACTACTTTATGTGCCCAAGATCACACATTCATCATGTTTGAAAGCCCCACTAATAGCTTTCACCTGTAGCCTAGTGCTCTGTCCCCTGCAGGCTACATCTGCAGGAGTCTGTCCTGATCCATTCTGTTTTCACCATCACCTTGTGGCCAATGCTGGATTTTACTTTTATGGACTTCATTGATTGACAGTGCGTCACCCTTTCTCAACCCTTTCCTTTGCATCTTGTACTCATGGTGGCCCCGAATTATGCTGTTCCCATCTTCATCGTGTATCCTGGCTTTCAACATTATGTGTTACTACTGACTTCTGCAATTGTATTCGCTCTAACCCTCTTGCTTCTCCACTCTGACTGCTTACTCTGTTCTCTCCTCTCCCTTTCTCCCGTCCCCCCCCTATCTCCTCCTCTCCTCCCCTCACTTTCTTCTATGCACTTACTCTATCAGAATTGTCTCTGGACCTAGAATGATAGCAACCTCGTCTGTATCCTCCCTCCTCCCCTAAATGTCCCCCCTCCGGCCCCCCAGCACTATCTGAAATGTTGGCAGGCCAAGTATGATAGCTAATTTCACATACTTACTGATCATGGCCTGTAAGAATGTCCTTGTATTTTCCCTTGTTCCCTCCCTTGCCTTGAAGCACTTTGAAACACATTGTGTATAGGCGCTATATAAATAAACTATCACATCATTTATGCAATAGCAGCATATGTTTTTCAAAAGCATTTCAAGAAGGAATTTACAAAGATTGTTTAAACAAGAAGAGCTGTGTTGGGGAAAAATGCTTGAATGAGGGACTAAAAGCCAAGTAAGAGCATATATTTGTTTAGCATTGGCAAATATATGCCAAAAAGCTCCATGTTAATTTGAGAGCTACTTACGGATTCCTGTTTTTTCTTTGCATTATGGAGCTTGTCGCCCAGTATTTATAATGGAAAAAGCAAAATGTCCCAGAATGTTAAAAAAAGGACTTAATGAGCATCTCCCAAATTACATGGCCTTGTCAGGCTGCATTCTGATGTTGTCTACTAATGATGAACATTGGCAAAGCCAACACTTTTGGCTTTTGTGTAGACATGATCTCTGTATTTTTCAGGCATTGCCATAATATTACTACCTGGACATAAAAAGGCAACAGCTGAAAACGATGTTAGTACCTGGGCATATATAACGGAAGTGCTTATTTAATGCCTATACAAGAGCCACAACCTTTGGGTGTTTGAATGTTTGTTGGAACAGGAATGAAGTGCAAGGGACAGCTGCAAGGACATACACATCACGTGGCTGATGGTACACTTGGTTAAGACAGTTTTATTACATGAAGGGCTGGTTTATAGCTGTAATTATGCCATTGATTTTCAGAATGATGATCAGAAAGCACATAACTAGACATTGCGATCCCAGTGCCATGGGCAGGGAGGGGAAGATAGTCGGTGGGAATGGCCAGCGGAACTACCATGGCCATGGTTTTCTTAATATTCAAGCAATACCCACAGAATGTCTTCCTCCTTGCATCCCATCTCTCTCCTGTCTGCGCTTCCCGTGATAATAGTTTTGGCTTATAGGCAGCACTTTTAGTGCCACCTAATGGCCAAAAATAAAAATGACCCATTTATTTAGCAGGTCCATAATCCACCATGTCAGCTCTATAGTGCTTTGCCACAATAGCTTTTAACATACTGCAAAAGGATTGCAGAACAAAATATATGTAACATTTAACTTCTCAAGTAACTACTGTATCCTTATAATGTGCAGAGGTAGTTGTAAGCTTGCAGTGTATGTAGTTTTAAATTAATTGAAGTATTGAAATGCCACAGTGAATGTATACATTTTTATTCCAGAGTAAAAATTTAATTCCAATAAAACCAATCTTGTACAAATCCCCATGCTCATTTCCAGTAGCTCTTGCACATTGTCTCTGAACTAAAAGTAGCCCCTGTTCTAACCTATATGCAGCACTTTACTCTGAAATGTTCACGTTCCAAATCTTGGCAACAGTGGCGAGACTGACTGTACAGCATTTGCCCATACAAAGCAGCCTGCCACTAGACCACCACTCGAGAGCTTTTGCACTGAAGTGCTTTTGCAAAGGTTGCTGCACTACAGGACCTAATGTGTTCTTTTATGTCCTGTTCAAAGGGCCTGGGCCAAATTGAAACCTTTATGATTCTGCTGGCAGGGTGGTTGTTGTGCAACGGGCCTGGCTCGTCTGTCTCTCACCGAAAGCACCGAAATAAAACAAAATGGGGAAAAAAAAAAAGAAAAAGCTTTCTTGACACATACCGGCTCTGAACATGACCATGACCATTTGGGATCCCCTGGGCCCCACTCCTGGGAACAACCCTTTCCGCATTGCACATGGGAGGCTTTTTTTTTTCCACGTAGAATGTGTTTATTTTGTGTAATGAAGATAACAGCACATTACTAGAGGGCCCAAACCATACAGCTTTCACTGGAGCTTTCAATGCATTTTTCACTGGAGCCTCGTGACTGCAGCTTTGCGACTTTGACACCAGCTTATCTGCCTTACTCAGTGGGGGTGCTAGCTTACTGGAAGGTGCCAGGCAGCTGCAGGCAATGTAAACAAAATAATAAAGTGGTCAGAACTTCCACTGTCAGCGTGTACAGATCAGCTTTGCCGCCTTGCCTGTCTCCCACGTGTTAAAATGAGCGAACTGAAACCACTTTAAACAAACAAAACTGCTTTGATGCGGTAAACCAGTATGGACAAGGTCAAGGTTATTGTGAATAAATGAGGAGATTCATGGTAATTATACTGGTATACCGTTACACCCTGTGGGATGTTTCAACCCACGCATCCAAGCCCTGCAACATCACCGTGCATGATTGGCAGCGGAAACATCATAATGGCCGCCGGAAAGCATGCTGCTCGCCAGAAATCATCCCAAAATGCGCAGTAAAAATCTGAAAGAGAGGTTGCCATCTTCTTTTGCCTCCGTCGGTGTTAATACAGGAGACCATTGCCAGACCCCATCCTTCGGCTGCACACAGAGCAAAATCAGTGCAAAGGAATAAAGAGCTGTTCAAAATCAGTTTTATTTGATGTCAAAAATTGCTAAAATCATGGCTCACCAAAACCACTAAAAAGATGCCACCTCCTTGCTGGGATCAGCATCATTCTCCCGCAAGAATCTACATGAATCTGAAGTCCACAGAAGTGTATCTATATTTGAACAAAGTATATTTTTAGGATTGCTTACTGGTAAGACAGCTGTCAAAAATAGGTGCAGTACCGGTGCTCGCCACTGACCGGCGCTGGTGATCAAAATTCTGACAGGAGACCTGTATTTCAGAAGCTAATCAGTAACCTTAGTTAGCTGAGACTTCAAAAGGCTTGCAGTCCCCGGGAATCCTTCACACCTGGGGACTCCACACCAGAAGGCAGGATATCACATGGTCCTGTTGATTAAGAGGGTGGAGATTTTCCCTGCAGCCTGGGGGAAGGAACAATGGGGGCTTTGGGATGAATAGAATATGCTGATTTGAGGATTAACTGTCCACACTGCTCTAGGAAAAACAAGACATGTGACCTCTGAGTCAAGCCAAGCTTCTAGGGGCGGGGACAAACCAATGGGTGTACTGAAGTGAAGGCAAATATATGTTTTATAAGAATACTGATAACTAATTGTAACCAGCTGATAGAAATGTACAATGTTTTAGATTCTTAAAATGACACCTTCACTCACAGTTGAAGACAAAGTTGGACGCCGTGAGATGTTCTGAGGCCAAGTCCAGTATTTATTAATATTGTAGTCACTGTGTTTATGCTAAAAAAATTAAAACTTAATGTAATATGCCCAGAGAGGGGGTGTACCTCCGTGTAAAATTTGGTGCAAAACCAATATTGCGAAACCTACCAAAATCGCGAATAAGTTGTCATTTCTGACCCTAAGCTCTTAGAAAGACAGGGTTAAACAGAGACCAGTCTTAATTAATATGTGATATGTACATGTATTCTCAACAACTTGTGTATCTGGGAAGCAGGTTTGATTATGAAAAATTGATTTTCTTGAGAAACCAAAGGGGAGTGTTCTTTCCTTCAGCCATAAAGATGATACCTGATGACTCATTCTGACTCACTACTCCCTTCTGCAGTCAGAGGACAGTAAATCCTTTAACCTATCAAATCCTTAGTGGGTTGGGCATAGAAAGCCAGCCTCCACAACCCCTTCGGAAACACATAAAAACAACCACTGAGACCCAGATAGGGACACTCATTTTTTCCACTACTCATCGATTCCTGCGCAGCACGCTGCCCGGCCATATCCAGACAAAAACTCCAGACTCCTGAGGCTCCAGATTCCAGACATACTCCAGAACCAAAACTTTAGAACCCGAACTCTAGAACCTTGGAGAAGCAGAGGCCTAATCCACAAGCTGAACTCTTCTCAGCAGGCCTCAGAACCCAGCAACCTAACTATTCAACAGCCGGGCAAGCTGTTTTGCTTCTGGCTGGAACCCTGTGCCAGAACCAGACCCAGAAAGCAGAGCTGTATCCAGAACCCGTCAGACCCAGACCAGACCGCTGTGTAGTGCCGATAGCAGACCAGAGGCCATGCTGTGAGCAGAACCAGTGCCTGACCGTCCGGTGGCGAGAGTGCAGTCCAAACCTGACCAGATCTGTGACGAGGTCCATTCCCTTCCAAAAACTAGGAGTGAGTATCTATTCTAGAACTGTGCATAGTCATCTCTTAGGCTAAAGTAATCTTATCCCATCCATTTCAACCTGTCCAGAACTGCATAGAAATTGTGTATCCTTTCTGTGATTTCACATCTGTAAGAGCGGCATCTGTCATTCTGAAATCTTGACTTTATTTTTGAAAATCTACCTCCACAAAAACGTCTATCTTTTGAACCGTAGAAGCGAGATCTAACTGTCATTTTAAAACTAAGATCCTCAGATTTCCAAGAAACCTAAAACGACATTCCAAATCCTTCTAGTTATGCCGTAATCGCGATATACGCACGCGGAAAAAGTGCAGCGAATTGAAAATTAGCTTCATTTCACTACTTGTAAAAATAGCTGCTGCTTGCTTTCCACTGCTGAAATTCGTTTTCAACCTGATAAGCACTCATGAGTCATTGCTAGTGTTGACCTGTACCAATCTAAAGTAACTATCACCTACCCGGAATCTCCTTCAGCGAATTAAAATCATTTTTAGCATATTTTTCACTTCATTGCAATCACATTTAAAAGTATTTTGCATGTTTAAACTCATACCTGTTTTCTCTAAGCTTGCTGGGGGGGAACTGGCATTGAACTGCATTATGTATTCTGGAAACCTGTGTGCACCGTCTCCATATTGCATAAGGGGGGAGTGAGTAGTCACAGGGAAAAAAGTGATTATATTATCTGCTGATTAAATTCATATCAAGCGTATTTCTGTGTTGCATTCTTTCCCATCTTGCATTTCCTTGAAACCATACCAAGCATTCTCTGCTACCTTATTCTTTCTATACCAACTCCTAAGTGATTAAAGAATTGTGCTATTGTAATAATATCCATTGCTGATCACCGTTATATTCATAAGTGTGCTATCAAATATTAATTCATTCATAAAAGTGTGATTATATATATATATATATATATATATATATATATATATAGTTTTATTCCTCAAATAAATCTTTTAATTTGCAAAACAAGCCTACTTCTTGGCTCGGTGAGGTCAGGGGGATTCAAAGAGAGGGGCGTTATATAAGGGTTTATCATCCAGATTCAAAGAATTTGACATAAAAATATATTAATAAGGGCTTCCATCGGGCATCCCAGACTAGGCATTGACTTAGTTAGATTGCGGGATTGAAGTCACTTACAGAGTGGGGTCTCGTAACGGGACGTCTAGATTAGATGTACCACTTGTGCAGCTTAATACAGTGTGCTAACTGATAGGATACATAAATCCTGTTGGATCACCACGCTGTGTTGCGCTGTAAAAGCACCCCTCAAAACGGAACACTCTCAGGAAACGGTCTGTTTTGCAAAATAAAATACAAACTTCTGCAAGTCAGGAAGGAAATCAATTTCCAGAATGACGACACTGGTAAACATCAATATAGCCAGAGAGCACCTCTTACATAAGCCATTTGTGAGAGGCGAATGGACGGAGCAGGACCAGAATGTGTGGTTGCAGGCAATCACACAACAGGTCACTGCAACTGAGTTAGATAGAGACCAGGGTCCCTTACATTTGGCCCCGAGTGAGCTATACATGGGCCCCAAGGCCAAGGATGAGCACAACAAGATTGCCAGGATAGCGGCATATTTATATATGGGAGCCATACAGGACAAAGGTCCTGAAGGTCAAGATCTTGCAAGTAGGCAGCTGATGGCATTAGAGAAGGCCCAATCTGACCTGGACTCTTCTGAGCATAGGCTGCACAGGAGCCAGGAGTCAGAAAATGATAGACAGTATATCATTAAAATAAAAAAGAGGACATGAGTATCCTGCAACAGGAAAGGGCAGACCAGGATACCAGAATTCTGACCTTGCAGAAGGAGCATCAAGAAGGTTTGGACTCCCTACTGCAGAGCCAGAAAAAGCTGGAGCAACAGATAGATTTCAACAGGGCATGCACAAAGCAGGTAGCCACCCTGCAAAGCCAATTGGATAAAGAAAAAGAGGAGAGCAATACATTGATTTTGAAAGACCTGGATACCCAGGCAGAGTTTGATGAAGAGCGCCAGAAAGCTGGTGCCCTTCAAAGGCAGAGGGACGACCTGGCAGCACAGATGCAGGCTCTTACTCAGGAAAGGGATACCTTAGGCCAGGAAGTCTGCCACTTAAAAAGGAAAATGGAAGAAAATCACCTGCCCCTCCAGGGACTGGGTGACCTCCAAAAAGAGCATCAGAACTTGTTAGAGCACACCAGGAGGGTGGAAAATGCTCTGGCAGGAAAGGAGAAGGCCGGTAGGGATGGGACTCAGGAGGTAGCCCTCCTGCAGCAAATACTGGCCCAGTACTCCAAGACTAACCAGGAAGCACAGAGAGAATGAGGCTTGATTGAGGAACTGAAAGCACAGGCTCTTGCAGGGCAACAGGGAGCAGGGGCTGATAGAGATGAGGTTCGCTGGGAAAGGGAAACACCTGAGCATAACCACAGGAGCCCTAGTACCAGAGGCCTCCATCTCTCCCAGTCCCTGGACTCTGCCACCCTCATGTCCCCTGGCGCACATGAGCCCAGGGCCACAGGGATGGCAGATTATTATCTAGTTAGGAGTATGGGACTCATGTGCCTCCCAGGAATGGATGGGCGGGCATCCGGGTATGGGCACCCAAGTACAGTGCAATTTAATGGGGAACCCCGAGAGAGTAGGCCCTCTAAGGGCATTCTGAAAACCTCTGAACGTCACAGGACACAGGGGACCAGGTCCCCACATTCTGCCAGCCATTCCCAGGCTCGCAGAATCCGGGAAAGCCTGGAAGATCAGACAGGCACCTCTGGGAGCAGCGCTTCTGAGTCAGAGGATGAATGCACCAGAGTTACCCGAACCAAGAAGGCCAATAAGGCAAAAAGGGCCTTGCTTAAGGACCCCTTAAAACAAATTAAGGCAATAAGGAGTGTCATCACCCCTTATCAAAAGAACGCAAAGTATTCTGTTTGGGAACACTTGGAGCTCTTTGAGCAAATGATGGATACTTTCCATTTGAAAGACAGCAGTAGCTGCATTCAGTATGTAAAATGGACATTCTCCCCAGAATACTCCAGTTTCTTTGCGGGGGCTGGAGGACCAGAATCATTCAAGATGGTCCACATATAAGGCGGCCATCTTGAAACACTTTACTGTTCACCGAAATCCCCAAGAGGCTCGCAAGGCAGCCTACAATTTGCAATGTGGGGAGGATCAGGCCCCACAAGAATTTGTGCAGGAGTTGAAGCATGCTTTTGCGCAGACTACCAAAAGGGTGCGCACTGATAGCAAAGAATTTTTTAACACTTTTTTCCATGCCTTACCCAAATACATCATGACCCAGCTAGTGAGAGATTTTCATGAGAAAAGGTCACTAGACTGGGTCATTGAACAGGCCACCCGAATCTATGACGTGCAGAAGCCCATAGAAAATAAAAGTAATGCTCAGAAAAACCCTAAACCGACCAGCACCCCTGCTGCTGCTAAGGTGGCAGAGGTAAAAGTTGCCCCCATTTTGGATTTGGAGATGGGGGGGGGGGGGCCTAAAAACTTGCCGGCACAGAATAATTCCAAGCCCAGAAGGCCCTCGGGCCAGTCACAGACAGGGAGTCAAGGAGGTAGTCCCACAAATGGGGTCCCTCACTCCCCTGACTATGTAAGTCCACGCTACAAGGGAAACCGACCCATCCTGGGTTATGTGTGGACTCCTCGAGCCCAGGGGGGGGGGGGGGAGGCCTGGCCAAGCACCTAACCCAGGGAACTTTCCTCCTAACTTCCCACAGGAGGGCAGAAATTCACCAAATCCTGGGAAGAACTTTTTTCCCCCCAGGTATCCACCCAATTTCCAACCCAAAATCATCCATCCTTCTTTCCCCCACTTCCCTGAGCCCAGACCACCTAATCCGGGAGAGGGGAGGCCAAGGGTGGAGGGGTACCCAAATCTTCCCAACCCGGGGTACTACCAGAGAAGGGATAGCTACCCTTCCCGGGATCAGCCCAAGGGAGAAAACAGAACCCTGCATCTGCCTGAGCGGGTTTCACATTTAGAGCGCCAGGTCCAAAATATGGCACAGGATCTGGCTCGCATGCTGAGGGCTCAGAAGAACCCCCAGATGAGCATGCCGGCGCAGAATGCCCCAAACTCTGGACCTGGTGCTCCAACAATGATGGGGGCAGCACCCCGATAACCCACCGATTCCCAGGGAGGCGGCACAAGGGGAAGAGGGGTGTAAAGCCTCGGAGGAAGCTTCCTTCCCCACTTGTGAACAGCCCCTGGAAACCCAGGAACCGGAAACAAAATCTCCTACCCCTGAAAGTCTGCCACCCAAGGAGCAGAGAGGAGGTAGGAGAAACAAAGGACCCAAACAGACCCACTTTGAGGAGGTACAGATCTTCCAATGTGAGGGAGAGGGATCCTCAGAGGATCCTGGGAAAGGATCTTCTCCCTCAGAGATGGGGGGGAGGGGGGACTCCTCCCAAAGAATAATGGGTCCCAAGGGATTCACATACAGACTGGGTAGATGTGGGGACTGAGCTAGCGCCGCCCATCATCTCATCCCAGGACCAACAGCATCAAAATCCCCTGGTTCTAACCCATTCTGGTGACTGCCTCCAAAAAGGGGGGGGGTGGCCCAGAACAAGGGGAACCCAAAACTTCTCCCATTTCCTGTTGCCAACTTTTTCTTTCAGATTCCCAAGACTCTCCACAGAATTCTGCCCAAATCTCTTCTCTTTGCATGTCCAAAACCAGAAAATTGGCCCACCAGTTGTCCAAAAATACTATGTCCCGGTACAAGTACAGGGGCAGGGTACAATTTTGGCACTGGATCCCAAGCTACCCTTCTGTCCAGAAAGGCCTTTGATGACTGAATTCAAGGAGGGGGGAGAATTACCAAAATTCCTCTCACCTCTCTTCCTGGACAACTTCAGAACTTTGACGGGAAGGAAATTCCCGTCGAGGGGACTGCGGACTTAGACATTAAAATTGGGCGACACAAGGTGAAACACCTGGTCATAGTATTGACTCCAGAGGGCACCCCTTGTTTACTAGGGAAAGACCTCCTGAGAAGGTTGTCACCCCTAATAGATTGCGTAAACAAGGTCCTCTGGACCCAGACTAGCCGACCAATAAAATTAAAACAGAGTGTCAACCATGTTAGTTTAAACAGCACATGCCACATGGTTGAACAAAAATCTGACCAAGTAGAATTTCACTTCCAGAACAACCAAATTCCAGACGTGACAGTTATAGCAGGAGGACAGACTGGTGACGGGGAGTCCTCTCCATTTCTGAAAATCAACCTTCCTTTCAGTTTAAGGTGGTATTCCACACTGGAAGGAAACACTCGGAAATTCTTTACCAATCCACAATCAGACATTCCCACTCCTATAGTCCAGAGAGATGTGAAATCAGCTCAAAGCCTGGCTGATGTTCAACAAATCGGAGAGCAGTTGTTCATCCCTGTTCAGGTAAATGATGGGAAGGACTCGGTCCTCGCCCGAGTGTGTGTGTGAACAACGGTAAGAGCTTCATCAGCGAAGCCATGTTCCGCCAACTCCCAAAAGATCCAGCCATTCCCACATTCAAACTGATAGACGAATGGGAAATGGATCTGGAAACACCCAATTCTAAACATCTCCTGCCAAGCAGGTGTATGCTCAAAATCTCCATTGGCAACAAGAGCATAGTCCATAATTGTTGGGTCGTGCAAGACGTCACTGCCGCCTTTTACTTAGGCAGTGACATTCTCAATCGCTTTGCCATTAGTTTGGACCTAATAAACTTCAAAGCTTGGTCCCGATTAGCGGATAATCCCATGGGCTTTGATGATCCAGAAAAGGCATTTAGGTCAGCTCAACTGCTGCCTTATGCAGTTGAAATTCAGATTAAAGAGGAAGTCACCATCCCAGAAAGGACCCGACAATTCTCCCTGGAAGTAAAAGTTAAGAGGACAAAAATTGAAAAACCCTGATTCTTCTATTCATCTAAATTCTCCTCTCCAACAGCAAGGTTTGGGGGTAAGCCCAACACCATTAGTCAATATAGAACCTGACACCATTCCAATAGAGGCGGATAACAGCGACTTAAAGAGTATCACTCCAGCCACAGGCACCATTATTGGAATGGAGGTTGATGACCGACATTTTTCCATTGATTTAGGAAATGAACTGTTAGGACCACTCCCTAAGGACTGTTTTGACAGTGACAGTGATGACCATACAACACCAGACAGGATCTTTACCCGGCATGGGGGGGGGGACATCCTGGTGTACACTTCCTGCCCTTATGGTAAGGAAGATGTGACTTGTGACTTCAGAGGGGATGAGGTGATTTCCAGGTCCACGAGGGCTGCCTTTCCCACCTGAAGCCACCAGTCCAAATCAGCACTCTGACCAGGGACTTCTCTGCCCAGCTGGAGGCGGCCGCTGAGATAGCGAAATCAGAAGTCTTTCCAGGCTTCAGGCAGATGGTTGAAGAGAGAGAGTCAACCTAGCTGATGCCTGTGTGACTCTGGAGCAGAAACAAAAGTTGAAACAAGTTTTCTTGGATTTTCAAGATCTTTGCGGTGGACTCATATGACTGTGGTCGCACCGACATCCACACAACAACAATTCCCATGGACCCTGGCATGACTCCAGTGTTTGTGAAGCAATATCGCTTGCCTCTCGCATCCATGGAGCCCCTTACTAAAATAATTAAGGACCTTGAGTCCCGGGGTTAATCCGTCCAGTACACAGCACATTCAATAATCCAGTGCTGGGAATATTGAAGCCAAACGGCCAGTAGAGACTCTGCGCTGACCTTAGGGAGCTCAACAATTGGGTCCATACTTCTCGATGGCCTCTTCCCTACATTGACCAAGGGTTGGCCCAGATCCAGGGATCACAGGTATTCACTGCAATAGACCTGACCAATGGATACTGGACTGTGCCTGTCAGTAGGGAGGACCAATACAAACTGGCTTTCAACATTTTCCTACAGAAGGCCATGCCCGACCTGGGTGCGAGGGGTAACCTAGCTTATGTAGATGATGTCCTCATCAAAAGTTCATCTGTGAAGGAACACATAGCGGAGATCCATTATGTTCTGACACAGTTGAGGGCCACCGGAGCAAAACTTTCCTTTCAGAAAGCACAGTGGTGTAGAACCCGTGTTAATTTCTTGGGGCATGAGATTACTCCTCAGGGTCTCTGACCCCAGGAAAAGAAAGTGGAAGCACTTCAGAAACTGAAAGACCCCACAACTCTGCGGGAACTAAGGAGCCTTCTTGGACTGACTAATTACACCAGAAAGTTCATTGAGGGCTACGCAGAGATCACTAGACCACTGATTCATCTTTTGAAGGGGGGAGGGGTCAAGTGGGAATGGGGTCCAGAACAAGCCATGGCAGTAAGACAAATCAAAAGAAGCCTCTCGCAAGCGCCCTGCCTAGCTTACCCTATCAGAAACTAGGAGTTATTCTTGGATACAGGGTTCTCTAATACATGCTTGACTGCAGTATTAGATCAAAAGCATGACAAGATCAATAAAGTAATCTCCTATGAGAGTAAAACTTTATACTCTGTGGAGGAAAGATTCAATGATTGTGAGAAGGCACTCCTGGCAACGGTGTGGGCATTGAAGAATTACCGCCCGTTTATCCAGGGGGAACACATCATAGTGGAGACTCCACACCAGCCTCTGCCATATCTCCAAAGTGACGGAATCCGGGCCGGAAATCCCAAATTACTTCCTGGATTCCTGTCAATGCAAGGCTTTCCTGTGGAGGTCAGATATGGCCAAAACAAGAAGAGTCACCTCGCGCAAGGTCTGGCTGACTTGCATGATTGTGCCAGAGAAAACTGTCTTGGGGACGAAAGTCTAAAAATCAAGGGCAACATGGAGGCATACCTTAAATCCCCACAAAAAGTCTTTGAAGAAGATACGTGTGAGGGAATGCCCACTGTCTATGTGGATGGATGCTCTTACCATGTTGACAACCACGGGGAGAAAGAACTTGTGGCTGGTGTAGGGAATGCATGGGTGAATGAGTCCCCAGAACCCTCCGCTGGGTACAAGATTGGTCCCCGAAGTAGTCAAGTGGCAGGGTTGATGGCGGTGCATCAAGCCATCCTCACTGCTATCCAACATTAACTCCACAAACTGGTCATAATCACAGATTCGGATTATGTACGGAATGGGTTCGTGGAGCACCTGGTTAATTGGAAAACCAGAGGCATGCTATGTGCTAATAACAAACCCTTGAAACATGGGAAGTTAATCCGAAATGTTGAGGATCTGGTCACCTCGAATGGGATGACCATCTACTGGAAAAAGATCAAGGGTCATTCCAAAGCAGAGGGACCAAACAAAACTGGAAATGACTTAGCTGATCAGCTGGCCAAAACCGGGGCCATCCAAGGGGATCTAATAGAAATTGAGTCCCTGTTGGGGGAAATCCAGGTCACTGCTATCACTAGGACCCAGACAAATGCTCACAATGATCTTTCAACTGCACAATGGAGTAAGGAGACACCAGATGCTGATTTGATTACGGCTCAGAAGGGAATCCAATAATTGGTAAGTTTCACCAATACATTGAGGACCCTGAAAACTTTCCCCTGACGGATACTGATTACATTGGGAAAGAGAACCTCAGAGTGTTGATGAAATGTCCAAAAATGTTCTGAATCCAAGACGGTTTGTTGGTAAAGAAATCCCAAGCTGGTCATGATCAGTGGGTGGTTCCTACCTCATTCCGAAGCCTGATGTTGAGTCACGCCCATGACGCGGCCACAGTTGCATACTGGCCACACATGGGGCAGGACCTCGACCAATACTTTAAGGGGTGTCTTGTGTGTGCATAATTTCAGCCAACATCCCACACACACTGTGCGCCTCTCCAAAAGAGGGGGATGACACTGCCATGGTCAGATTTACAAGTCGACTTTATCGGGCCCATGATTCGCTCCTCTTCGGGGAATAAGTACATGTTGACGGTGACATGCTTATTTACTAAATGGGTGGAATGTCTCCCGGCCCCAAACTGCAAGGCAGAAGCAGCAGCTGCCCTGATGATCAAGCACATCTTTTCGGTTTTGGACTACCCCAAAAGATTGAGTCAGACAGAGGTAACCATTTCACCAGCAAAGTCATGACAAAGGTGTGGAAGATACTAGGGATTAAAGGGAAGCTACACATTGCTTACCGGCCAGCCTCTTCTGGTGCAGTAGAACGTTACAACAAAACCATTGTGAGCATCTTAAAAAAGTTTGTGGCAGATTCTGGGCCAAGTAGGGATATCCGATTACCTCTTGTCCTAATGGCCATCAGATCCACCCCTTCATCTGCAACTAAAATGTCACCGTTTGAGTTGATGACTGGATGCAGGATGGTGCTTCCCCAGCATCTGTTATACAGGACCCAAGAGCAGACATCGATCGATGCCTCCACAACTCATGAGTATGTTGAGAATTTAAGGAAACACCTTCAACATGCTTTTGCCTATGCTCAGCGAAATCTAGAAAGATCAGCCGATAGCATGAAGACCCACTATGACCTGAAGACCACCAGAAAGGAATACAATGTAGGAGACCGGGTTTATCTATACAATTTCCAAAGGAACCAGGCCAAACAGCGGAAGTTTCTGCCTACCTGGAAGGGACCTTTTGGAATTGTAGACGATCTCACCAGTAGGGGTGTCACGGTATTCGTTTTATGACGGTACGATAACCTTCTTGCCAAATGACGGTATATCATGGTTATCGCGGTATAGCAGGTGGAGTTAACTGATCTTAACAAATATTTTCTAAAAAGTCATAAATTGACAGATTTATCATCACAAACAAAACCAGGCACCCAAGGCCAGAATTGGGCTTTTCAACATACTTTCCACTGAAATGCCTTGCTTCCACCAAACACACGTGTGGAGAGGAGGGGGTGGGGTGGAGGCCTGCTGCAACTGGCAAAGCAAACTGAAAAGCTTTTCTTAAGTGGTCATTTAGGCTTTTTGCTTCCCCACTGGCTACTGGTGAAGATGAACATGTTGCCATCTTGATAGCCTCCATACGCTTGTGCACACACACACACTTTCTTTTTACGTTACAGCCTTTAGTTTACTTGCGGGCCAAAAGGTGTTCAGTAATCACTGACATGTTACCCTTTGGTATGGCAGCAGGGAATAACCACAGAGATGAGTGAATTTCGCAGTGTGACTTATTATATATAAATTCAATGATAGAACCAGGGAAATCCCCCATTGCCATATGTTTAGAGAACATTATCCATTATAAATATATAAACCCCAAAGCCACCACCCCAAAGTAACCCCTTTCCTTCTTGGCACTGTATCTATTCTTCCTATTGCTAACATATTGATTTTGTGTAAGGCACGTGTGGTTTATGGAATGGCATTAAAAACTGCTCCAACTGAAACTACTTGGCAGACGGCACATCCAACAGTGCAAAACCAAGACTGTGCAGCAATTGCTTACTGCAGCCTTTCCAAATCAGATTGAAAAGCACACTTAACGGTATGAACGGTATAAACAATGTGACGGTTATTATTGTTCAATTAAGTGGTTCACGGTATCTTTAACGGTATACCGTTACATCCCTACTCACCAGTCGCCTACAAGATCTGCATCCCCAAAAGCAGTTTGGCGGAGGGGGAAGACAAGTGGGTCCATATTAGTCAGCTAAAGTGTTGCCATCCCAGGCATACTCTGCAGTAACTGGAGCAGTCCTCTGGAACCCCAGAGGGGGCTGCTCCAGAACAATAAAAATTCCAAACCTAAAATATCCCACACAGTCCATAAAATATTATGATAAAATATTATGATAAGAATGCAAAAATCTCCTGATTTATAAAATGTATATGTTCACCCCACTACATTAATAGGGGTGGGGAAATATCTACGAATATGTTTCTGCCGCTTTGCTTTTTCATCCTAGGAGAGATAAACCATGGAACTGACCAAGGACGACGCCCCGGGGACCGGGAGCAAAGATCCGAGGGGCCCGGGGTACCACCCAATACTCCCATCAGGACCGGCGAGGAGAACCGATCGATCCACCCTGATGGAGGAAATGATGCTGAACTTTGCCATCTGCAGAATCAGAAGAAGATGAGGACATCCCAGTCTTGCAAAGTTCCATCGATGAAAGATCAGAATGGCCATCGCAAGAGGGGGGCTTGTGGGATGTTTCAACCCACGCAGCCAAGCCCTGCAACATCACCGTTCATTACTGGCAGCGGAAACATCATAATGGCCGTCGGAAAGCATGCTGCTCGCCAGAAATCATCCCAAAATGCGCAGTAAAAATCTGAAAGAGAGTTTGCCATCTTCTTTTGCCTCTGTCGGTGTTAATACAGGAGACCATTGCCAGACCCCATCCTTCGGCTGCACACAGAGCAAAATCAGTGCTAAGGAATATAGAGCAAAATCTGTTTTATTTGATGTCAAAAATTGCTAAAATCATGGCTCACCAAAACCACTAAAAAGGTTCCACCTCCTTGTTGGGGGGTCAACATCATTCTCCTGCAAGAATCTACATGAATCTGAGGTCCACAGAAGTGTATCTATATTTGAACAAAGTACATTTTGAGGATTTCTTATTGGTAAAACAGCTGTCAAAAATAGGTGCAGTACCGGTGCTTGCCACTGACCGGCGCTGGTGATCTAAATTCTGACAGGAGACCTGTATTTCAGAAGCTAAACAGTAACCTGAGTTAGCTGAGACTTCAAAAGGCTTGCTGTCCCCGGGAATCCTTCACACCTGGGGACTCCACACCAGAAGGCAGGATATCGCATGGTCCTGTTGATTAAAAAGGGAGGAAATTTTCCCTGCAGCCTGGAGGAAGGAACAATGGGGGCTTTGGGATGAATAGAATATGCTGATTTGAGGTGTAACTGTCCACACTGCTCTAGGAAACACAAGACATGTCACCTCTGAGTCAAGCCAAGCTTCTAGGGGCGGGGACAAACCAATGGGTGTACTGAAGTGAAGGCAAATATATGTTTTATAAGAATACTGATAACTAATTGTAACCAGCTGATAGAAATGTACAATTTTGAGATTCTTAAAATGACACCTTCACTCACAGTTGAAGACGAAGTTGGACGCCGTGGGATGTTCTGAGGCCAAGCCCCGTATTTATTAATATTGTAGACACTGTTTATGCTAGAAAAATGAAAACTTACTGTAATATGCCCGGAGAGGGGGTGTACCTCCGTGTAAGATTTGGTGCAAAACCAATATTGCGAAACCTACCAAAATCGCGAATAAGTTGTCATTTCTGAACCCAAGTACTTAGAAAGAGCAGGGTTAAGCAGAGACCTGTCTTAATTAATATGTGATATATACATGTATTCTCAAAAACGTGTGTATCTGGGAAGCAGGTTTGATTATGAAAAATGATTTTCTTGATAAACCAAAGGGGAGTGTTCTTTCCTTCAGCCATAAAGATGATACCTGATGACTCATTCTGACTCACTACTCCCTTCTCCAGTCAGAGGACAGTAAATCCTTTAACCTATCAAACCCTTAGTGGGTTGGGCATAGAAAGCCAGCCTCCACAACCCCTTTGGAAACACATAAAAACAACCACTGAGACCCAGATAGGGACACTCATTTTTTCCACTACTCATCGATTCCTGTGCAGCACGCTGCCCGACCATATCCAGCAAAAACTCCAGAGGCTCCAGATTCCAGACAGACTCCAGAACCAAAACTTTAGAACCCAAACTCTAGAACCTTGGAGAAGCAGAGGCCTAATCCACAAGCTGAACTCTTCTCAGCAGGCCTCAGAACCCAGCAACCTAACTAAACTATTCAACAGCCGGGCAAGCTGTTTTGCTTCTGGCTTGAACCCTGTGCCAAACACCCACGGGGTGTTTATTATTTGTGCCAGAACCAGACCCAGAAAGAAGAGCTGTATCCAGAACCAGTCAGACACAGACCAGACTGCTGTGCAGTGCCGATAGCAGACCGGAGGCCACGCTGTGAGCAGAACCAGTGCCTGACCATAGAGTGCAGTCCAAGCCTGACCAGATCTGCGACGAGGTCCATTCCCTTCCAAAAACTAGGAGTGAGTATCTATTCTAGAACTGTTCATAGTCATCTCTTAGTCTAAAGTAATCTTATCCCATCCATTTCAACCTGTCCAGAACTGCATAGAAATCGTGTGTCCATTCTGCGATTTCAAATCTGTAAAAGCGGCATCTGTCATCCTGAAATCTTGACTTTATTTTTTAAAATCTACCTCCACAAAAACGTCAGTATCTTTTGAACCGTACGTCCTAGAAGTGAGATCTGTCAGTTTAAAGCTAAGATCCTCAGCTTTCCACTGCTGAAATTCGTTTTCAACCTGATAAGCACGCATGAGTCATTGCTAGTGTTGACCTGTACCAATCTAAAGTAACTATCACCTACCCGGAATCTCCTTCAGTGAATTAAAATCATTTTTAGCATATTTTTCACTTCATTGCAATCACATTTAAAAGTATTTTGGCTGTTTAAAATCATACCGGTTTTCTCTAAGCTTGATGGAGGGGAACTGGACCTGAACTGCATTTGATTGTATTCTGGAAACCTGTGTGCCTTCCTTTCCATCTCTACATATTGCATAGGGGGGGGGGGTGAGTAGTCACAGGGGAAAAAGTGATTACATTATCTTCTGATTGAATTCATATCAAGTTTATTTCTGTGTTGCATTCTTTCCCATCTTGCATTTCCTTGAAACCATACAAAGCATTCTCTGCTACCTTATTCTTTCTATACCAACTCCTAAGTGATTACAGAATTGTGCTATTGTAATATTATCCATTGCTGATCACTGTTATATTCATAGGTGTGCTATCAAATATTAATTTATTCATAAAAGTGTGATATATGTATTGTTTTTTTCCTCAAATAAATCTTTTAATTTGCAAACCAAACCTACTTCTTGGCTCAGTGAGGTCAGGGGATTCAAAGAGAGGGGCGTTATATAAGGGTTTATCATCCAGATTCAAAGAATTTGACATAAAAATATACTAATAAGGGCTTCCATCGGGCATCCCAGACTAGGCATTGACTTAGTTGGATTGCGGGATTGAAGTCACTAACAACCCCTACTTGGGATAAGCCTGGCTGCTCAGCCACACTACCAACCTGTGTTGTACAGACTTATACCAAAGGTTGGGTTACCTATTGCCATGAAGACAAGGTTGTTAGTCCCCCAAAGGGTACTGCATACTACCTTGCCTAACAGGCGTGTACTGATTGGGATCACCAGTTGGCCCTATATCAGCCGTGTACTGCAATAGCCCCAGTCTGGATGTACTTGAGCTACCATGTCGGGCCAGAGATGAGATCCATTTCTTCCAACTAGCGGATCCTGGCATCGCTCCATTCATTCTACAATACAACAGGTCAATAACAGTTATGTTCTCCCCAAACGGAATTGGGGTTCTTCAACCCACGGGGTGTTTATTTATATCACAAAAAAGGGTGGACGATGCCAGCATTAATGTTAAAGAGCCCTAATGCTAAACTATATTTGTCCCTCGGGAAGAACTCTCCTGTCCCTTGACCAATCTTCCCCTAGGTGTCGCTCATGGGCAGCCTATCTAATAAGGATAGAAAAACAAACTTTCCTATTCTTTAATTAATCACCATCTGAGTTAATAAGAATTTCATATGCTAGGTCATGCTACAAAGTGTCTTCCTGGTATACCTTGGCCTCACTAAAAAGGCAGAGAACTGGTCTCCTCTCATAAAACAGGGCTACCACAAGAAGGGTCTCTACATAACTTTATTCTGCCACTTTCCTCTGGTGGGATACGCACCTGAGAAAGTGGCAGAATAAAGTTATGTAGAGCACCTTTCTCGTTGTATACTTGTTGAAATAGGCCCCTGAGGTTCAGGGGGGCTCGAGCAGCTGCTCCCGCATGGCAGCCTTACAACACAGGAACATGTATTTATTTAAATTCATATTTGAAGTGCGCTTTTCAGGTGCACAGTAGCAGCTGTCTTTGCTGGCACCCGTCACCCTAACTAAAGACTTTTATAGACTGTGTAGAGGAGCAAGTACATGCCTCTGCAGGAAATCCCACCCCCTACCTCCTGTATGTTGGAAACCTCCGTTTGTGCCATGCTTAACACCAGCAGTTGTGACCATACCACAGCGAATATTCGAAAGAAGGTATCCTCTGAGAAAACACTATCAAAATTATCCCCGAAGAGACGACAATCTGAGGGAGGGCCTACTTGAAGGAATATGAAAAAAAAGAGTGAAAGAGAAGCCAGCAACGTCACAAGAGACAAGCGTGATGATCTGAGAACACTGTCTGAAGAGAATGCATGGATCTTACAGAAACTGATGTTAAGAATCGGGTAAACTTTCATATGCAAAAAGATTGCACGTGTGTGAAGCACGGTGTCCAGTCAACTCGTCGAAAAAAAACTGGTCGACTGCAATTTGGTCGAATTTTTTTTTTATTTATATATTTATTTTTCGGGTTTTCGTTTAGTTAAAAAAGGGGTTTTTAGAGAAAAAAAGGGGGTTGGGGGGGGGACCCCCCAAAAAAAAAAAAAAGGGTTAAAATAAAAAAAAAAAAACATTTCAACCATTTGGTTTTCGACCAAATTGGTTCGACCATTTGTCTGGTCGACCAATTTTTTTCGACGAAATGTCTGGCAACCGTGAAGCACTGCAGAAAATGCAAGCTGTTCAATAACTGTACAGATGCTGTAACACAAGTAGATTAAGTAATCTTACAAGCTGGCTATACGTAGTGAATAAACCAGGCGAAGCCGCCATTATATAGAAACCGGACATCAGTGTCATGAATTTTGTATGCCAGCACCCATGGAGGGAAAAGGCGAGAACTGTGTTGCAGCAAGAATAAATTGAGATTGTGGAAATGAATGGCGAGGCTGTCGGCCTGGTGTCAAAACTGAAGCAATAAAGGTTGGTTATCTATTCTT
The DNA here is from genome assembly GCF_040938575.1 of Ambystoma mexicanum. Classification (NCBI taxonomy): domain Eukaryota; kingdom Metazoa; phylum Chordata; class Amphibia; order Caudata; family Ambystomatidae; genus Ambystoma; species Ambystoma mexicanum. The sequence continues at coordinate 95,658,959 of NC_090927.1, forward strand.
GAAGGCAGAAAAACGTGTGAAGCTTAATGAACCCTTGTTAAGATGTAAAGAAAGAACACCAAGCATGCCAAGTTTTATTCATTTAAGACATTTAAATGCTGCAAAACTGACCAAATCGTGGTCTATCACTGGAGCCAAGGATGAAAATAGAGTTGAGTGTGGAGAACAACGATAGTGTGTGCTCGCATTCCCATTTATTCCCAGAGACAAGAATACTTTGCAAGGCGAAGTTCAAAGACAATCTGCATGGCAGAAGGTGTGGATGATGAGAGAAGTTGGGCTAATGGGTGGGGAGGTTAATTCAAGTCCACCTCCTGGCACCTGGGTCTGAGTTTACTTGCTGCTAAGGGAACCAAATGTTCCAGATATGGCACAAGCGTGCCAACCAATTATAGAGGGCCATTTAACAAAGGGCCTTATAGTTTAAAGACCAATGATACACCATGTTCCATACCATGCACTTAATAGTGTTGAAGAGGACGTGTTTTAGAAGTAGGCATAAATTGTCCACCTGTCAGTAGACAGCCAATCACAATACCACCCCTTACAGAAAGTATATGTAGATGTTCCCCTTGAATGGATCACAATCCCTCATTTGCCACGTAAATGGACATCACGTCGGATGTATTTTTTGCAAGCAAGGTTGTTTTTATAAGAAATACACTAAGAACTCGACCGAACGTCCGTTGTAACTCCCCGTTTTAGATAATTACAGCATCTTTGCCATCTTCCAGAGTTGGTTCGATTATTTGGAGTCAGAATTATTCTGTATCCCCATCCATTGCATGCATGATACCCAAAGGGCCATATGCTCAGCTGCCTTTGCTGATATCACACATCCAGCAGTGTTTGTATCGCCGTGTTGCCTTTTACTCCGTTTTATCCACATTAGCACCATCCTTACAAAGAACAAATACCAGCTCTTCAGTGAGCATTCAACATTTCAGGTCCACGCAAGCTGTCTGGCTGGTGATAATCTCTGGTGATTAACAGGACCTCTGCATTTCTTTGTATCCATTATTATTTTAACACCCCACAAGTGCTTCAGAGCGTTTGCAAAAGGGGTGCCGGAGACATCATACTAAAAGGGACCCCTGACAAATCTTCAGCCACCCTGCTAGGAGGGTAGCCCCATTGTCCTATACCTGCATCCGGTGACTACACCGTAGCATTTAACTCCAGCACCAGACTAGAGGCCATTGCCGCTTCCTCCCCCTTATAAATACAGTTAGAGCATGCAACTGAGAGGTTACTCACATCTGTCATATGGAAGAATAGATACCCCGCCCCTTCTTCACTCGGTGTAATAGGCTCTCTGTCTCAGCTAAAACACATTGTCAACCATATGTCATGCCGGTACACCCCCTTCAAACCAGATCCAGGCTGGTCAGTGGCCCCCAGGCTCGGACTGTTTTGCCTATAGATCAACGCCCAAACCAAAAATGCTAAATTCTATTGTGGGCCAGATTTTTGGGTCAAAGTGGGGCACTTTGTTGGCCCATGTGAGCCAGTTTGATAAGTTACTTCACCATGCAGCTAGTAGTTGTGACTAGTGTTACTAAATACATAGTCCGTAAAAAGCACAATTTGCATCACATTTTATCAAAAAAATCTCCCCCCTTGCAAACTTGCCAAGTTTCTTGACCAGGTGGGTGGGGGGAGGGGGCGCAGAGCGGGGAGATTTTGTTCCGGAAAGCGGGAAGAGAATTTCCCAATATGATTGCATTGGGGGTTTTAATTATTTTAGACAGAAGCAAATGCTGTAGTTTGTCTCCCTCTGCTGGAGGCTCCCCAACAGCTCCAGGACACTTGGCATGTCTGCCCTGGGTATACTACTCAAATACTCCGAAAATGAATGAATTGCTATTTCCATTGGTGGGCCACTTTTTCATTGGTGCCTGACAATGTATTGCCCCATTCCCACTTTGGTGTCCCCTCTGCCCATGCATGCATGCATGTATCCATTCATTCATCCATCCATCCATGCATCCCGTGTCCGCCAGATGGACAGTCACAGCTCTGTGCCAATCCCTGGGTCTTCTGCCGGGACCCCTGCACTCCTCACCTGTACCAGACAGGTCTTCCCGGAGCCCGCCATGCCCAGCACGATCAGGCAGATGGGGGCTCCTTCTGTGCCTGCCCCTGCAGCCTCGGCGCCCCCTTCAGACTGCTCCCGGGTCTCTGCAGCCTCCGCCATGCTCACGTCGCTTCGCGCCGCTTCCCGTATGTACAGGTGACAGGGGGCTGTGGGCAGCGAAAGCGACAACGGGTCAGCGGAGGCGCTGCAGATGGGCGGCCATCTTAGAGTGGAGTGGAACGTCGTCTGCAATCAACCGCGCCCAAATCCATACAGATTAAACACAGCAAAGTGTGATACGCTACTAATGTAACAGATTACTGTCAGTTATAGCATACTGTTCTTTGCAAATACAAAACATTATTGTATTTTTAATTTACTGTTATATTTTCTGTTTATCGCGTTCTGTTTTCTACATGCGAAAACCCTATTATATATAATTACAAATCCTATTAATCGCTCACTTTGTCTTCACCCTTGGTGTTTTGTGTTACGACTATTCCTACCAAGAAAGCGCCCTCGGAAAAATGAAGCCCAGTGACGCACACTGAAGTGGCCAGCTGTATTGCTAGTCCGTCTTCTGCTTTCATGACACCGGAAACAAGTTGAGCGCCAGGGTGGCGGTGTTTATGCTTGCTCACATGCAGTCTCTGCAAGCCATGGTGCAGGGGCGGTTAGATACGAGATATAAGTGTCTATATAAATATACCACGTCTTGATTTTTTCCTCCTACATCTAATTATGGCAAGAGAGATATACTGGAGGTGAAATGAGAAATTCACCATGACACTCATTTATTAGTTTGGGCTATTCTAAAGCACCTTGGGGAGCGAGATTTCATCAGAGAAATCGGGAAAACTTAATTTTCCCATAGGAATGCATTGGGGCTTTATTTATTTTAGACTGGCGAAACAGAAAAATCATAGCTCTCAACCATTTGTGTTGCAAAGGCGGGTGAAATCACCCGATTTTGTTTTTGGTGGGTAAGACGCCCATTTGAATGAATGGGCGTGCAGGAGTCTTGGCGGGTGAGTCAGCCCTTTACAAGGCGGGTGACACCCGCCAAAAGCGTGTGAGTTGAGAGCTATGGAAAAATTGCAGTATTTTTCATTGAAAAATTGGGAGTCTAAGCCTAAATCGGGAGGGTTGGCATGTATGTCAAAGTGACAAATATATACAGAATACAGATATATACAGAATGCTCTACAATTTGGAAAATATTTTAGATTAGAAAATCCATAACAACATCAGAAGAAATTGAATTTGTTTTAAATTAGGGGTGCTAGAACCACCTGAAAGCCGAGTGTCCCCCCACTATCGTGAACGACACAAAACCTGACAGTTCAAGGAGATTCGGTATAAAGTCCATCTCGGTCTTTGATAATTACCCTATGCCCAGAATTGACGACTTAATCGGGTACCACCTAAAAGCCGAAACTATAGCACTAGAGTACAGGCAGGGAAGGAATGTATGCCGGAACAAGACTGAGCTATGCTCCGGCAAACATTGCCCCCAAAAATGTGTTGCGCTGACATTGTAATGCAGGAAAGAAAATATGATTATGTTTTGCTAACTGAAGTAACACGTTTTTGCAGCCGTTTCATGAATGCTTCTATTTTTATGGTGTATGGATTTGGCACGGACGACGTCGGGGCCTTTCATCTTTATCAATTGAAATGGTCCCAGGAAGTCTAGGGGGAAGGTCATGTGTGCTCTGCCACACTGGTATGTGATCTTCAAATTCATCAGCTTTGGGACAGGAGCCAACATCTTCTCCTGCACTGCCTCTAGTAATAGTGCAATCGCCATGTTGTATTGTCCCGCGCACAGGTGCTTTGGAAAAACAACTAGCTTGCTTATTGTGTTTCAAGCTCTTGATACCTTGTTCAAACTCCTGCATCCTCCTCGTCTCAGTACTTGGGGAATTCTGTTGAAGTCCATCGGTGACATTGGACACATGGTATTTGAATAGTTATTTTCAGAGATTTTTTCACAAAGGTACTTTAAAAGAAAAAGGTGTTGTGTTGGAGCTTTGTGTGTTTATATCATAGCTGGGTGTTGGACAAGAAAAATATGAAGAGGAGGTTTCTTTATTTCTTCTACAAGGGGGGAACAACCAACTGGCAATATGCCATTAGGGTTCTTGGGTATTAGAGGGTCTTCCTCATTAAAATAAGTTTTGGGGTATTAGAGGGTCTTCCTCAAGGGATAGGGGGATACCGTGTCTCATCCAATTAATTCATGACATCTCTCTGGTAGTTTTCTCCTCCCATGTGATCCTCCCCTCATGAAACCGTACCCAGGGTTAGGATCAGGTAGCAGCTGCCATCCCCTGGCCACATGGGAGGACGTCACTGCCGGGGAATCCGCGATGACTCCATTGGATTCATCACTTACCCTCAAGACCGGCTTCCGGGCCAAGGGTTATCCTGTGGATGTTGGTGGCTCCCCCTAAAGAAATATTCTCCTTTGCCAGTCTGGCATGCCATCTCCAAATAGGATCTTGTGGTATAAACCAATTTTTCATCCAAAATTCACAAGAGGACAAGGAATTGGAAGGGTTGTTGACATTCCATAGGGTGTCCTTTTCCACAAGATGACAAGGTAAGGGTTCTTTTAGGCGGGAGACCTCCAGCCCTAGGCATTTTTTTTATTTGTGCCACCTGTGAAAACCACTGATGAAATCGGGGCAAGTCGGTGCCCAGGACTAATTGGTCGGGCAAGTTGGGAATTATAGCCACAGTGATTTTCATTTATTTTCCCATGATGGTTAAGGGTATCTTAATCTCAGGGTAACTTTGGGCAGATACTGGGGGGATGGAGCAATCTTCCGCTATCTAAATCCACCCAGATTTGACTTCCTTATATAGTGGCAGGTACTATATAGCTGTTACTTCCACCTGTAAACAGATAGGGATTTGTACTCTGTTTCTTGCTAGGGTTAGTTGAAGTTCTATGGGTAGTGTTACTCTTCACACAGATAAAACAATTGGTTCCCCTTTTGTTTTCATCCCTCCCCTCTATTAGCATTTCACTGGGCTGGGTACAGAAGATATTCACTTACCCTCAAGACAGACTTCCGGGCCAAGGGTTATCATGTGGATGTTGGTGGCTCCCCCTAAAGAAATATTCTCCTTTGCCAGTCTGGCATGCCATCTCCAAATAGGATCTTGTGGTATAAACCAATTTTTCATCCAAAATTCACAAGAGAACAAGGAATTGGAAGGGTTGTTGACATTCCATAGGGTGTCCTTTTCCACAAGATAACAAGGTAAGGGTTCTTTTAGGTGGGAGACCTCCAGCCCTAGGCATTTTTTTTATTTGTGCCACCTGTGAAACCCACTGATGAAATCGGGGCAAGTCGGTGCCCAGGACTAATTGGTCGGGCAAGTTGGGAATTATAGCCACAGTGATTTTCATTTATTTTCCCATGATGGTTAAGGGTATCTTAATCTCAGGGTAAACTTTGGGGTGACCATGGATACCCTCAACCTCCTTTTGGAATGTTCCCCTCCAACCTTTGGGCAGATACTGGGGGGATGGAGCAATCTTCCGCTATCTAAATCCACCCAGATTTGACTTCCTTATATAGTGGCAGGTACTATATAGCTGTTACTTCCACCTGTAAACAGATAGGGATTTGTACTCTGTTTCTTGCTAGGGTTAGTTGAAGTTCTATGGGTAGTGTTACTCTTCACACAGATAAAACAATTGGTTCCCCTTTTGTTTTCATCCCTCCCCTCTATTAGCATTTCACTGGGCTGGGTACAGAGGATATTCACATAGAATGGTTCAGCCCTTGTTTCAGACTGGGATCTTTTAACAATGGGGTGTTGAGGAGATCAATTCTATTCAAGGAGCAATACCTTGCCGGATAACCATATTCTCCACAAGAGAAACATAGTTTCTGATCTAAGGTAGGAGATGAGGGTAGACTAGACAGCACATCTTTGTTTTCATCCTCATTTCCCCTGGTGTCAAAACGTAGTCTCCGTAAACCACTGAGTGGTGCCCCTGGGGTGGATGGTACTTGTTCCTCCTGGTCTAAAGGGCAATGCCCTGGGGGGTGTCCACATTCTTCCCATGAGGGGTTTAGCCCGTCTCCTATGGTAGATGATGGTCTAAGGGATGGTATCTCCGCTGGTGAACATTTATCTTTCCCAGGTCGAAGGGGAGTATTGCCTAAAGTAGAGATTAAGACATTTTTGGACTGAGACATTTCACAGTTTTCGGTCTTCAAGGGAAGAGGGATCTCCCATGTGATTGGGCTATCAGGAGCTCTTCTCTCTTCCCCTAGTGATCTTGACTCAGTCTGATTGTAACTGGACTCAGAATTTATCTCTGCCTCTGACCTTGAGCCCTACAAAAAAATAGTTCTTGGTCTTACTTCCCATCAGGTTGCTTCCCTGGGTTTTATCCACCCCCTTCCTAAAATCAAACTGGGACAGAGGTTGTCACAAGTTTCATGCACCAAGAGACCTACCATCTAACCCCTCTTAATCTGTGTCCGATTGTGAAACAAGTTCAAAAGAAGAGCAAATGTTATTTCCTCCCCACTGGACAAATGTTGCAACACCTTTAAACTCCCTTTCATCTACCATCTCCCAGGAGGATACAATACATAACTGAGCTGGCAGGGATTGCTACCCTAAGCTCAAGGGAGATGATTATTTTGTCCCTACTGGGAATTTGGTATTTGTGGGGAATGAAAAGGTTATAAGTGTTACCCTGCACATTTTACCTAGTGGGGAAAATGGCTTGGGAGGTGAAGCCATTGACCTCCCAACTTCTACTCTATAACCCATCCCATCTCTCTTAAGAAGTCTAGAAAAAATAAACTTTGAAAAACCCTCCTGGACTCTAATCCAGGCCTGCCTATAGCTGACACCTTTGTCAATGCTACTTCCAGGCAGACTATCACTGACATCCTCTTTTTTGTCCCTTCTCCCAATCTATGCACTCCACACCTGGTCGACACTCTTTCCCCGTTTTCCTATTCTTCCATTAATGGTGGTACTAGATGGGAAGTACTCTTGGCATATTTCTCATCCTCTAGGTGCATCATTAATGTCTATCACAAGGGCACTGTCATGGCCCAAGGTTCTCAACCTACTCTTCTCCTTATTGACCGGCGCCTGCTCTCTCTCATTAACTTCCTCTCTTCTCCTGTTACCCCTCCTTCCTCCTCTCCTCTAACCTTTCCACTACCACCGATGGGAGTGCCACGCCACAGTAGCCCCCGTCGGAATTTTTTTAAAGGTGGCAGTAAGCCTCACTTAGCTACTCCGAATGCTCGTTCTGCCGTCAAACACTCCTCTGATATCTGTATCGTTCTTGAAGACTTTGACCTCAACCTCCTTGCCCTTACCACGATGTGGCTGAATGTCAGCATCGTCACTGCTCTTGACACTCTCCTCGCCAAACCCAGACCCAACAGGCCAGGAGGTGGAGTTGCCTTGATCTTCCCTGAGTGGGTCCCTGTCTCTATCAGACCTACTCAATCCTACTCTTTTTTTGAATGTCTGATCTGTAGGCTTGGGGTCTCACCTAATCTCTCTCTCACACACTCGCTGCCATCTACAGGCCCTCTGGCCCTATTTCTCTTTTCCTATTTGCATGGGCCAACTTTGCCTCCTCCCTCTCAACCTCTTCCTCGAAACTCCTCCTCTTGATTTCAATATACACCTTGACTCACTTGAATCAACCATCTCACAGTTCTGTGTCCTCTGTGACTCACTCTTCGTTCTGGCCCAACCCACTCAGCCGGGCACACTCTGGACGCCCTCATTTCCGGCAACATCCTTATCTCCAACCTGGTCGCCACCCCCCTCTCCTGGTCTGATCACTCTCTCTTCTCCCGCTTGGAGCCCCTTGGCTCTATCTCAGCCACTCCCAGCACTGCCAGCCTCCTTCCTCGTCATTCGACCGATGAAGCAAGTGTCAGTCACGACTTTTGCTTCCATCTCACCCCGCCGCCCCTGCTTCTGACTCTCCTTCTGACTCTGTCTTTGCCAACCTGCACCTCTTCATCTTTAACACCCTCAATATCCTTGCCCTGGTCATGAGCATCCATCTAAAACATGCCTCCAAGAGTAACATCGTACAATTCCGATTTAGCTTTTCTGAAATGTAAGTACAGAATTGCTGAACGGAAGTGGCAGACCTTGACCTTACCCTCTGACAAACTGGCCTGACGCCTGCTCCTGCTCCAAAGGCAATATCGTTTATCTATCTGCTCCAAGAAGAGGCTCCACATTCAAAACTGCATCTCTGGAGCCACTAACCACATGGCTGAACTTTTCAAAATCAGCAAGGAACTTGCCAATCCAACTGCCGTCTCCACCTCTCTGCTTCCCTCCCAGGCTCTCAGCAGTGCATTGGCCTCCCATTTCTCATCTAAATCTCAGAACATCCTGCCCTCACTCTTCTCCACCCCATCTGCCTCCCCTCATTCCACCACCCGCACTCTCCTCTATCCTGCCCATAGCACCGGATGAGGTCTCTACAGAGTTTTTCTGCTCTATGAAGGTCTGCTCCAAACAGGTTCTCCCCTGCTCTTCAAGGACTATTAAGGACAATATCCCCGGCTCTTGCCGAATTCTGTAACCACTCCTTCGCCACTGGTTCTTTGCCTCTATCCCCAAGCACTCCCTTGTGTACCCTTTCCTAAAAAGCTGTCTGCTGACCCCTCCTACCTGGCTAACTATCACCCTATCTCCACTACCCCCTTCCTTTGTAAACTCTTGGAGAAGCTGGTCCTCGCCCAACTGGCCCTCCATACTGAACTTGTTGGTTGCCTCCACGACCATCAATCTGAATTCCGGGGATACAGAGGCACGGAAACCGCTCTCCTGAACACCTGTGAAGACATGCTCACAAATCTTGACTCTAACTCTCCTGCTGTTCACATTCTCCTCAATCTCTCCTCTGCCTTTGATACGGTCAACCATTCTATCCACTTAAACGACTCTGTGATACCCTCTGCATCACAGACCAGACACTGGAATGGCTAACCTCTTCCCTCGGCAATCACCCTTCCCAGTTGCAACTGGGCCCTTTTTCCTCCTTCACAACACTCTCAACCTGCGGCGTCCCCCAGGACTCCATTCTATCACTGTGGCTTTTCAATATCTATCTCGCCCCTCTTGCTTATTTGATCTCCTCCTTCTCTCCTCATTTCCAGTGCTATGCTGATGACACACACAGCTATCCTTTAAACGTCCCTCTACTACCTCTTCCTCCTCCTCTCTCATCCCTGACTGTCTGACCACCATCCAGGCATGGTGTGCAGCTAGCAATCTCTGTTTTAATGCCAGTAAGATGGAGATCCTTCTCAATGGGACAGCTGCACCCTGTTTTCCTCCGACCTTCTGGCTGCCCTCATTGAGCCCACTACCCTCCCAATCCTGTGAGGCCAAAAACCTTGGGATCATTTTTGACTTTGCTCTCTCCTTCACCCCTCACATCTTGGACCTCGCCAAGAAGGCCCACTTCCAGCTTCTCCTCCTCAGAGGCATTCTCCTTTTTCCCTACCTTCCCCCAGATGCTCAATGTCTCCAGAGCTCTGGCCCTCTCTAGACTGGACTACTGCAACAGCCTCTTCCTCAATCTCCCCCTCTCTTCCCTACGCCCCCTACAGCGAATCCAGAATAGGGTTACAAGACTTATCCTTATCCTCAAGCCCAGGGACCATATATCTTCAGCCCTAAAATCTCTCCACTGGCACTGTGCGGCTGTGAGGATCAAATTCAAGACCCTATGCATCATCCATAAACCTTTCTGGGGCCTGCAACCATGCTATGTCTAACTTAATCCCCCTAAATACTTCCCTGCTGGAGCCCTCTGCTCCTCTAATTCCAACTCTTTGATTGTCAAATGCTTCTCCAAGCAGAGAGCTGGGCACAGGCCTCTCTCTTCGGCTGGTGCCTCCATTTGGAACAGCCTCCCTGTCCCTCTCAGACTTGATCCGGACCTCCTTAAGTTCCAGAAACATCTCAAAACTTTGCTCTTCTCTACCTCTTTCCCTCTTCCCCCCCCCTTGCTAACTACCCCACTGCCACAGAGACTGGTGGCCTTGTTCTCATGCATCTCACAGGTTACCAGGCCCTCTAACCAGGCGATACCACCAGTGCACCTCCACCCAGTGCACTGCCCACTGGGGGCCCCTACTTGATGGCTGAGCACCCCACCCTTGGGATTCGTCCGCCCTCGCACTTAGCCTGAGGCCTCCTCCTTGGCTCCACTTGGCACTTCCATCCTGGGCACTAGCACTTGTCCATTCTAAACCCCCCACACACATCCCTATCTCCTGCACTTCTCTTCACTGCACTTTCATGTCCGAATGCCACAAGGCCTAGCAGGACCACAAATGTATATTTGCTATTTTGCCATTGTTATTAATTCCCCTTGTTCCCGCCCCATTTAGCCTTGTGGCGCCTTGAAACACAACTCTGTTGCATAGGCACCTAACAAATCCTCAGTAAATAGGGGCAAAACCGGACTCCTACTCTTTGGCCCAGGTGGTGAAGGGGCTCTCATGTTCTTTCTGTAGGTCCCAAACCACTGGTGGAAAATAGGACCTGTCTAGATCATTCCCCAGGTACAAGTGTTAGGGAAATGAAAACCGTCTTGGTTTCTTGGGTATATGACCCACTGGTGGAAGAGGTGATGTTACCCCACTCTTTCCCAGATGTAACAACTGTGGGGCTAGTGTTTACTCTACTCATGTGGGATCCCCAGCTTGTGCCAACTAACCCCGACTCCACTTCCAATACCATATGAAGAGAGGTCAGAAATGATAGCTGGACTCAAGGTTGTCTTGTTCTAGTCAGATATTTATGCAATGAAAACGGGTTGGGAAAATGCCTCTCTAACCTTATGCTAAAGAGGAGGTTCCCTACCTATAAACCAAAACTAAGGATCTGTCTGTGTCACGATGTCACTAACTGAAAAGACGTTGTTGTGTCCAAAACGTCCTATCTGGAACTTCACAATACAAACAAAACAATAAAAATGTGAGAGAAACATATCTTCAACTTGATATTGGCAAAAAGTGTTCACAACTGAAGTAAGAATAGTTCCAATCAAAAGCATCTCCACGGCACTTCTGTCTCTGGCACGGCAACTCTCCCGCTAACGTGGAGGTCTTCTCTGCTCCGCACCACCAGTTTGTGATCTTCATGGTCGTGAGCTTTGGGACAGGATCCAATTAGCCTCATTAACGGGACGGCGGTAACCCGCTGGTGCTACTGGCTGGTTGCTGCCACCCTTGTCCATGAAAACTCTGCTTTCCGGGGCTGTTGCACCCAGCAGGTCAGACCTGTCGCACGCAACAGCCCTTGCAGGCAGAGATGTAGTTTACTGGTCCGGAAAGGGTGCCTGTAAGTTGTAACCGGCACCCTTACGCCTGGACCGGCAAACTCAGAACGAGTTCCAAACTGTTCTCCTGCACTGCCTCTGGTAATAGTGTGCTTTCCATATTTAAATGCCCCCTGCACAGGTGCTTTGGAAAAATAACTAGACTGCATATTGGGTTTCAAGCTCTTGGTACCTTGTTCAAACTCCTGCATCCTCCTCGTCTCAGTACTTGGGGAATTCTGGGAGTTGAAGTCCATAGGTGTCATTGGACACATGGTATTGGAATTGTTATTTTCAGTGGTTTTACAAAAAGGTACTTTAGAAGAAAAGGGTGATGTCTTGGAACTTTGTGTATTTGTATCATAGTTGGGTGTTTGCCCAGAAAAATATGAAGACAACGTTTCTTTACTTCTTCTACAAAGGGGAACAACACCCCAATTGTGTGGAATCTAGGGGAATGGAGTCTCCCTCCCCTGTCATTGTGAAACTGTGAAATGTGTGCACCGTGGAAAAGCTAAGAAAACTCAAGGACAGAGACACACTCCTTGACCTTGTGGAACTGTGAAATGTGTATACTGTGGAAAGGCTGAGAGAGCTCAGGGGCAGAGACATCCCTTGGGCCTGTGAATTGTGGAACTGTGAAAAACTGGAAGTGAAGGATCATCATACCCCTTCAAATTGTGGAATGGTATAACCTGGAGTTGATAAACTGTGCAAACTGGAGGAAACTCAGGGGAAGAGTCGTCCCCCTTGAGATTGTGGAGTATATTAACAGGGTTCAAAATTGTTGGAAGCTAATAGCTATTTAGCTCCTGCTTCTATCCTAGGAGAGCCTGGTTAGCTTGAAACCAACAGCTACCCGGAGCTACGTTTGGCTCCCAGGTGAACTGGTGCCTTTCAAGAATGCATATGTGACATTAACTTTGAATGTTTGAGAATGTTAATAAAGAAGAATTAGGACATATAAGGAAACATTTTAAACACAATGAATCATACACAATAGCCAAAATGTCAAACCGCATCTCATGTTGAAGTTAGATTTGTAGTGTGCTACGTACATGCTCCTGGTTACCCAGCACTAGCTCCTGCTTACTTGGTGATGCTTGATACCCAGGAGCTGGTTTAAGCTCCTGCTTATCAAACCTTAGTTTCAAGCCCTGTGTTAATGTGACATTGAAAAGCCAGAGATATCCAGGGGAAGGGGAAGCCCCCATTTCTGGTGTAACATTATTGGTTTCATTTACACTTTAGAACTTTGTGTTTGGAACTTTGGAAAGAAGCTGCAGGTGTTCAGCTAAAAGATATCCCCCATGTTTTTATGTTTAGTGTGTGAGGGTCAGCTTAAAATTCTGGACACAGAATAGATAACTCTTTGTTCTGGACTGTCTGCCACAGACATACCTTCGTTTTTTTTTTAGGCTGGGAAGGCTCTTAGTGTTAGGGACAGCTAGGATTTCCCCAAACCCCTATTTCTTTTATCAATACAAGTCTTTAACCAACTCCAAAAATGTCACTGTGTCTGTGTCTAACTCTTGATCCCTTACAGTACTAAGTGGCATAATCTAGCACAATTAAAGTGTACCAGTTCCACGAGGTGGTCTGAGGATCCAAAGGAAGTAATGGTATCTTTGGTGCTTCGCAAAAACGTAATGTACGCTTGTTAAGCATGACAGGACCTTAAACATTTCTTAATTTTAACACCCATCTGAGGCAGTCTGTCAGCTGTCTTGGTCACGCCTACATGACCTGTGTGAAGGGTCAGAAATGAGAGGCGGACACAAAGTTGTAATGTTTTCAACATTAGAGACTTTATTAAAATAAAAGGGTTTGGATGAAAACTTTCTGTCCCTACACTTAAGAGAGTTTCCCTGCCTAGGAAATGAAAACTAAAGATCAGTGTGTGTCTCGTTGTCAAAAGTAGGCAAACTGTCTTTGTGTCCAAAACATATCTGACACTCACACTAAAAATGAACAACAAAATGTGCAAGGACAATGTTTCTGTTTTAAATTCAATAAAAAGAGTGAAACAATCAAATATATACATCCAACAAAACAATCCCTGTATCCAAGGAATGGTTCCCTTCGCCTGTGCTGTTTCAGGTAGAATGTTGAAAGTGTTCAGTTCAAATAATACTTCCTTAAGAGTGGTAGAAATGTCTCTTTCCCATAACAGTTCCTTAAGCTGATGAAATGAAAAAAATGTCTTTCCACACAATGGTTCACCAAGAGTAGCAGAAATACCTCCTTTACACAACACCATCTTAAGAATAGCAAATAGTATAATTACAAAGCAGTGGTGGTTTGTATAAGAATAGTGCAAAGTGTCTCTTTTACTCAACAGTTTATTAAGGAAGGTCTCTTGGTGTACTCTCCAGCCAGGAACCCCCTTCACAATGTTCTTTCCTTTCAAAAAACGTATAAAGATGATAGATCCCCAGGTATATTCTCCTGCCAGGTATAATTCCCCCAAAGGCTTGCTGCCTGATGTACCTGTTTCACCAGGTCTTCTATTAATCTTTCAAGTCTCTTTCTCTTTATGTATAACACAGTTAGAGCAAGGGACTTCCCCCAATTTTATTTTAAGATATGAGGCTGTTGGGTGGGGGATGGCTAAGGACATGTTGCAGTTTGCTTTGTTTTAAACCCAGATCTTCAAATTGGTGATAAATAACCTGCTGGAGTTTTCTGTTTTGCTGTGATTCTTGCACTTGTGTCACCCTTGGAGGACGATTGTATCATGCTCAGAGGACAATTCTATCATGCTCAGATGTACCTATGTTTGTTTGTTAGTGGTAAAAAAGAAAGTATAACACAGTTATACTCCTTCACTGGTTATACGCTATTGGCTACAGATTACACTTGTTCCAACTTCCCCCATATTGGCATTCCTTATATGGAGACCTGTTCATGTTTGGAATGCTATCTTCATTGTTAACCTTCATTGGCTTGTGGCAATACTTGTTCCAATCTTCCCCATAGTCACTTTTCATATTTGAGGATTTGTACAGATCCTGCCTCTCAATTTCTTCATCAAAGTTCATGTGCTCACAACATTTCCTCTGGATTTCCCCATATCAACATCCCATATATGGAGACTCGTGTAAATTTAGTCTTTCTATTTTATTTGCTTGATTTTTTAAATAACTTCCAAATTGTTCTTGTCGGTACGCCCCTGGGCTCCCAATGCTCTTACACAGACTCACCAGTGTTTACTGCTGTGTCCGACCTGTGGCGTAGAGCTGCAGCGCTGTCCGTGCATAAGGAAAGAGTTCTCCACTTTTCAGACCCTCTCGCGGTTCTCCTGACAGCTTCTCTGTCGTCTTCCGGTGAGACCTCTGCCTTTCACCGTGACCGCAACCTTGACTGCCTCTCCACTGCTGCCAGTCTGCAAATGGTCCTGCTGTGGCACCCGCTCTGCTTCTCCGGTCTCTCACCATCTCGGAGGGGAGCGCCCGCACTCCTCCACAGGGTTCATAAGCGTTTGTCTGCTCTCGGTTCTGCTTCCTGCTGCGCTGGCTCTGCATCTTTCTTCTACTGCTTCACTCCTGCCATGAAGAAGCGCATCATCACACAGCTGATTAGCATTACAACAACTAGTCTGCACATCAGTGTTTCTTCTGCTCCACATTAACTCATTTCTCCTCTTCTTCGTCTCAGAATGGAAGGATTTATGGGAGTTGGAGTTCAAAGAAAGTTTGACCCTTTTATAGCTATTTTGCTTTAGGTTTGTGTTCATATCAAAACCAACATTAACAGGAGATGTTAAGTGAGCATTATGTGCATATGAAGTGGGAATGGGGTTTTGCTCATATTGACAATATGCCATGAGCACTCCAGATGTTATAGTTTCAAGGGGGAATACCGTGTCTTTTACATTGGAGCCATCACTTCCTCCTGATCGTCTTCCTCTCCCACATGATCCTCCTTACTAATCCCACCCCCAGGGTCAGGATCAGGATCAGGTAGCAGCTGCCTTCCCCTGGCCATGCGGGAGGAGATCATCACTGGGGAATCAGTGATGACTCTGTAGGATTCATCACACCTGCAAAGGAACGCTGCGCTAAGTCCAGTCGTACCCTCCTGTGGTATTGAGAAACCATCAACCCCTGGTAAGGCTCAACCTCAGAATTCGTGGGCTAGCTGTACAGGAGAACATTCTCCCAGTATAACATGAACACCTCAATGCCTTCCCCTGAGCCTATTTCTCTTGCTGATGATGCAGCAATGAAGCAGATCAACCAGAATGCGACAGTACCTTTGTGCCCTGAAAAGTCATCCTAACCTGGGCCTCTAGATGATAAAAAGTCACTCAGTTCTGGTGAGCCCTTAATGGGCTGAGGCCACTGTGCCCGCCAGCTCAGGTTCTCGTTCTATACCTGTAGGCAACAGTGCGATCCCTGAATCCGGTGCCACCGCAGTAGGCACCTCAGTGTCCACTAGGCCCCCTCTCAGAGGGGCAGGCACCTCTGTTGTCTTGGGATCTGGACAGGGCATTTCCAGGGTCTCTGATCTTTTGCAATCTCCAGGCAGAAGAGCGCATGGCCTCAAGTGCTGCTTCCATTGCTCCTTCTTTGGCCCTAGATCTGGTCACCATAGCAATGGTGTCTTAGTCGGGTGGTCATTCCTTAACAGACAGTCCACTAGAATTGCATTCTTGATATGATATGATATGGCATTTGTAACGTGCCTATACAGCAATACAGTGCTCAGAGGTCTCCACAATTGTGAATGTGCATTAAGTAAGGCCAACAAACCCCCGCCTCTCATCCCTCTGATCCAAGATGCCCACACAGACTAAGACCTCGTCTTCCATGATATCAGCCCTGACTATGGCCTGCATAGGTTTACCCTTGCAAGATGGATCTCTTCTCCTATGTGTCAGCTCTCAAAACAGAAAGCATCCTCTGGGTGGTGCTGTGACGAATCCGAGGATGTTGTCCTTTCTCCCCTAGAGGGAGACCTTTCCCATGGGACCAGGGTGGTGCGTCCGCAGTACAATACTCCCCCTCGCGGTGGTGCACCGAGGGAGGATCACATGGGGAGGAACCCTCTTATGGGATTAGGGATGCCCATCTTCAGAGAACGTGGTATGCTCCCACATTAGTACACCTAGGGCCTCATTACGAGGAGGGCAGTAAGAGGTTAATAGCACCGCTAAAGGTGCTGGTGCTGTTAACCCCGTACCGCCCTGTTACGAGGTCCCCTAGCAGGACCCGCTCTGGACATCTGGTCAGACTAGAAGTCCTTTGCGTGTCCCGCGAGGGGACCAGCATGCTAACAACGGGCCCGTCATTAACGGGCCCATTGCTAGCATCATCCCCATGGGAATGGGGATTAATTCTTACTGGGCCCATGGAATGGGCAATTACCGGGTCCACCAAGGTCGGCATGACCCGGTAATTGCCCATTCCATGGACCCGGTAAAAATTAATTACCGGCGGCAGCCGTGCCCTTAATAAGGGCACGGCTACCAGCAGGGTCCTAATGAGGCCCCTAGACCCCTCTCCAATGTTCCATACTTGCCTGCCTCCTTGTGATAAGGCCAATATCTATTATTGTCAAGCTAGTCAATCTAATATACTTGATGGGGTTCAAACTTTAGAAAATGCAGAATATCTCACATCTGATTCTTTGACACGTACTGGGATGAAGAAGATGATCAGGAGTACAAAGATCGCTAGGGAGAAACAGAATGAACATTCTAGCATCTTAAGGACTGAGAAGAGGAAGATGATCTGGGGTCCAAAGATCACTATTGTGAAGCAGAATGACGGCTCTAGTTTTCCAGCAAACGTGATTGGTCCAAAGCAACTTCCTTTCTCAATGCAGGAGTTTAAATATCAGATAGCTGATTTGGATAGAGAGATCGATCCTCCGAGGAGGAGGAAACTGGCAAACCATGTAGCAGCAAGAAGGGCGAGAGCCAGCTGGAGGGAAGCAGAAAGCGGAGGAGGAGGAGAATGTGAGCAAGGTCCTTGGAGCCAGGACCACTCATGTTGTTTCTGTCCGGTAACTCCGGAGCACTCTGAGCACCAGCAAAGCGCCCAGCGCAGAGGACGCTCCGCCGCGAAGAAGCAGATGTCATGGAAGCCGTTCCTGACTGCAGCAAATCCCCAAATGTGACCAGAGCCCCCAGAGAAGCTGCAGCCGCTCGGAAACACCTGTACCATCCAGATGGAAGGAAACAGGTACACATTGTGAGTGCTCAGAAATGAGAAGCAGATACATAGTTGTAATATTCTCAACATCAGGCATTTTTATTAAACTGTCCTTGTGTCTGAAGCATACTACTCTGACCCTTACATTAGAAATGATGAACTAAGGGTTCAAGGAAATAGCTTTAACCTATGCTTGCCAAAAAGTGTTCATGATCAAAAGCAAATAAATAAATCCAACAGAAGCAATGTTCTCCAAAGTGAAATGCTTGGATCCAGAACTGGTTCCCTTCCCCTGGATATTTAGGTAGGATGGTGAAAGTGTCTCTTTCAAAGAATTATTTCTTGAGGATGGCAAACAAAAATCTTTCAAAGGACAGTTCCTTTAGGATGGCAAGAATGTCTTTTTCAAACAATAATTCCTTTAGGATGGCAAGAATGTCTTTGGTATACTTCTTTACCATGTGCCATGCAAAACAAGTACTTTTCTTTATACAATTTTGATGGACCTCCTGGTATATGGACCTCCTGGTATACTCCCCTGCCTGGAGTCCTCGTAAAATAAGTATATTCTTTATACAATTTAGAGATCTGGGATAATTAGGCTAGACCAATGACATACAAATTAGAAAGTTCCTCAGCAACAATCTACATTTACTTCTTCCTTCTGACTAGTTATGGTTTTCTTGGTTGGGGACATCTCCCTTCACTCCTCCAACATCCACCATCTGGTAAACTCCCCATGCCAGGAATCCCCTTTTGGGGCATGCAGATTCCTTGTTATACTTCTCTGCCAGGTATCATGCTATCAAATGTTCACTGGCTCATGTGTTCCTTTCTCCAGGACTTCTTCAGCTTCAATGACGTCATATACCTTTGGTGGATTTCCGGGTATTCTCTCTTGCCAGGAATCCTCTTTTTGGGTCAGGCAGATCCCCCGGTATACGTCTCTGGCAGGTATCTCCACCCCTCAACCCCCAAATGTTCACTGCCTGATATGTTCCTTTCCCAAGGACTTCTTTTTCTTCTCTGATTCAATGGGGCTCATTACAAGTATGCCGGTCCGGAAACAACAGTGTCGGTAAGCTTACCGGCACCAGTGTTTCCGGACCGGCATACTATAGGTCTGTCTGCCGGAGCCGCCGTACCCGACAGGGCACAGTGGCCATGATAGGCAGACCGTCGCAGAAGCATCGACATCGTTTCCTGGTTTCACTTAGGGTGAGGATTCTTCACCCCTGGGTAATAGCTTTTCACCCCTTGGG
Organism: Ambystoma mexicanum; assembly: GCF_040938575.1. NCBI lineage: Eukaryota > Metazoa > Chordata > Amphibia > Caudata > Ambystomatidae > Ambystoma > Ambystoma mexicanum. The sequence continues at coordinate 95,677,814 of NC_090927.1, forward strand.
TCTCTCTCTTCCAGGCTTGGAACCTAAAATGCTTCCTATCGATATCAGGGCATCGGTGGGTTATGTCTCCTGGTTCCGAGGGCCTGATAGGTTTTCAATTAACAAAAGCAATAAACAAACACAAAGTTCCTTTCCACGTTTTCTTTGGGTTTTGGATTCACTCTTGGGTCCCCCTCTTCCAGGCGGTGACCCCTCTTCTTTCAGTCTCCCTCCACCGGGTTCACTATGGCTTTTCTCGAATGATGAATTCACCCCTGGATCTCCCTTGTTCGGGCTCGGACCCTTCTTAAATGTCATGTCTTTTTAAACAGTTCATATTGGACACCCCTCAGCCAGGTTCACGTTTGTCAACACACTGTTTCTTGGGACTCTAGACTTTCCCCCCTTCTCATCAGGATCCCTCAGTTGGGTTCCCTCTTGGCAACTTTACACTCACTTTGCTTTCATTGTTCACGGGATTCACTTCCCTTGCTTTCTCATGTGGCGGGATTCACTTCCCTTACTTTCTCTACAGTTCTTAGATCAAAGTCTTTCGATTGTGCAGGGATTTTCCTAGACCGCCTGTAGGACCACTTTGACCTCTTTTGGCAACTCTCCTACAGCCTTCTGGTACCCGTAGTTTCGCTCTGATGGGGATCGACCAGAATCTCGTGAGTTAGCACCCACATGGTGCCGGTTTCCCTCTGCAGCTGGTCTCCCCTTAACACTTTTCTTAGTTCTATGAACTTGGTTCAAAGTGGCATTTGTGATTCTCATTCAACACCTCCCGGTTCTTATCAGTTCTCTCCTCGACTCACTGGCTGTGATGAATCGCTTGCCTTTCAGCTTCAATGGAGTCAAGGCCGGTACCATGGTTGCAGGAGCTTCCCTCGCTCCTGCTTATCGGCGTAGGCTTGCCTCATGTACTGTTGACATCTGCTGCAAGACACTTCAGCTATTGTTAGCTCTGTTATGCTATCTTCCATGAAGGATCCGCGGGCCTGGGATGAAAAGGGCAAGGTCGTTTCTTTCCTCACCACCCTCTCACCACCCTCAAATCCTGACGCATTTCTCCTTCTGTTGAGCTGCCAGGCCTGGTTAGCTGTCTCGTCTTGCTGTCTGCCATGCTCTTACTGTGCTCTCTTGCTCCATCTTTTATCCCTGTGGGCAAGGGCCGTCAGGTGATTCTGATCAATTGCCTGAGTTTGCCTGACCTTTGTGTCGGGACATGTCAACTACATAGATTAGTCCTTTGTCTGTTGCAATGTGGGAAAGTGTTCAGGGTGAAAAAGGAGAGTGGTAGATTTCTTGAGTATCCTATGGGGTATGATGGAGAAAAGGTATTGTCGGAAGGATGAGACTTTATGAAGCAAACAAGAATGACCAGAGTTCTTATCGTGACCTAGATATGGGGCATTGTGAGAATGGTAGTGAGTTGTCAAAGCAGGCTGGGGATTTGGAAAGTGACAATCAAAGGGACAGGACTGGTAGGGTTTGTGGGGCAAATGGGAATAGCTGGGATTGTGAAATAAACAAGGGGGATTGTGGCAATGGTAGTGTTTAATTCAAGTAGACTGGGTGTGCGGGACAGAATAACCCAAAGGGTGTGGCAAAGAATGAATGTCGTCAGGTGGAAAACAGGGTGAAAGGGTTTTTGCGAGAGACGGTTTCTGAATGTGATGGGGTTTGAGATCCTAGGGGATTGGTCCCATCTGGAGGGGTTATTGGATTTGGGTAGATGAAATTTAATGGGAGTAGTTGATGCAGATGTATTGTAGCCTACAAAGGCCTCAAAGATTTCGTCGTTCTCTCCTTCTTCCTCAGCATAGTAACACATCTCACTGGGGCGTTCCCCTGAGCATAACCCTGGGTTCCATTACCCAGGTGATCCTCTATCGTTCGTTCACCTTTAGGGTTGGGATAGGAGAGGGCTCAGACTTCTGTGGCCACCTGAATAAGGGTTTCCCGGGATCTACTTGGTAGAACACCCTCAGGTTTCTCACAGTAGGGATCCAAAAGTGATGGCCTTTTCCTGGCCACCTGTGCAGAGGACCCATGAGGAATAGGAGTGAGAATGCCCTCAGGTTTCTCACAGTGTGCCTCTTGGTTTAAAGCTCCCTAGCCAAGCATCTGTGGAATGGCTACCCTGGGGGGAAAGTGCGTTACCTATCCTTACAAAGAAAAGAACCAAAGAGAAGCAATCACCCAAGGCTAGTCCTGTCATTGGACAGGGTTGGGCCTTATCTGGAAGGAATACCCACAGTCCTTCCAAAGCTGAACTGGGCCCACAGGGCTGACAAATGTCTGAAATTGGACAACTCTGAAAGATGCTGTCCGCCATACCCTAACTCAGTTATGGCTTATCTTTACAGTTTTAAGTGCCACCAGGACAACATCTTCAGGGTTATGTAGTTTTTGGAACAGGGGTCTATATTTTAAATGCAACCCCTGCACTGTAGAGACTTGGGTGTCACTGCTAATATTGCACACATGAGAGCAGGTACGCACTATGCTTATGGCTTGGAGTTTATGAAAGGGGAATCTGATTAGCACATTTCCCTTTCAGAAATGGAATTAGCTGCATAATTGTATTATTTATTAGTGCTGTGAGGAACTCATGGTGGCAACAGTAAAGACAGAAACAAGTGATCACAGTTCAAGGGTGTTTATTAAACTGTATATGCAGGTTGGAAAAACGCCTAATCTAAGCCTAAATCTAAGATGGGAGCAAGCTATGACCATCAAATAATAGTACGGCAGTGCTAGTGATGTCTTGTCATATAAAAGGGCCTATACTAAGAAAAACCTATTGCCAATCCTTAAGCTAAATACAAACAAAGGTTGTGGGAAAGGGTTCACAGGTAAAGAAGAAGTGTTTACAAATAATAAGTCAGGATGCAGTAGTTGGGTCTCCCTTCCCCACGTTTGGAAAATGGGACAAGGTCGGACTCCTGAGCACAGCACACGCTCGAGTTTCCCCAGCACGACGTAACAGTGCCACTCTCAGTTTATCGGGGGCTTTGGTGGGTAAGTCTCTTTTCTATATAATGTTTCTTGCCTCTGAGGACTTGAGGTCTGCAACAAAATAATAAATAAAAAAGTCCTTTCTGCTTGCATGTTGGGTGATGTCTTTTGACCCCGGATACCCCTCTTCTGGGCTCGGATCCACATGAAGTTCTTAGCACTATCAGGCCCTTCGGTATTCAAGCTTCTCGCTTCCGAGGGTTTGTTTGGCTCCAAGAGTTTAAACAAAAGGTTAACAAAAAGTCCAAAGTTCTTCTCTGCTTGTGTTTGGGTGATAAGTCTTCACCCCCGGGTTCCCCTCTTCCGGGCTCAGACCCTTATCAATTGTTAGCCTCCCTCTGCCGGTTTCACTATGGCTTTAAACACAATCTCATCGGTGACATCTATTTCACAAATATGAATGTCTCTTTAAAAGGTTCACTGGGGACTTCCCTGCAGGGTTCACTCTTGTCAAGACACTGTTGATCAGGACTTTTGGCTTCGCCCCTTCTTTATCGGCATCCCTCCATCGGGTTCACTCATGCAAACTTTACGATGCAGGATTCTCTTCCCTTATTGTCACAATCATCTGTCGGTCACAGGCTTTCGACTGAACAGAGGATTTTACTAGACCCCTGTATGACCACATTGAAACAATCTGATTGTCCCTCGCCGGGTACTGTGAGAAACCTGAAGGTGTCGCACTTACTAGTCCCCAGGGATCTGGCATCCATGTGGCCAGGACACAGCCATTGCTATTGGATCCAGATCCTGGGGGTTGCCTAGTAAGGGAAGACCACCTGGATGCGGGGTCCTGTGGGAGTGGAAGTGGGACGCCGATGGGTGAGATGCAGTATCCCTCGTTTTATACATTTTCCTCTCCCCCTTTTCCGACATGAACACTTTCACACATCACAAAAGATGACGGACAAACACCAAAGCCATTTCCACAACTGAAAAAAAGACGACACCTCAAAAAACTGAAAAAAGACTTTTAGTACTCCGGTTTTACCGGCCAGAGTACTAATAGCAATAAGCCCCTCGCAGGGGGTGGCATTACCACTTCTGTAACTATGGGTCCCAGGGCATTCCCTGATTACATTACATTACATTTATAGTGCGCACTAGTATAGTATATACTATGTATAGTATATACTATACTAGTGCGCACTATAGTATAGTGTGCCCTCAGGCATAAAGGCGCAGATCAAACAGACAAGTAGTATACAACAATAGGACACAAAACACATCATCCTTTTAGGAGCAGAAAGGTAGGTGATTAAAAGGGGGACAGTCAGATGTATACAGCTGGGTCAACCCTAGAGATCAAATTGCAGGTACTAGGTAATGGTAGAACGAGAAGTCTTAACGAGTAGTTCTCTTAGTTAAGATTAGGCAAAGAGATGTGTTTTAAGTTCCTTCTTAACGACTTGCAAGGAATTCTGATGCCTTAATCGGTCTGGAAGTTTATTCCAGAGGGAAGGAGCCCTGACATTGAACGCCCCGCTTTCTGCCTTAGCAGTCCTGCTTCTGGGCTGCACAATCAAGTTATGTGTTCCTGATCTAAGGGAATGTTGGTTAGATTTCTCTTTTATGTGATTCTGTAGGTAAGTGGGCACAACTTGTTGCCTACACTTAAAGGTGATAACCAGAACTCTGAAGACTATCCGGGCTTCTATCGGAAGCCAGTGAAGAGATCATCTAGCCTCAGTTATATGACTATACTTAGGGAGTCTAAGAACTACTCTGAATGCACAGTTCTGAACAACCTGTAATTTGCGTAATTCAAGTTGACTAATGCCTAGAAGAAGACTTCAGCAATAATCCAACTTTGCCCCGATTATTTCCCTGGCAATAGTCTCTGCGCACTCCTGTGAAATCCTAGGCCTTAGATGGGAGAGAAGCTTAACATAGTAAGCTACTCCCGCCACAACCGTGGAAACATGAGCCTTCATACTTAAGGTAGAATCCAGGGTAACTCCTAAGATTTTAGTTTTCAGTAATGGAGAGATGATGTCATCTTCTAGTTTGAAGGAGCTGTAGAGATTGGCCACATCTTGTAATCTGGGAATAAGAATAGAGTGTTCAATCAGATCAAAGACTGCTGATTGATCTAAGGAGATTATTAATGACAAACCCTTTTTATCCATAGCACTGTTTCCGTCACACATTTTTTCGGAAAACCTGACGGCTTAGGGTGGAGAATGGGGTATTTCTCCAAGTGTTCTGCCAGTTGGCCATATGCCAACCCTATCTATGATTTTCAATAGGAACGGAGTATTAGATATAGGTCGAAAGTTAAGCGGGTTGTCCATTGGCAGGCCCGGTCGTTTTGAGAATGGGAATGACCATAGTGGATTTAATCTCGTCTGGGACGCTGTTTTCCTTTAAGGAAGTGTTTATGAATATACATAATGCTTCAAGGAGCCGTGGGGGACATTTCTTTATGATCATCGAGGAGCAAGCATCTCCTCTGCATTGAGAAGGTTTCATGTGTTCAATGATTTTTTTAAATTGAGGTATCGAGGAGTCGTGACTGAAACTCCTTTTGGTATCCTTACATGCTGGAGTAGAGGATTTTTTTTTCTCTAACCTTGTCATGCAAATATTTTGTAGCTTATTGAATAAGCCATCTTGTGTTAGTTGGCACCGAGAGGCGTCATCTTTCGCTAAGTTGCCTAGGGTAGCTGGGGAGTTTTCCTGTTCTTTGAGAATCCTAAAAATGTCCCTTGTATTAGATTGAGCTTTATTAATCCTGTTATTATGTAATTCTCTCTTTGCATCGAGGATCGACATTTTATAATCATGTACTAGATTCTTATATCTTACTAAACTTGTGGGAGTGCATTCCTTTTTCCAAGCAAAGAATGCTTTACTAACTTTGTTTTTTTTTAACCGTAGCTCCTGTGAGAACTAGGCCTTACTTTTATGTTCTGGAGATTTTATCTTTTTTTAGCTTAAGCGGCGCTAGCTTCTCTGATATGTGAGATAGATTATCTAACAAAATATTTGCCAAGACCTGAAGGGGGCATTCTGTGTGAATATTGAGAAGATCATTATTAAGCAATGGATCAATGTTATCTATCGTAATATGTTTCAAGTTCCTTAACCAAACTTTGGGTGGCTTAATCAGGGATTTTACTGGAAATGGCACGTGCAAGGTGAAATGGACAAATGAATGATCAGACCATGGGCAAGGGCTAGCAGCAATATTGCTACAATCTATATTTAGACTTCTTAGCCAGTCAAGTGTATGGCCGGATATATGGGTTGGCTTTGTCATAAGTTGGGAAAAACCCAAGTCATCTAGGGTTTGTTTCATTACTGTGGCATGGGGGTCCGTATCTACTCCCAACCAATAGTTGAAGTCACCCAAGATTAAGAATCTGGTAGCTGGCTTCAAGAGAGGTATGATGTAGGAGGACAAAACCTAGGCCAATTAATGCTTTGAGGATAGTGGACGATATAAAAGTAAAATGTTTATCATAGATTCAGGGTTCATTCCAATTTTCATGTGTATCAGTTCAATACCTTCAGGTGAAAGACCCGGTGTTTCCCAGACAGTGAGCGAGTCCCTGAGAATTATTGCGACTCCCCCCCTCTACCATCCAGTCTATCTTTACTCAGCATTACATAGCCAGGTGGTATAGCTAGATTAAGTGAAGGTGAGGAGGCACAAGAGCTCCAAGTCTCTGTCAGTGCACAGAGGTCAAGGTTATTTGCTTCAATATAGTTAGAGACTTCTAAGGAGTGTTTAACTCATGATCTGGTGTTTGAAAGCATACAGTTTAACTCAGTTACTGGATTAGTGACTTGTGCAGGTTGTGCCTGCTGCGGGTTCCCTTGATCTATCAATTGTCCCATTCCCAGGGGTGGCATTGTGGTAGGAGCTAATTTGGGAGTGCCACTGTCTAATCCCCCAGTACTGGTAGGAGGGGAGCTAGAGATCAAACTTTCCTTAGGACATCCCAAATTCCCTATCTGCCCCATATTATTAGTGGCATATTGTGCTGCCTCATCAATCATGACTGAAGGTGTGAAGGGCAGAGTACCGGTTTCCAGACTTTGTGCTGTCTGTGAATTAAAGTCGGGAGTTTTTAAAGACCTTACCCTTGACAAAACCATCAAATCCCTCGGCCTGGCTAGTGATTTTTCTTTTTCTGCCTTGATAACGCGAAGCACTTCCTCAATACTCATTAACTTTGCCGGTGCCTGACATGTACTAAGCGCGGACTGGCGCAGACTGGCTTCAACTCGCTCGCGCCGGCGCGTTTGCGCCGGGTTTCTAGTGAAATTCCCTTCAGGAAATACAATCCTGTTGGGGATTGTAGTTCTTTACAACTGTGGGAGTGCCTCTAGCTCGTACTGTTTCTGATGCTGCAAAATACCCAAGCGAATACGTTTTCAAGCCCAGGAACTTCGAAAGAGCCAAACGCAGCCTGACTAATCTTAGTTTTAAAAACAAAATAATTTCAATTATTACAAAAGTTAAAAGTTTCTTGAAACGAAAAACGGACTGCTAAATCAGCTGCAACAATTCTTCCTATCTCTGGAGTAGAGAGAGAGCCCGGCGCCTTAAATACTGGCGCAGACTGGCTTCTACTCGCTCACGCCGGCATGTTCGCAACTGGTTTCTAGTGAAATGAGGGAATTCCTCCCCCCCCCCCCCCCCCCCCCCCCCCCCCCCCCCCCCCCCGCTCGGGGCTTATTGCTTAAATAAAAATCTAAAAACGCTTTCACACCCTTGCCAAATGGCAATTCATCACAACGGATCCTATAGGGATCCATTGTGTACGCTCCCTGCCATGCAGACAGCGTGTTCAATTACGATTAAACCCTCCCTGACGTGCTCCTCTGTCGAGTAGGGTTGAATTGTATTTGTGAGCATTTGTGGAACTAAACGCTGCCTGCCATGCGAATATGTCCAGGAGGGTGTAGCATGGCAAGCTGCAAGCTGCGCTCACAATGAAAAGTAAACGCTTCCTGGCATGCTAGCATGTAAGGCAGCATCATTCACTTTGAACTGCGAAGTGCAAATGCTAATGGCAAGCGGCAGTGTGCACGCTTGTACGCCACCTTTTGTCCTTTACATTTGCACGCCGCTGTGCAAATGATGAACATTTGGCGGTGGGGAGCCGTTTACGTTTCTGTGCAAACATAACGGCTCTCCGCCATCAAATTGCTAATTTATTGAAAATTAGCTCTGTGGCCTCTGCCAGTAAATCGCGATCTCGGTAAAGTGTGTGCATTTTATGCACGGAGGCGGGTGGCAGAGCACCAGGCTCACGTACCCCTCCGCCGTAGCCCCATTTAGAAAAGGCACACATGTCTCTGCCTTCATCGCTTGTAATGTAGACAGAGAGGCTGGAATCTACATGGATGTCCATCTGCTTTTTCTACCTACAAAACCCAGGCAGAATTCATGTAAATGTCCTCCGCCAGGCATGGGTGTGGCTGTGGCACGGAATGCCTGTATGTTAGGCATGCAAACCCAGGACCTCCTGAATTTACATGCCTAAAGTACACCCATTCACAAAAAAACTCACAATTGCATTTTGGGGACTGCGTACACACACGTGCAGCCCAAGCAGTCCTGCCTGTTTAAATTACAGGTCATTTCATAGTGTTCCCCAAAGGATTTGCCTGGATCCCAGAAAGTATTCGGCCAGAGCCGAATAGACGTTTTTCAGCTAAAACTCTGCCCCACTGATCTCATGCCAGGAGAGTTACCGCAATGCCCTCAGCGGGTCCCCGATTGCTGATGGTGAAATGGGTGATCTTTAGTAGGGGAGAGTCCAAAAGGCAGACTGAAAACAGTGGCCTACACATCTCTTTTCGGAAGCCCGACAACCTCGGTGAGAACCGGTTCAGTACGATGAGATGTGGAGCAGGCACTCCATGTGCTGACGACACACTGGGGTCAAGTATGGGTGCCTGCATCCATCTGTTGTTTATATGCGCTTGGATGCGGAATAGGAATCTAAAGGGGGATTGGCGTCTGCATTGAGTAATAGCACCTTCCGGGAAGATACTGGACCCGCCATGATGTATCACATTGGATCCTTATATATGGCCCCTCTTATTATATACTCTACAAGGACATCGAGGGCAGAGTAAACCCATATGCCTTCTCATTGGACATTATTTATTTAAGATATTTGGTATGGCACAGACCAAGCCCCATGGGTGAGCGCGTGCAGAATGCTTAACCGGGATCCCTTAATGTTCAGCAGCACTGCGATGGTGCAACCCATGGAATGCACGCTGTGTAGTAGTAGCAGTAGTGTGTCCTTTATATAGTGCCTTTATCCCATTAGTATGGCCTCAGCCCAATTGTGGGGGTGAACACCCGCGGGGGAACGGAGTCCAATGTATGGGAAATTGTCAGAAAGCGTAGAATACGTGTGCCCATTCGGCCGAGATAGAGAGTGGGTGGGCTGACTGAGCTCCAGTAAGCTACCCATGATGGTCAGGCATGTGGATGGGTGCTATAAGGTGGTCAGGAGAGTGCGCCAGAGACTCATTATTTGTTCAGCTAGACCACATTTCTTGTCGTAAATCCTAGCTGCATTCCAATGCAGGAGACTCGTTATGTGTCCAGGTAGACCACATGTCGTGTTGTTGGTCGTAGCCGCATTCTAATCCAGGAGACTCATTATTTGTCTAGCTATACCACATTTTGTGTTGTAGGTCGTAGCTGCATTCTAGTGCAGGAGACCCGTTATGTGTCTAGCTAGACCACATTTCGCGTCGTAGGTCATCGCTGCATTCTAATGCAGGAGACTCGTTAAGTGTCCAGCTAGACCACATTTCTTGTTGTAGGTCGTAGCTGCACTCTAATGCAGGACACTCATTATGTGGCCAACTAGACCACATTTCTTGTCGTAGGTCCTAGTTGCATTCTAACACAAGAGACTCGCTATGTGTCCGGCTAGACCACATTTCGTGTTGCAGGTCGTAGTTGCATTTTAATGCAGGAGACTCTTTATGTGTCCAGCTAGACCACATTTCTTGTCTCAGGTCGTAGTTGCATTTTATTGCAGGGGACTCGTTATGTGTCCAGCTAGACCACATTTCTTGTCTCAGGTCGTAGGTGCATTTTAATGCAGGGGACTCGTTATGTGTCCAGCTAGACCACATTTCGTGTCGTAAGTCGTAGCTGCACTCTAATGCAGGAGACTCGTTATGTGTCCAGCTAGACCACATTTCGTGTCGTAGGTCGTAGCTGCACTCTAATGCAGGAGACTCATTATTTGTCCAGCTAGACCACATTTCTTGTCTCAGGTCGTAGTTGCATTTTATTGCAGGGGACTCGTTATGTGTCCAGCTAGACCACATTTCGTGTCGTAAGTCGTAGCTGCACTCTAATGCAGGAGACTCATTATTTGTCCAGCTAGACCGAATAGCAGAATATACAAACCACAATGTTCTGGGTAGAGGATGGGAACATGGATTTAGGCGAATATTAGCAGACACACCACTGTACAATTCATTGTTTCAATAAATGAGCAAGTTATATTCAGGGAGATCAAGGTCTTTGTCAATAATTGCTTAATTGTTTTATCTGGTGCCAAAGATAGGATTACAAGTCACTAGGATCCACATTCATTATGCACTGAGAGACAATTGCAACCAAATTAATTAACAACAGTCCTCCAGATGCCTAACCCGCAGTACTTTATTTTGCACACTTGGCATCTGGCTTCCAGCTCCTACACCTGCTTTTTATATCCAAAGTAGAGTACGCTTTCAATGTCTCCACTGCAAATTGTTCAGAGTTACTAAAATTTGACTCTTAAGAATTAAAATGTTGTTTTAGCACCTTTGGTGAAGTGAGCTACGTTGTGAAGCCTATATGTAAAAACTCCCAAGGACCCCCAGAGCCCTCCTGAGACAATTTTAGGCGAAATGAAGAGTGTGATGAAGGATGTGCTTTGGTATTTTCTTGCTGAGTTCACAGGTGGCTGAGCACACTTCTCCCCAGGTCCTGGCACCAACCCATCCTGTCAATTGCCTCCTCAGGGCACCAATTCAAGTGACAGTGACAAGGGTTAATGGCTCTTAGCCTGATGCCTGGCGTCTGCCTGCAGCAGCGATTACATGTAATTAGACAGCCGGCTTCCGCCCACGTGGGCTGGTGGTTACTCTAGGGTGAGCGGCCCTGGGGACTGGTACTCTACACTGGAAACCCTGACAGTGCCCACACCAAATACCGCCTCATTAAAATCCCACCCACAATGCCCCTGGCTCCAGAGGGAGCAATCAGGAGCTGCACAAATTGGAAAATGGCTTCCCCCAGGTGCTGCTTCTGTTCTTTCCATGGCAGAAACTCTTTCACTGTTCAGCTGAGACTGAAGGGTGGAGGGCTGGACTATCGGGGTGTCAGGCATTGGAGAAGATTTGTTGTAGGCTCTCTGCTGGCATCACTGGGCCCAGACTCTTCAGACATCCTGCAATGATGGGGTACTAAGGGCGGGGTCTTTGAGATCCTGCCAGCGTAATAACGCTGGGTCTGCATGCTGGTCTCTACTTCTCACCTCACTTCCTGGTGGGAACACTGCAGGGTCTGTCTGCCGGAAGTGTCAATTTTTTCGTAATTATCTACATTGTTGTATTTTCGCCCACACGAATAGCCTGCCCTTCACCGACGTTCACCCAAACTCACCATTCATTGCCCCCTGTGGCTTCTTCCCACCCCCGCCAGCTACAATTCCATTTGGCCTCCACCTCACCCTACTGCTGGGATGGCATGAAGAACGTGGATGGGGTTTGCGTCCCAGTGGCGGCGTGCCCCGCCCCACATATTCACCCAGAATGATATTCACAGGTGGAAAGTTTCCATTGGACCATCAATGCAGAATTACTGGCTGCTCCGTCTTCTTATCACCAGAGCAATTTTAGATTCTATTAAAGACGCAGACCCAGTATTATAAATGCACTTCTTTATTAAATTGTGTAAAATAATACATGAAATAAGTTTAAACAAAAATCATTTCGTTTAACAAACCCGAAGATTATGGCTTCTCCTCAACCAATCAAAACACACCCCCTGTTATGAGCCCTTCCTCCTCTTTATTGGGGTCTCGCATTCATTTTTAAGTATTATCGGCATGTAAACTGGACCTGGCCAGAATACAGAAAGGACATCAATGCTGCTTATTGGCCTATTTTGTTTTAAACTACTATAAAAAAAAAAAACAATGTTTTAAGTGGGTGGGATAATACTCACATCTGAACGTTGACATTAATGAGGGAGAACAGGTGCTCTTTTGCATCTCTGGAGGCTTCCTTTTATGTAGTTTTAAAGCAGGGTACCCGAGAACCGTCCACTAAGCTACTGTGCCCCAGATTCCACAGCTCAACCAGCTTCATAGAAAGAGACCTCCACCCAGCTTGGCCTACAAGCCCCCGCATCCACTTCCAGTGTCTACTAACCGATGGATGCATACTAATTGAGCTTTTCACAATTGATCGCAGGAGAATTGACCTTTTCACAATTGATCGTGAAATGTGGGTCAATTATGACATAAATGCGTGGGAAACCCCCCGCAAACCCCCACGTAATCCAAAAAAACCTGCAACCCCGTACCCAATCCCATCATATTATTTATTGCCCCACACCCACCACACACACACATATATATATAAAAGTAAAATAAAGGTAAAGGTCAATTGTGCAGAAGGTCAATTAGGACCACTATTATAAGGTCAATTAGGACAAAAGGTCAATTGTAAAGGTCAATTTGGGTAATACCCTAAAAGTTAAGCCTTCTTAAATTAAAGAAGAGTACATCAAGCTCTGGGAGGTCCGAAAGAAGCGGTTTGGTTTTGACCATTTTACAACACATAAAAAATCTGTAAGAAATGGATGAAGGCTCAGTGTTTTCCTAGTGAGAAAAAAATAAAACCAGCAATATAGTTCAGTGGGTTACACACTCGTCCAAGCCATCTTTTTACAGCCTACAGGCATAGGTTTCAATTTAAGAAGAGTCAACTCAGCCTCTTATAGTTCTAAGGTAGAATCATTTTGAGCTATTAAATTGAGTAATAATACCACCACCTACTATCACCGTTCTCAGAAGCAGCAGAAATCTGGCTTAAAGCAAATACGAGGTATGTTTAGTGTTATTATTGATGGGGGCTGAGTGGTGGACAACCAGTTTTCTGACCATCTCCCCTGTAATACATTAAAAACACACTTGGTGAAAAATGAAAGCAGCAACAGATACTTGTGCATTTATCTGAGGTCGCTGTAAGGGTGTGGAAGGGGGAGACTGACACACAGGTGGCATGTTTTGGGGCAAAGACATTTATTTGCAGGAAAATGATAGAGAAAATCTTAACTTTCCCTAACTCGAAGAGGGGTCTCCCTGCCTCAACTAAATACTAAGGATGTGTCAGAATGTCGTAACTAAAGAGTCCACCGTCCATGTATTTCCTTCTCTTACACTTATAACTAAACTAAATAATTGGTGAGTCTTCTTAAGGCAGAAGAGTGGCTCTCCTTCTTCATAGAGTGGTCTGTGGTGCTGGTGATGTGGAGGGACTATTTTCGGAGAGAATGACTCCCTTCCCCAGGTTGCAGCACTGTTTCAGTTCCAGACAGTTACAGTTTCCACACTTCATGAAGGCTTTTCAAGTTGGGGGAATGACTACCTTCTTCAGGTTTGAACCAATTTAGCTCACTAGCCTGCCAAGTACGATCTTGTTTTCACAATGTCACAGTGCCAGGGGGAATGACTCCCTTCCCCAGGTCCTTCTCAGGTTTCTTTTAGTGTTCACAATGCCAGGAGGAATGACTCCCTTCCCCTGGTCTTTCTCAGGCTGCTAACGGTGTCCGGGAAATGACTCCCTTCCCCTGGTCTTTCTCAGGCTGCTAACGGTGTCAGGGAAATGACTCCCTTCTCCAGATCTTTCTCAGGTTTATTTCACTGTTCACATTGCCAGGAGGAATGACTCCCTTCCCCTGGTCTTTCTCAGGTTTCTCACAGTGCCAGGGAAATTACTCCCTTCCCCTGGTCTTTCTCAGGTTTCTCACAGTGCCAGGGAAATGACTCCCTTCCCCTGGTCTTTCTCAGGTTTATTTCACTGTTCACAGTGCCAGGCGGAATGGCTCCCTTCCCCTGGTCTTTCTCAGGTTTCTCACAGTGTCCCTTCCCCTGGTCTTTCTCAGGCTGCTAACGGTGTCAGGGAAATGACTCCCTTCTCCAGATCTTTCTCAGGTTTATTTCACTGTTCACATTGCCAGGAGGAATGACTCCCTTCCCCTGGTCTTTCTCAGGTTTCTCACAGTGCCAGGGAAATAACTCCCTTCACCTGGTCTTTCTCAGGTTTCTCAGAGTGCCAGGGAAATTATTCCCTTCCCCTGGTCTTTCTCAGGTTTATTTCACTGTTCACAATGCCAGGAGGAATGGCTCCCTTGCCCTGGTCTTTCTCAGGTTTCTCACAGTGCCAGGGAAATAACTCCCTTCCCCTGGTCTTTCTCAGGTTTCTCACAGTGCCAGGGAAATGACTCCCTTCCCCTGGTCTTTCTCAGGTTTCTCACAGTGCCAGGGAAATAACTCCCTTCCCCTGGTCTTTCTTAGGTTTCTCACAGTGCCAGGGAAATGACTCCCTTCCCCTGGTCTTTCTCAGGTTTATTTCACTGTTCACATTGCCAGGAGGAATGGCTCCCTTCCCCTGGTCTTTCTCAGGTTTCTCACAGTGTCCCTTCCCCTGGTCTTTCTCAGGTTTCTCACAGTGCCAGGGAAATAACTCCCTTCCCCTGGTCTTTCTCAGGTTTCTCACAGTGCCAGGGAAATGACTCCATTCCCCTGGTCTTTCTCAGGTTTATTTCACTGTTCACAATGCCAGGAGGAATGACTCCCTTCCCCTGGTCTTTCTCAGGTTTCTCACAGTGCCAGGGAAATGACGCCCTTCCACTTGCCCCTCTCGGGTTTTCTTGCAGTGTTCACAATTGGATTTTTGTGTAGCAGCCCTGGTTCACTAGCCTGGCACTTACTGTGATGAAGGAGTGGGTAAGTGATCTCGTTCGTCCTTGGTGGTGGGTCCCAGGCCCCTCTTGATTCTCTACAGGTTGTCGCTGATATACCTGGTTCACTACCCTGCTAGGTATTTACTTGGCTCCCTTTTCTTAAGGCAGTCTCTGCATTTGTAAACAGGTCCCAGAGCCTGGTTATTGGGCCTCTTGTGCCCTTCTTGCTTCCCCCAATAACCCTGGCACCTCTCGGTTAATTTATGGGTCTTCTCTGTCGCTCGGAGTGCTCCTGCTGCTCCGTTTGGTCTCCCGCACTCTCTCTGTCACTCACGTGGGTTCCTTTCTGGCTTTGGCGGCTCTGCAGTGGTGAAGGTTGGGCGGCTGGAGGCTCTCTCCACATCCGCACGGTTTGGTGGCTTCCTTCCACCTGGCTTCTCTGCCCTCACGGAGTGCTTCTGCTGCTCTGTTCGGTCTCCCACGTTCTCTCTCTCACGCAGGTTGCTCGCTGGCTGTGGTGGATCTGCAGCGGTGAAGGCTGAGTAGCTGGAGGCGCTCTCCACGTCCGCATGGTTGGGTGGTTTCCTTCCACCTGGCTTCCATTCCTTCCAGCCCTCTGGCTGGTCTGCTGATTGCAGACTGGAAAGGGATGGCCCTCGAGTGCCTCTCCCGTCACAGTCTCCAGTCCCCTCTTGCGTGGTACAGCATAGGGTAAGAGGATCTTTGTTCAGCTAGGAGGAATACAGTTGGTACATGGAATGTATGTATCACAGGCATGAATATGTAGGCTTAGACTTCACCTTAAACCTGTTGGGCTGCTGCTGCAGCAGGATATGCTCCTACCCATTGGCTCACCTACAACCCAATTTTGGCCAGCAGAAATGGTCGATTGAAACCCATTGATGGCTCTATTCGCCCTTTTTTCTTTAAACACTAACAAACACCAAAGATATACCCTTCTACTGGAGGATCAAGTAAGGGATTGATGTTCCCATTCAGCCATCAATTAACCCAGTCTCAGCCTGAAGACCTGCAATTAGACTCCGTTGGTACTGCCCAGGCGTCCCTACTAACTTGCAAAGAGTCCCACGGAAGGCATCTGAGAAACTAGGTATCAGGCCGTACGATTTCACGTACAAGAGGATCGATCTCAGAAAATAGCGAACTTTTGAGCAACAAAGAAATAGAAGCCTTACCAATAATTGGGACAACAAAAAAAGGGGAAAACGTCCCTTTAAGTAAATTCAAGACACATATAGAGGTTTTGAGCCAGAGAGAAAAAACCGGAAACAAAATATTTCTTATGTTATGATATCAAATGTGCCAAAAAAGGATTCAATATGTTATATGAGTCGGAAAAATAGACTTGTTATTCTCTCTTGAAGATCTGTCTGGAAACCTAAAACAGTGAAACACGTGTAGAGGGCATTGATTTGAGAACATTGAGGGCATTGATTTGAGGACATTGATTTATTATTTTGAGTTTTGTGGATAAATCATCAAAATTGGATTATACCTTTCATTATTTTTTCAACTAAAAAGTTTGCTGAAGGCGCAAGACATTTGGTTTTCGTCTTTTTTTTTTTTTAAAAGACAATTTGTTGCATTAAGTCTATAGTCTGATCAGCTTCAGACCAAAAGAAAACCAAGAGTGCTGCCCAGTGACTAAGTTCGCACAAACTAAATACTATCAACTATTGGAAAAGTAAGGCTCGCCAAAGAATTGCATAAAGCTGAAATTAAGGGACCAATTGGACCCTAACCTCACACTGAGAAACTAGGTAGCCCTGACTTCTTTCAAAGCACTCCGAGGTAAGAGACAGTGCAATCCTTAAGGCATGTAAAAGTCCTACGGTAAACATCAAGAGTTTGGGGGAGTGTGGAGACTGATCCTGAAGGGTCCAAGACTGCATCTGTGAAGGCTTTGTTGTCTCCTGATCTTAACCAATGGTTTTGTATCATGAATAGTGGTGGAATGTTTGGCCACCGGTCTCTAGGGTGTATGCCTCTGTATCCTGTGTCCAGATGCACAAACAAGTCAATAGACAGGTGAGACATAATGTGAAGACATGCTTCTGGAAGTGTCCCGATCAAAGCTGATGTCAGGTTTCCATGGACGCGCTGGTTCCTGTGGCATCGGTGGAAGCGCATCAGTCTGCTTGTTCCTGCTTCTCCCCAGATGGTGCCCTGTAGCAGAGCCGACCATTCAGTCTCCCCGTGTCCATCGGCTCTGGCCACGTCCCCAACTGGGAAGGAAATTCGATATCAGACTCTGCAGCCTATGGAGCAGTATGTTGCTTCTCTTGAATGCCAAAGCTTCGTAAGTTTGCTTCCCTTAGGATAGAGAATCCCAGGTTATCCAGATCACTGCTTGATTCTAATTTTCTGTCTCTTGTAGTCACAGCCCTCTCCTGCCCCGTCTTTCCCTCAATGAGCTCCACGAGTTTTTCTGCATTCCTCACTGACGCCGGCGGGTAACCTAGCAACGGTCAGTACCCTTTCGACGGAATAGCTTTCTCTATGATTCTTTTCCTATCTCCTCTAATCAGGTCTTTTTGTTCTTAGCCTTCCGCGACCATGAAGGTAGCCACACATATTCAGACCAGTCTTACCAGACTCCCTATGGCACCTCCACTAAGGTACGTCTTTTCCCTCGCAGCTTTCAGAGTCCTTTCTGTAATTTCCTCCATAACCCTCTCCCAACTTATCCCGCAGGAAAACGCCACAACCAGCTATCACTCTAAATCGCACATCAGAAAGACGGGCCAGAGGATTGTCTCTCTCAATGGTAAATCCTTGCTTTCCCCAAGGCTAGAGTTTCTTATGCAGAAACTAGTATTAACAGGCTCCTTTCTTCACAGTGACCCTCCAGCCATCCGAATAGGCAAAGCCTCCCATCCTGATCTGAAGATTCTTAAGACTTCCGCCAGACAAGGTTTTTTTCCCCAGAGGGATTCCCCAGAGATTCTGCTCTCCCCTCTCGGTTTTACTCAAGCAGGGGATAGCCAGAGTCCTTAGGGGAATTCTTGCTTGCTTCAATCTTCCGAGATCCAGGTTAGTGCCTAAGATTGCTTGTGGAATTGTGAATTACACCGTGGTATATGACAGCTGAATAGACTGTAACAGGCTGGTCGGTACCCAGTCAAGTCTGTCGGGAAGATAACTGGAATTCCACTCTGCAATGGCGTTCAACAATGTGGGATGGAAAGGCCTACTGTATATCTCTGATGTAGTGCCCCCATATTCTTCCTTGATTCATTTTCCTTGACTGCTTTTCTGACCTTTTCATCGATCAGTTCTAATCAAAGTGTCGTAAATCTCTCCCCGTCTCACCTGTGATCGGGATCTCCCTTGTTCGGCCGCAGGACTCTCCCTGTGGATGGGTCGGGTCTTGAATAGGCTCGCCCGAGCCTCGTCAGGTTGCAGGACGCGTTCAGAGTTCCGGGAAGTTCATGGTTCCAGGGTATCCAGGATAGCGATGAACGAGTATGTAGGGGGGGGAAATCCAGGAATAGGATAAAAGGCAAGGAAGGAAGTAAGAGGATCAAAGGAAACCAATGTAGAGAGTAAACACACGTCGGGTCACTACCGAAGATAGCGTTGAGACGCGCGGACCCGCAGGGGTGTGACCAATTTATAGTACGTGCCACGACGTGAAAGCTAGTGCATAGCACGGAGCTTGGTACGGCCATGTTGGGAGGAACAAGGAGTACAAGCCCTTCGTGACAATGACCATGAGGTCCAGAAGGGGCAATTTCCCCGGGTCATGACAGCATGCCCCCTCCAAAGACTGGTTCCTCCAGGCTTGCCTGGGTGAATAAGATGGAATCTTCTGAGCAAACGAGGGGTCTTTAAATTAGAAACTGGTTCCCATGTTCTCTCGCTAGGGGGGTAGCCTTTCCACTCGACCAGATATTGTAGTCGACCCCTCCTATACCTGGAATCACATATCCTGGACACCTCATATTCCAACTCGTCGTCCACAACAACAGGTGTGGGTTTTCGAGTAGAACTAACGTAGGGTTTCAACAGGGAAGTATGGAAGACTGGATGTATCTTCTTCCAGGAATCCGGGAGCTTAAGTCGGAAGGAGACAGGATTGATGATCTCCTTTATAGAAAATGGACCATAATAGCGAGGAGCTAATTTGTTTGGTCGTAGATGTCGAGGTAACATTTTCGAGGCTAACCGGACTTGATCGCCAACTGAATAGGAAGGTGATGGTCTTCTCTTAGAGTCCGCATATCTTTTGGTTCGAGTCTGGGCCTGTTCTAACTGATCCTTGGCCTCTCTTTGTAAGTCGATCAGCGTCTGAATCCAAGAGTCAAGGGTAGGTACCGGAGTAGATTCTGGAAGAACTGATGGTAAAACAGATGGGTGATAACCTTGACTGCAATAGAAAGGGCTGATCTTGAGAGCTGAATGATCTGAGTTATTGTAGGAGAATTCGGCTAAAGGTACAAGGAGAGACCAATCGTCTTAAACCTTGGTGGCAAAACAACGAAGATATTGTTCCAGGGTTTGATTTACTCGTTCCGTTGCCCCATTGGTTTGTGGATGATAGCCTGAAGAAAGGGCACGTTGGATTCCTAGAACATGACAGAGATGTTTCCAGAATTGTGAAATATACTGAGGTCCCCGATCCGAAATAATCTTGGAAGGAAGGCCATGAAGACGAAAAATATGTTCCAGGAAAATTCCAGCAAGTTCTGAGGAAGATGGTAGTTTATACAATGGTGTAAAAGGAGCTAGATGAGTGAACAAGTCAATGATTACCATGATGGTCGTATATCCTCGGGAAGGTGGTAATTCAACAATGAAGTCAGTGGCAATAACTTCCCAGGGTCTGGTTGGCAACGTAGGTTGTAGAAGCAGACCCGCCGGCCTCTGATTATCATATTTGTTCTGACTACAAATAGCACAGGTCTTGATGTATTGAACTACACTGGACTTCATCCCTGGCCACCAGAACTGTCTTTGTATAAGACGGAAGGTGTTGGTTACTCCTCGATGGCCTGAGTGAAGAGTATCATGGCATAGATTCATTACCTTCTGTTGAAGTTCTTTTGTCGGAATGACCACTGAATTGTTCTTGAATAAATATCCTTCCTTGATTGTTAGACGCCAGGGATTTTCTTCGATATGTCCTTCCAGAGTTCAGATAATTGAGTCTGTACTCTGATTTCTTCCAGGAGATTGATCGCTTGACCTACGAAGATTGTGGGTGGAAACATTTTAGGATAGATCTTATCCTCCAAGGGAACATAGTTGGGACGCCGAGAAAGGGCATCGGCAATCAAGTTTTGCGATCCAGGAACATGTGAAATTTGAAATTGATATTGAGCAAAGAAGTAGGCCCATCGAGCTTGTCTACTGTTCCTGCACTCCATGGATTGTAGGACCTGAAGATTTCGATGATCAGTACGGACTTGAACTAGATATTTAGCACCCAGGAGTAGATGTCTCCATTCAGTGAAGGCATGACGAATAGCTAATAACTCCTTCTCCAGAACTGAGTAGTGAGTCTCGCTAGTGGTCAGGGTCCGTGAGAGATAAGCAATGGGATGTTCCAACTTATCATCAGATTCTTGTTTCAAAACTGATGATATGGCGTAATTGGAGGCATCAGTTTCCACTAGAAAAGGACGATTTATGTCAGGTTGGGCCAGGATGGGGGCCTGAGTGAATTCTTCTTTCAAGCGTTGGAATGCCTTGTCTTGTGGTATAGACCAGTTAAATGGAACGTCTCTCTTCAGGAGATTAACAATGGGTTGAACAATCTCGGAAAAGGTGGGAATGAATTTCCGGTAGAAGTTGGCAAGCCCCAGGAAGGATTGTATTTGCTTAACAGATGTTGGGGCGGGCCAAGCCAGTATGGCCTTCACCTTTGAAGGATCCATACTAATTCCTTCTGAACTAAGGACAAATCCCAGATAGTGAACTGATGTAACATGAAACAAACATTTTTCTGGATTGGCTAAGAGTTGATTTTCATGGAGACGTTGAAGTACTGCTTTTACATGTTCTTCATGTTTCAAGGAGTCCTTGGAGAAGATCAATATGTCATCCAAGTAGACGATAACATTGAGAAATAACATGTCAGAGAACACCCTATCCATAAAACGCTGGAAGACTGCGGGAGCATTAGTCAGACCAAAGGGCATGACTAGGTATTCAAAGTGACCAAAGGGTGTTCTAAAGGCTGTTTTCCATTCGTCTCCTTCCCGGATCAAATGGTAAGCACCTCGGAGATCCAGTTTCGTGAATATCACTGCACCTCTCACAGCTTCAAGGATATCCGAGATCAGGGGTAGTGGGTATCTGTCTTTCAGGGTGTATTGATTTAGGCCCCGATAGTCCAGGCAAGGTCTAAGCTCTTTGGTATCCTTTTTTGGAACGAAGAACAATGAAGCACCAGCTGGTGATTTTGAAGGTTTTATGGTGCCGTTCTCAAGATTAGTGTCTAGGTATTCCCGGAGGGCTCTCTTTTTGGGTTCTGAAAGGATAAACATCCTGCCAAATGGAATCACTGCTGAGGGTTTAGTATCTATGGCACAGTCGTCGGGTCTATGTGGAGGTAAGGCTTGAACAATGGCAGTAGAGAATACATCAGCATACCTTTGATAGATCTCTGGAACTTGTACAATATTGGAAACCATGAGTGGTGTCTCTGGACACCTTGGTAGACTTATAGGAGCTGTGACTGAGGTATCCAGGTTTAAACAATGGTTTATACAGAACTCCGAGCCCAGGAATAAGGATCCGGCCGTCCAGTTAATATATGGATTGTGCCTTTGTAACCAGGGTATGCCCAGAACCAAGGGGTAATGGGCTGATTTTGTAATGTCAAACGCAATTCTTTCTTGATGATGATTTATGGAAAGATGGATCTCCCTTGTTTGCAGACTTATGGGTCCTGAGGAAAGAGGTCTTCCGTCAATTGCTTCCACTGGCTGTGAAAAACTTCTTGCTTCATATGGAATGTTATGACTTCTGACCCAATCTTGATCAATGAAGACTCCCATTGCTCCGCAATCCACCAAGGCCAGTATGGGGTAGACCTTGTCCTTGGATGGCGATAAAAAGGCCTGTAATATCACCAATTTGTTTTGTCCAGGAGAGTTCAAGGATGGAATTGATGTGGAGCAAACATCGCTCTCCCGAAACCTTGCTCCATTTAGGATTGGGAGCTGGCGTTTCCCGAGCGTCGGGGAGGAGCCAGAGGACACTCTTTAACTAGATGTTTATCTGAGGCACAATACATGCATAAGCCTGTGTGTATTCTTCTTAACCTTTCCTGCGGGGAAATTGGACCACGAAAGGCTCCAAGTTGCATGGGTTCAGAATCAGTGCTTGGATTCTTGCCAGATTCTGTCCATGTAGTATTCTCTGGGGAGTTTTTTTGAATTGAGACTTTATTCTTTTTCTTTTCGACCTTTCTTTCTTGGATTCTGAAGTCTATTTGCATAGACAAGTCCAGGAGGGCCTGGAATGAACTAGGACGTGCCACCCTGGCTAACTCGTCCTTAATCTCTTCATTTAGACCTCTGCGAAACAAGGTAAAACTGGCTTCCAGGGACCAGTCCGCCTCTTTGGCTAGCTGTTTGAATCTGGTAACATAGGTCAACATGTCTTGGGATCCTTGTTGGAAGTCAAGTAACTTCTCTTGAGCACCGTGGACCAGCTCTGGTCATTCGAACATGTGTTAGGACACGTACCTGGAAGGCTGCGGGTCGCCACTTTCCTTGGCAGCTCTATTCCAGGTATCGGATCAGTGGGAGGGAGATTCTCCGACACCCGAATCAGCTGTTTGGTCCCGGCTACGGGCGCACGCGAGTGCCGCGGACCAAGGCGATCGATGGCTGGTGCTCCAAGCCTCGTTCTCACCCCGGAAGGACCGCGGCGCATGCGCGGTTCTCTTCGCGCTCCAAGCCTCGGTTTCGTACCACGGCTGTAAATAGCAGTCTGGTGCAGGAACGAATCGCGTCTTAACACGGTTTGTTCCTGACCCACCGTTGTTTCGCCGCCTGCTCCAGTTGGATTCTGCAGCCTCGCTCTGCTTCCCCGCCTGGCTTTCCAGCCCTCCCTCCTGTCTGGCCTCCTTGTTTCGTCTACCAGACTCTCCAGTTTTTCCCGCCTGGGTCCCTGCTTACATGCCAGGCCGTTCAGCCTTTCAGCCTGGTTCTCCAGTTTTTTCCCACCGGACCTTCTGCTTTCTTTTGCCTGGTTTCCCTGTCTGGTTCCCTCCATTTGCCTGGTATCCCCGCTTCCCAGATTGGCTCCCCACTCCTTGCCTGGCCTCCCAGTTGTCCCCTTGCTGCTCTCCCCTTGGTTCAATCCTTTGAGGTTCCCTGAGGTCAATCTGCCCGCCTACTTGGTGTCCCTATTTTTGTTGCCTTGCTGGGGTACCAGTCTTCTTGCCTGCTCCCATTTACCCTCTACATCTTCCGGATTCGCTTGGGCCTGGACTCTCTCCGACAACTCGGCTACCCATCATTCCGCAGCCTGCAAATTGACTGTTGCTTGGATTTCCATAGGACTGAGTGTGCCTGGTTCTCCCAGCGATCTACTGAGCTCTCCCGCTGGGCCATTCTACTGAGCTCTCACCTCCCTGGACTTCTCGACCTCCTTGTTGCCCGTCTCGCCAGTGCCAGCTACAGCAACCAAGGTCACTACAGGAAGAAGATCTTTGGTGCCGGGGGGTGGCCCCCGTCCATTCCTGTACCCTCAGGATAGGATTGAGGCCACTTCCTTGTGCCATAATCTCTACTGGTTTACCCGAATTTCAGACGGGCTTCCCCAACGCGGACATCATCCGGAAACAGAGGTACGTCCAAATTGCGTGACGTACACCTTAACAACATGGTCTTGAGTACCGCGATGAACCCTTCATAATCATCCAGGAGAGCATCCCCTGAATTGAGTAAAGGAGTGGCCCATGTAAGGGCATTACCTGAAAGTTGCGATATTATGAAGCCCACCTTAGCCCTAGGAGTTGAGAAATAGTAGGGCTTGAAGGTAAAATGTACCAAACAAGAATCCAGGAATCCACGTAAGGTCTTTGTTGAACCGTCGTATTTATCAACCACTCCTCCCAATAATACGCTGTCCTTGTTCGCGGAGTCACGTGACAAGACAAGCTGTCTTAGCGCCGCATTCTCGGCTTTTAAATTCTGCATCTCTGTGGAAAGTTCTTGCATTCCGCGCATAAGGTCCTGAATAGCATTCTCCATGGTATAATCCATATTGATCGTTTGGCGTCTCAAACTGTCGTAAATCTCCCCCGTCTCACCTGTGATCGGGATCTCCCTTGTTTGGCCGCAGGACTCTTCCTGTGGATGGTTCGGGTCTTGAATAGGCTCGCCCGAGCCTCGTCAGGTTGTGGGACGCGTTCAGAGTTCCGGGAAGTTTGTGGTTCCAGGGTATCCAGGATAGCGATGAACGAGTAAGTAGGGGGGGAAATCCAGGAACAGGATAAAAGGCAAGGAAGGAAGTAAGAGGATCAAAGGAAACCAATGTAGAGAGTAAACACATGTCGGGTCACTACCGAGGATAGCGTTGAGACGCGCGGACCCGCAGGGGCGTGACCAATTTATAGTACGTGCCACGACGTGAAAGCTAGTGCGTAGCACAGAGCTTGGTACGGCCATGTTGGGAGGAACAAGGAGTACAAGCCCTTCGTGACAATGACCATGAGGTCCAGAAGGGGCAATTTCGCCGGGTCATGACTCAAAGGACTTGAATGCCATATGTGCCTCCTGCGGAATCCTAATTCCACCAGGTTTGGGGTACACCATGAAGCCTGTAGTTCCCTAGATGCGCACCCCTGCAGAGATGGCTGCAGGGCATCAGTGGTTAGTGGCAGCTTTTATCTACATTTAGGGGGTACAGTATGCTGGGATGTTACCGATCTGAAGCAAACTCCAATACAAAACCTTGCAGCCACAAATGACTGTAAGACTAGTCATTAAGACTTATATTCTCGAGTGATATACGAAGAGTCCTTTTCCCCACTAAGATACCCTCACCAGGCCACATGGTTAACCTTTAATTATTTCCCCCTATCATGTATATGCCTAAGAGAAACCTAACTCCACTGCCATGTGGGAAGGTTTCACAATGCCAAGCAAGTCGTCTTATCTACTGTCCTGCATCCTAGGCACTAATTCCATTCCCAAGGTGGTGTACAGCACATACTGATGAATCCGCCCCTGTTTTAAAATGTATTTTTGCTTGTCAACTTATTGAGCACTTAAAGAATATTAGTGCTGTAGAGGTATGGATGCAACTTTGAAAAGAGAGCAGGCATGCAAGTGTTTGGAAAATTGTTAGCTAAAGGTGTTGCCAAATTATATTAGGCACAGGGGAGGACAGATGTTTCCTGTACAAATCCTGGGGGTGGTGTACTGTGGGAGGATCACCTGGGTGGAGACAGGGCCCTGGGTGGTGAGGAGATTCTGTGGGATCAGACAGTATTTTCCCTCTAAAAGGGATACTCTCCCAACCATTCCAGAAGAGGTTATCGCTTATTGTCATTTCAACATCTCCCAACCTTCTAGCAAAACTGAGATGGTAAGTTCCAACCTTGTAACCCCACCACATGTTATACCAAAACAACAAATCCTCTGCAGTATCAAAGGTATACGACAAGGGATGGAGGAAATGTTGCCTTCTCTACACCTTCTTCCTTTAATAAGGTTATAACCTATAATCCCTCTTTTCTGAAAATACTAAGCGAATTAAATCTACCCTTCCTTCTATAAAACAAGGAAAACCTAATTACACTAAGTGAACTACATGTCCAGGAATCCCAAAGGGACTGAAACGAAGAAGAGGGCTGAAGAAGCATGCATAGGTGAAGGACAGGCAAGCAGACTTAACAGTCTTTGCCAGGATCAGGCAATTAACAATAAGGGCCTGCACCTGAAATCAATTGCCCCACCTAAGAAGCATAAAAGGCTGCAGCAGGAGGGGACGTAGAATGGAGCTAGAGCAGGAGCTGAAAGGCTGGTAATAGTACCAGAAGGAGAAGAGCATGAGGCCGGCAGTTCATGAGGAAGTGTGTTCACATAAGGGATGCCGGGGCAAGAGGAAAGCAGATTTCACTTGCAAGTCCTGAGAGAGTCCTGTGTTTACAAACCCTGCTTTGTCGTGGCTGAATTGAGAGAGACATGTCAAAGTTGAAAGTCTTCCCAGGTGCGCCAAGTGGCTGTGATTGCAGAGGCGTGACCGTGCTACAACCCACGGCCCATGTGCAGAAGCAAGCCGAGGGATAGAGGATTGAAGAAGGCTCCCTGTGGTTAAGACCAGACTGAAGACACCAGTGCTGCCGAGGTGTGTGGGTCCCAAGAGTGCCTGAAGTAGCAGCAGAAGCAAAAGAAGCCGGGAAGTGGAAGCAACCCGCGACCGCAGTGTTCCTGGAGCCGGTGAGTGAAGCTCTGTATGCTGGTTCACTTCGAAAACTTTGCTTGTCACTGTTACCTGCTCCATAATAACCCATGTAAGAGTGGAAGCGAGTAGAAGCTGTTCGTCACTGTGAAGAGTCCTGCTAACAATGAAAAGGTTTCACATGCACTTCTAATGCAAGTCGGAGTGCTCGCATATAAAGAAAAGCTTTCATTTTCCATTGTTAAACTGTTTAAACGTTACTGGAATGGTCACGTGTCTCCAACTAAGAAGGGGAACGCTTTTTCCAAATCACTCGGAAACCTAGAGCTGACTTTCACAAATTGTTACAAGGTTCATTACATCAAAGTGAGTTCGCGTATGAAAAATTGTGATTCCCGACTGAAGTCAGAGTGATCGCGTGTACCTACATCTTTTTCTCTATTGAAGATTGAGCATTGTAACTTCCCAAAAAAATATTTTGTAAATGTGGAAGTTGTTGAACTGACGAAAACAAGCATTGCCCAAGCCAGTAGGCAAATCCTTCCTATAGTGAAACCAGCCCTTTTGATCTTCAGGGTAGCTACTGGAACCTTGAAGGTGTGAATGAAGCTGCGGAAGGGAGCTGGGTGCTTGTAAGATGATTACAGCAACAATCTGTAATGCTGAGACTGTTGAAATTGAAGGAAGAGCAGTCTGGAAGCAGAGGCGGATTATATTGGTGGCAATAAGCGCACGTTGAAGTTGAACAGAGATGTGGTTATGTATAATACTGCCCGTGCATCTTACCCTAAAGCTGGTTGAAGTAGTGGCATACTGTGCAACAAAGGGGCCTGTTCCCATTGCAACAGAAGTAGAATGGGGTTGTCAAAAGGAAAGCAACACTCTAAGAAGAGGCATCCTGACAATTACACCAAAGACACTGCAGAGGTCAGAAATACAAAGATAGTTGTCGAAGCAGAAGTTGTTTCTGTATCCTTTGAACTCTGGCAAACCAATCCTGGAAGGGGGACATCCAGGATTACCACTGGTGCTGTATTCTTGGCTAAAATTGAAAGGGGAACCTTTCAACAGAAAGCTTAAGGACTGTCACCAGTGGATTTTAGTTTTGTGAACTTTTATTTCATTTGGAACTTACAAAAACTGGTTTAAGACTTTACTTTTCTTTTTGAACATTTAGGAGAAATTGACTTTGAGCAAAATTGGGGAAGTGATGTAACCAGGACGTGAAGGTCTTCGGAATTACTGGTTGTTGGTTATTTACTAATTTATGTTGTTTATGGGTTACATTGTGGGTGATTTTGGTTTACTACCATAGGTGGATTGGCCCATAGGGAACTCTGGAGATTTCCAGGTAGGCCTCTGCACCCTGGGCCTCTTTTATGTGGTAACCTATTTTATTTCCACATTTTCACATATGAAAAGGGTTGGGCTTGCTGAACATGTGTAATATGGGGCCACTATGAACATTATTTATTTTATTTATTTATTTGTAATCTGCTTAGAGCTTGGAATAGCTTTGCATATAAATACAGTACAATAAAAACACAGTATTATACAATACAACCTTTCACAGAAAAGACATACATCATTCCAAGATATAAGACATTAATATATCCCATCAGATAATTTTGTTAAAATTCCAATACTTGTAGCAAAAAATGTCATCATAAAATACATCAAATTGATTTCATTTCCCTCAAACAAACGGTTCCGTCGTTTATTGGTATCCTCCTGACAATTTTTGTTATTGTTCTGACTTGATGGTCGTGTAGATAAATAATACCTCCGTCCCCAAGTACCGCACGAGTAAGATCAAAAACACTACTCGAGCAGTCTTTGAGGCCACAGGTGTATAGTGTTGTCAGCCTGGAACCGGGAACGCCGGAAGAACCCCCTGACCACTGTAAGGGTTATGTTTAAGCAGGGATAATTGACAACAATGGTAAGGACAGTAGTGACAATGTAACAGCAGCTTACCTATAGTCGGTTATGTTTAAGCAGGGATAATTGACAACAATGGTAAGGACAGTAGTGACAATGTAACAGCAGCTTACCTATAGTGGGCAGGTGGGAAGTTGTAGGCGTAGGCAGGTAGTATGCTGAGAGCAGCAGCAGGCTGAGGTTTTCTGATGGCACTCTGGGAGACACCTGAGTTAGGTATGGAACAAGAACGTAATCCGTGATCAATCCAAAACACAATCCGAGGTCAGAAGCAAAAAGACAGAACTGGAGACAGGTAAATCCAAATATCAAGTCCAGTATCCAAGCCAGTGGTCAAAAAGTCCAGATGATCAGAGAGCATGCCAAAATCCAGGTAGGGGAAATCCAAAGACAGTCCAAGCAAACGTTCCGTGATCAAGGTAGAACGTAAATAACAAGAGTAATCCAAGCGCCAAGCAGTTCTCCGTGAAGAAGCTGTGAAGCAATGTTTCCGCGTTTGCTCGCCCTTTTTCAAAACGAGCATGGTCATGTGACGCGGTCACGTGACCGCAGCTGCGTGTCACGTTGAATGCAATGCAAACAGGGATTGGTGATGCGGGCGTCTTCCGGGCATGTGATGTGTGGGTTTCCCTACGCCCTTGTTTCGCCGCGGAGCGTGTAGGAGTCGCCATGGCAACTGCCAGCGTGGAAAGGGGCGTAAAGACACTGTTCCACCAGACGGGAAACCTCTGCGGCTGTGCCGCTGCTGCTGTCGCTGCCGTTGGGAGTGCATGTGGGAACTGGGAACAGTAGCAGGTGATGTACACTGGGCGTACTAGGAGGCTGAAGGCTCGGCACCGCAGAGATCCTTATCAAGAGGCAGACCCTCCGCCAGGAGAGGCTCGAACAGCGGCAACCCCGGGAACACTACCGAAGCGGATTCACTGACAACGAAAGTCTGGCCGTAAACCATTTTCAAAGGACAGTGTTTCCGTGGGTTTACCCTCTCTGTTTGTTTTTCGTTTTTTTTAAAACCCAATTTGGACAGCTGGCGAAGGAATAGAAAGCTAGTGTCCGGGGAAAGGAATTTATGTGACCTGATAATTTTGTTTTCAAAGAGGAGCCAAGCTTAAGAGGACATTCATGCAAACTCTAAATTGATTCACCCATTTTCCGAGCAAGCCTGCTGAACCACATTTAAGCATGTTTTGTTGTTTATAATGAGAGGCTGTTTGAAAGTTTAACTCAGCAATAAATCATTCATTGTGAACCCTGCAGTCCGACTACCGTCTACTACTTTACAGTGGTGGCAGCGGTGGGATTCAAGAGAACGCCAAGGGAGACAGAATGGAAGCTGTGATAAAGGCACTCACAGAGGGGCAGCAGCAACTGCAACAACTTATACAAGTGCAAGGCCATCAGGCGCAGGCAGACAGACAAGCCCTCCAACAAGCCATACAAGTACAAAGAGCAATGATGGGAAACTTTAAGAATATTGGGAGAAGCAGTGGCCACCACACGGACGCATCCCGAGATACCGTCCACGGTATTACAGAAATACCAAGTAGGAGAAGACCCCAGTTTTTTCTTTGTGAATTTTGAGAGAATAGCCAGAGCAGCTCAATGGCCACATTACAGATGGGCCTTCTACCTCGCACCCCTGCTCACAGGGCCAATGCAGGGGGAATACCAAACTGCCAACCCCACAGGGGACACTCCTTATACCGAGATTAAAAAAATAGTGTTGGAAAGACTCGGTATGGATGAAGAATCCTACATACTCAAGTTTAGAGAAACCAGATTGAAACCCGGCGAAAGCCCAAGACAATTGTTCTACAGAGTGCAAGATTTGGCGGTAAAATGGCTACAAACAGGCACTGCCACAATAGGACAGATTAAGGATAAAGTAATGATGGAACAATTCATTGATGCCTCACCCGGACCCATACAGAGGTGGGTTAGGCAACATCACCATCTGTCCTTAACCGAGGCCATAGATGTGGCAACAGCATATCAGAAGGCAGGTAACACTCAGCCCTTCCCAGTGACCCACTTGAGACCAAGTATGGAGACTCCCTCCTTACGCAGTGGGCCTTACAAGGGGCCAAGCACCGAACCCAGGAACCGGCCAGAACCCCGACCTAATGGGATTGCTACAAACAAAGGAACGGCACCGCAATGTTTCGAATGTGGGGAATGGGGTCATATTGTTTGATTTTGCTCCCGAAAACCTAAACCTGAACCAATGGAAATTGGGACCTTACAAACTCAGGAATACAGAAGGAAACGGTTACCTTATGTGATAGAAGTCACAGTGGACGGACATCCCCGTCAAGCAATGATGGATAGCGGAAGTCGGCAGACGGCCATACAGCCCCATGTGAGCGAGCAAGATCACGAACAGGTGAGAACCATTGGCATCAAATGTGTTCATGGGGATGTGAAAGGGTATTCTACCAAAGACATTGTGTTGGGATTGCAGGGGCAGGAGATACCAATCAAAGCAGCTATTATTCCTACCCGCCCAGGTACTGATAGAAACAGATCTACCGGAATTTGATAGATGGTTAAGAGAGGCCCCCTTTGCCCAAACTGATCTAGTTGGGCCCTGCAGTCGAGAGAAATTATCCAAAACCCAGAAAAGGATGAACCGAGGGAATCAGGAAAAGTACAGAGACATTTCCATTATAGACTGGAAAGTAGGGGATCATATGCCGTCATTTCGAACAGAAACGTGGTTAGATGAAACGCTGAAAAGAGCCAGAGAACAAGCCCTAAACGCTAGCGGGACCAACCCTGCTACGCCTTACTTTAAAGAAAAACACAGATTAATATATCGAGTAACTCAAGGCCCTGATAACATAGAAAAAGAGCAATTGTTGGTTCCCCAGTCCTACAGGAAAGGGCTGATACAGCTGGCACATGACCATACCACAGGGGGACATTTAGCGGAGAACATGACGATAAAAAGGGTGTTGCAAAATTTCTACTGGCCCGGAGCATACGCGGAGGTGTTAAAGTATTGCCAAGAATGTGGGATATGTCAGAAAACAAGCCCCCATATACCGGCCCGAGCCCCGCTACAAAGGATGCCCTTGATCCTTGATTGACCCCTTTCAGAGAATAGGGCTAGACATTGTGGGGCCTATGGAACCTACCAGCAGAGGATACCGGTTCATACTAGTGGTAGTGGACTATGCCACTAGGTACCCCGAAGCCTTTCCACTAAGAGGAATGTCTGCAAGACAAGTATGTGATGCCCTCTTGCCCTATTTTGCCAGAGTAGGGATTCCTTTGGAGATTGTGACTGACCAAGGACGTAATTTTATGTCAGTTGTCATGAAGGGGGTATGCAAGACCCTTGGAATCAACCATTTGAGAACCTCTGTGTACCATCCACAAACGGATGGGCTGGTGGAAAGATATAATAAAACCATCAAACAAATGATAAAAAGAGCCACCAGTCCCACTGGTCTGGGGTGGGAGTGAGTGCTGCCATGGGTGTTGATGGTTTTACGTGACGCTGTCAGAAAGCACCAAAGTATTAATTGAAAAGGATACGGTACTCAAAAGGATACAGGTGGTAGGGTCTTCCGGATCCTTGTTCACACGATTTGATAGTTGTGAAGTCAAGTTAAGACCTTCCAAATGATACAACTCTCTGACTGACAAAACAGGCAGAGCGATGGATCACTGGAAAGGGCGTGGGTAAGGTATAGGAAGTCAGCCTAGAACAAAATAAAGTATCATAAATAACTGCCCCAACCTGAGTATGATGGAACAGAAAATGACATGAATGCACACACTGACCTTAAGTCTAGGGCAGAAGAATCCAGCAGAGTCTCTTGAGGAAATCCAAAGGTAGAACAAACGACAAGGAAGGGAAGATTAGTAAGGGAGACTTATCCCGAACGGAACGAGGCTCACGCTAGATACCGGGTTGATGCACCACAGGATAGCGTCCAAAGTACTGTTCACTGTCACCTTCCAATAATCCTTGACAAGCTTCCTTCCCACGTAGAGAAAAGTATAGAAATGAATCAATCCCTCTGTTAATATCACAGGTGCAGGAGTTGGAAATAGCACCCTTTTTATGGTATAAACAAAGTACACGCGGTTCTGTACAGCCGCGAAGAAAATAGCGTGTGCGTGTGGATTTACACGCGATTAGGATTCACGCAGTCCAGGCCAGCAGCACTTGAAGACAAAGTGTGCGTGTGGATTTACACGCGAGCAGGATTCACGCAGTCCAGGCCAGCAGCGCTTGAAGACCACGTGTGCGTGTGGATTTACACGCGAGCAGGATTCACGCAGTCCAGGCCAGCAGCGCTTGAAGACAACGTATGCGTGTGGATTTACACGCGAACAGGATTCACGCAGCCCCAGACAGCCGCGTTTGAAGACAACGTGCGCGTGTGGATTTTACACGCGAACAGGATTCACGCAGCCCAGGACAGCCGCGTTTGAAGACAACGTGCGCGTGTGGATTTTACACGCGAACAGGATTCATGCAGTCCAGGCCAGCCGCGCTTGAAGATAGCGTGCGCGTGTGGATTTTACACGCGAACAGGATTCATGCAGTCCAGGCCAGCCGCGCTTGAAGATAACGTGCGCATGTGGATTTACACGCGAGCAGGATTCACGCAGTCCAGGCCAGCCATGCTTGAAGATAGCGTGCCCGTGTGGATTTGCACGCGAACAGGATTCACGCAGCCCAGGCCAGCCACGTTTGAAGACAACGTGCGCGTGTGGATTTACACGCGAACAAACAGCTCCAGGATCAGCGTGTGGCGGAAAACACGCTATAGAAGGCCCAAAAAGTAGCTGTAGTAACCTGCAAGGATGCAGATCGGAGGTTAAGCTACACAACGCCAAGTGATTCGATCAGAAGCAGCGAGTGAAGTTTCCACGCTGCTTATATACGTAATGCCGTAGTTCACGTGACGAAGCAGAATACACGTGAAGTTAGCGACGTGAAAAGTGCAAACGTCGTTTTCCCGGCAACGTATCGAACAACCGCCATTTGGAATAGAACGGTCTAGCTGTTCTACGAGCGTAGGAGGTAGGACCACGTCCAGCATGCATGACAGTGCCATCCCCCAAAGGGGCAACCTCTCCCCTTCTCGTGTGAAAAGCTTCAATAAAGCAGGAGCATGAATATTGGAAAGAGGTTCCCAGGACCTATATTCGGGACCATAGCCCTTCCAATCCACCAGATAAAACGGCCTACCAGAACGTAGTCTCATATCCAGTATGTCCTGTACCTCGTATTCATCTGAACCCCGCACAGAAATAGCAACAGGCCGCACAGGCAATCTAGTAGCTTCAGAACATGGCTTAATGAGTGACACGTGGAATACGGGATGCACTCGCCATCGTTGTGGCAAAGCCAGACGGACAGCAGCCGGATTAATTACTTGGAGCACTGCATACGGACCAATGTATTTAGGCAATAATTTCTTTTTGCCTGGAATTCTCAAGTTCTTAGTGGACAGCCATACTTTCATACCAGCCTTGTAGACAGGTGCGGGTACTCTATGAGCATCGGCATAGAACTTGTCGCGTTTTTTAGCCTGCTCCAATTGCTGCTTCACTTTCCTCTGTAGTTTCTTCAGATCACGAAAAGTACGGCCTGCGGCAGGAGTATCCAAAGACAAGCTGGAATCCAAAGGTATTGATCGGGGGTGTTGTCCATAAAGCACATAGAATGGTGAAGTGCCTATGGCACTATGATAGGAGTTGTTATAGGCGAATTCTGCTGCCGGCAGGACCTTGAGCCAATCCGATTGGTACTGCAGACACAGACACCGCAGATATTGTTCCATAGTGCAATTGACTCTTTCGGTCTGTCCATCAGTTTGAGGGTGATAAGCACTGGACATTCTATCATCAATCAGTAATGCAGATGTTAGTGCTCTCCAAAAGCGTGACGCAAACTGTGAGCCCCTGTCCGTAATGATTACTGACGGTAGACCAAAGAAACGAAATATATGTTGGATGAATAGGTCAGCCAGAACAGCAGCGGTTGGTAAACCAATACAGGGAATATAAAGAGCCAATTTAGTGAAATAATCCACTACAACCCATATGGTATCGTACTCCTGGTTTGGTGGGAGTTCTACCACAAAGTCCATAGATATCATGTCCCATGGTTTGTTAGGGACAGGTAGGGACTGGAGTAAGCCCACTGGTTTACCAGGAGTGTTTTTACATTGGATGCATACAGAACAAGTCGATACATGATCTATGACATCTTTTGCCATGGATGGCCACCAGCACCATCTTTTGAGCAGCTCTAGTGTTTTCTTCCGTCCAGGATGGGCTGCGATCAAGGAATCATGATTCCACTTGAGGGCTTTATTCCGCGTTGAAGACGTCGGTAGGTAGAGCACTCCTTGTGTGAAAGGTAAACCGTAATGTACGTCCAGATTCATCTCCTGGATAACTTGTGGATGTTTTTTCACCCACTCTTGTACTTCGGTTTTTAAGGATGGTTGAACAGAACAACTACATATTACATGATCTGCCAACAACTGATTTTGTACTTGTGCTTCCTCCTTCGCCTCTTCACTCATACGAGACAACGCGTCCGACTTAACGTGTTCTCGGGCAGGACGATATGTGACCTGGAAATCGTATTGGGCAAAAAAGACATGCCATCTGGCCTGTCGAGCCGTAAGGCATTTCATAGATTTGAATGCTTGAAGATTTCTATGGTCAGAGTACACCAACACCTGATGTTTGGCCCCAAGAAGATGATGACGCCATTCTCGGAAGGCATCCTTGATAGCCAGCAATTCCCGCTCAGTGACGGTGTAATTTCGTTCATATGGGGTAAGTTTGCGAGAGAAGAAAGCCACTGGGTGCTCCTCCTTGGTTTCTGTGCAAACTTGTGAGAGTACCGCTCCAGTAGCGACACTGGATGCATCCGCTTCAACGATAAACTGGCGATCTGGATCTGGATGTTGAAGCACGGGTGCAGTGGTAAATGCTTCCTTCAACTTTTCGAATGATGCTTGGGCATTCTGGTTCCAACAGAAAGTAACTTTGGAACTAGTTAAAGCCGTTAAAGGAGCTACTGTTTTGGAGAAGGAATGAATAAATCTGCGATAAAAATTCGCAAAGCCTAAGAAAGACTGTAATGACTTGACATTGTGCGGAATAGGCCAATTCAATATGGCCTTCACTTTGGAACGGCTCATTCGAGCACCTAGATTGGTAATGTCATAACCCAGGAATTCCACTTCCTGTGAATGAAAGACGCATTTCTCGGCTTTCACAAAAAGAAGGTTCTCCCTGAGTCTTTGTAGGACTGTAGAAACGTGTTTGACGTGTTCCGAAAAAGATGATGAATAGATTAGAATATCATCCAGATAAATCACCACAAACTGGTCCATTATATCCCTGAATATATCATTCATGAAGAATTGAAAAGTGGCGGGAGCGTTGCACAGACCAAAAGGCATCACCAAATACTCGTAAAGACCATACCGTGTCTTGAAAGCGGTCTTCCATTCGTCGCCTTCACGAATGCGAACTAAATTGTATGCTCCTCGCAAGTCCAATTTGGTGAAGTAACTGGAAGTACCTAATTGATCCAATAGAACGTTTATCAGTGGTAAAGGATATTGGTTTTTTATGGTGATGTCGTTAAGTGCCCTGTAATCAATGCAAGGCCTTAGATCTCCCTCTTTCTTCAGAACAAAGAATAGAGGAGACACAGCAGGTGATTGTGATGGCCGTATGAAACCCATCGCTAAAGCTTTGTCAATGTATTCTTTCAACACAACGTCTTCTTTTGGAGTCAGTGAATATAAACGACCTGTAGGGATTTTGGCACCAGGAATCAATTCAATTGGACAGTCGTACTGTCGATGGGGAGGCAATTGTTCTGCCTGGCCTTTATCAAAGACATCAGCGTACTCAGCGTATTCGCATGGTATGGTAGTGTCGCTTTGATGTACCACGCTGATAGTTGAAACTCCCCCCATAGAGGCCAATATGTGTTGCTTGTTTGACACCTCCTGACTGGTAAAGCAATGTTCAATGCAATGAATTGAAGGATACTGGAGCAATCCCGAAACCCAGTCAACGGCGGGATTATGAAGGGTTAACCATGCAAGACCAAGTATGATTTCGTACTGCAGAGCAGCTATGACATCGAAGACGATTTCTTCCGAATGATTATTCGATAATGTCATCTGAACAGATACCGTCTCCTGGGTTACCATACCAGAAGTCAAAACAGATCCGTCCACGGTATTAACTGTTTCAGGTTTGTTTTTGCTTACAAGGGGTATGGAACAATTCTTGGCATATGTGATGTCTATGTAATTGTTGGTGGCTCCGGAATCAACCATGGCCTTGGAAACCAATTCACGATCATCACAACGTAACGTCACCTCAACAATTACGGGTGCGTGATTAGGAATGGTACTGGAATCCGATGAAACACTCGACATAGGGACTCCTGCTATTGTCGAGTTTTGGCGTTTCCCGAACGCTTGATGGGTTTTTTAGGACATGTCGCTAATAAATGCTCGGATGAACCGCAATACATACATAAATGGTTCTTTCTTCGGTTCTCTCGTTCTGCATTGGACAACCGGCCTCTCACGGCGCCAATCTGCATGGGTTCGGGGTCGTTCGAGAGGACTGACGGTGTCTCTGAACGCACCGAGGCTTGTATGAAGGGTTTTTTCTCTCCTTTCCAAGCATTCCTTCGGGCATCGATTTGTAGAACCAAATCGAGCAACTCTGTGAATCCCGTAGGAACCACCGGAACTGTAGATAAGGCATCTTTCAGTTCTTCTGAAAGACCCTTGTAGAAAACAGCCGTTTTCTTGCCGTCAGGCCATTGAGTTTCGGCTGTTAGTTGATTGAATCGGGCAATGTAAGGCAAAAGAGATTGATTGCCTTGTTGTAGATTAAGTAACTCCAGATCCAAGGCTTGAGTAGCATAACGCATGTCAAAGACTTTACTCATAGCAGCCAAGAGATCGTCACAGTCGTACAACAAAGGGCTATTTGTTTCCAACAAAGGGTTAGCCCAAGCAGCAGCTGTGCCCCCTAAATGGGAAAGCACGAATGCTGCTTTTGTGGTTATGTCAGGAAAAGATGTAGGACGGCAAAGAAAATGGAGTCGGCACTGATTAACGAAGGTTCTATAGGTTTTGGGATCACCAGTGAACCGTTCCGGAGGGGCCAAGGGAAACTGAGTGGGCATAACCACATTAATAGTTTCCTGTGGGGGTGTCATAGTGCCAGATCCAGATGCAGTGGCCATTGGAACCTGTGCTCCCTGAGGACTACCGTGCATGGCGTCTTGCATAACGTCCATACGGTGCCGTAACATGTCCTGTGCCGTAACCATTTCATTTCTCAAATCGCTGATCAGCTGAGTCAAAACAGCTAAAGGATCCGTACCCTCCATGGCTTCTGATTCTGTCAGAAAGCACCAAAGTATTAATTGAAAAGGATACGGTACTCAAAAGGATACAGGTGGTAGGGTCTTCCGGATCCCTGTTCACACGATTTGATAGTTGTGAAGTCAAGTTAAGACCTTCCAAATGATACAACTCTCTGACTGACAAAACAGGCAGAGCGATGGATCACTGGAAAGGGCGTGGGTAAGGTATAGGAAGTCAGCCTAGAACAAAATAAAGTATCATAAATAACTGCCCCAACCTGAGTATGATGGAACAGAAAATGACATGAATGCACACACTGACCTTAAGTCTAGGGCAGAAGAATCCAGCAGAGTCTCTTGAGGAAATCCAAAGGTAGAACAAACGACAAGGAAGGGAAGATTAGTAAGGGAGACTTATCCCGAACGGAACGAGGCTCACGCTAGATACCGGGTTGATGCACCACAGGATAGCGTCCAAAGTACTGTTCACTGTCACCTTCCAATAATCCTTGACAAGCTTCCTTCCCATGTAGAGAAAAGTATAGAAATGAATCAATCCCCCTGTTAATATCACAGGTGCAGGAGTTGGAAATAGCGCCCTTTTTATGGTATAAACAAAGTACACGCGGTTCTGTACAGCCGCGAAGAAAATAGCGTGTGCGTGTGGATTTACACGCGATTAGGATTCACGCAGTCCCGGCCAGCAGCGCTTGAAGATAAAGTGTGCGTGTGGATTTACACGCGAGCAGGATTCACGCAGTCCAGGCCAGCAGCGCTTGAAGACCACGTGTGCGTGTGGATTTACACGCGAGCAGGATTCACGCAGTCCAGGCCAGCAGCGCTTGAAGACAACGTATGCGTGTGGATTTACACGCGAACAGGATTCACGCAGCCCCGGACAGCCGCGTTTGAAGACAACGTGCGCGTGTGGATTTTACACGCGAACAGGATTCACGCAGCCCAGGACAGCCGCGTTTGAAGACAACGTGCGCGTGTGGATTTTACACGCGAACAGGATTCATGCAGTCCAGGCCAGCCGCGCTTGAAGATAACGTGCGCGTGTGGATTTACACGCGAGCAGGATTCACGCAGTCCAGGCCAGCCGTGCTTGAAGATAGCGTGCCCGTGTGGATTTGCACGCGAACATGATTCACGCAGCCCAGGCCAGCCACGTTTGAAGACAACGTGCGCGTGTGGATTTACACGCGAACAAACAGCTCCAGGATCAGCGTGTGGCGGAAAACACGCTATAGAAGGCCCAAAAAGTAGCTGTAGTAACCTGCAAGGATGCAGATCGGAGGTTAAGCTACACAACACCAAGTGATTCGATCAGAAGCAGCGAGTGAAGTTTCCACGCTGCTTATATACGTAATGCCGTAGTTCACGTGACGAAGCAGAATACACGTGAAGTTAGCGACGTGAAAAGTGCAAACGTCGTTTTCCCGGCAACGTATCGAACAACCGCCATTTGGAATAGAACGGTCTAGCTGTTCTACGAGCGTAGGAGGTAGGACCACGTCCAGCATGCATGACAGACGCTCCACAATCTTCAACGGGGTATTCCCCATTTGAATTATTATTTGGAAGACAACCAAAAGCTATCTTGGGATTACTGAAAGATACCTGGGAAAACCAGGAGGAAACACACCTCACTGAATATGTTAATGACTTAAGAGAGCACCTGGGAAAACTCAGAGATTATGCACAGGAAAACATGGGTCGGGCTCAAGAAAGACAACAGGAATATTATGACAAAGGAAGCAGACCGAGAACACTTAAAGTAGGAGACAAGGTGTTGGTACTATTACCCACTCACACCAACAAAATGCTCGCCCAATGGAAAGGCCCGTACAGCATCACAAAAATATTGGGCCCAGTTAACTATGAGGTAGAACAACCTGATAGGCAAAACAAACATCAGAACTATCACATTAATCTTCTCAAGTTATGGAAAGAAGGGGACTCAGCTGTATTGTGTACAACCCGTGCAAATTAACAAGGGGGTCCTGGGAGTCCGTCTGCCAGACATTAGTCCTGGTTACGAGAGACTTACCCAGAGTCTTTAGCTCACTATCTTTCACAGAGAAGAAATATCCCAAACATATCAGTCTTTGTCCTGCCCTGGGGCAATCCAGCACCGAAATGATAGGCAATTCTCATATGAACAAGAGTACCAACAGAAACCCCAAACACGTGTTTTGGTCTGGTTGGACCTCATCAGTAGGTTGGATCTGTGCCTCTCTAAGAATAGTGAGCAAGGGGTCCACGTCTGGATTCCCCTAGTAACTTAGGGTGAGACCCAAAGTTACTTAAACCCTGGCAGAGCTGTCGGTCCCAGAACAAATGGTCACAACCTCGGCTAGCAGCATACAAGATGTGGAATTGGGGAAACAATTGAGCAACACCCAAAGAACTGAGTTATTTTCCATCTTAGAACCTGTGGCAAAAGTATTCTTGAGTATACCAGGAAGAACCCATATGGCTACCCACTGCATCCCCACAGAGGCAGGCAAGATTGTACGTCTCCGACCCTACAGAATACCTGAAGCAAAAAGGGGGGAGATAGCACAAGAAATAGAATATATGCTGAAACTAGGTACCATTATTCCCTCCAAGAGCGCATGGTGTTCACCTGTGGTGCTAGTGCCCAAACCAGATGGTACCACACGGTTTTGTATGGATTTTAGGCAATTAAACGCCATTTCCCGATACGAAGCCTACCCGATGCCCAGAAATGATGAACTGGTAGAGAAGCTGGGAACAGCATCCTTCTTGAGCACCTTGGGCTTAACCAAAGGATATTGGCAGATACCGCTCAACCAGGCGGATCAGGAGAAAACAGCCTTCTCAACACCCCAAGGGCTGTTTCAGTTTACAGTGTTACCATTTGGGTTACACAGCGCTCCTGCCACGTTTCAGGCCTTAATGGACAAGATCTTAAAACCTCATGAACCATATGCGGCGGCTTATTTGGATGACACAGTTATTTTCAGTAGAACCTGGGATGAACACTTAGAACATCTCACCAAAGTAATTAAATCCTTACAAAAGGCCGGGCTACATATTAATCCCAAGAAAACCAAACTGACAGCCAAAACCACTAAGTATCTGGGATATTCGGTGGGAGGGGGGGGTAATCATAACCCTGGTGGACAAAATACAGGCCTTGAAAAAACAACGCATTCCAGAGACACGAAAGGAGATCTGAGCATTTCTAGGGTTTGTGGGGTATTACAGAAGATTCATACCACACTTTTCTACAATTGCGCCACCACGGACGGACGCCTTGAAAACCAATAAGCCACTTAAAATTACACCTGAAGCGGTGCAGGCCTTTGAACAATTTATACAGTTAATATCAACCCAACCGGTCCTACACTGCCCGGACTTCTCTAAAGACTTTCTTTTGCAGGCAGATGCATCAGGATGCGGTCTAGACGCAATGCTATCCCAGGGGACGGAACAAAACCTTTGCCCAATCGCATTCATCAGTAGAAAACTCCTGCCACATGAGGTACCGTACTCCACGCTAGAAAAAGAATGTCTGGCAATAAAATGGGCAGTAGAGGCCCTAGGGCGGAGGTTTACCATTTTTACAGATCATGCACCTCTCAGATGGCTGGCCATCCAGAAGCATTCAAACCATAGGGTTCTGAGATGGTTTTTGACTCTTCAGCCCTATCATTTTGTTACAGTGCATAAACCCGGAAAGTATCAGTTAGTCGCTGATTATTTATCCAGGGCACTGAACCGGCCCGAACGGCCTGGTTCCCTGGGGTGAGTATGTGAGGAGGTCAAAGAGGCAATGGAGATAAAGGACAGCCCCATTCTAACTTTCAGACCCAGCACCCAAAATGTTACATCAGCAGGACAGAACAAAACTACATGTCCCATAAACCACCACGGGAAATGGACACCAGGTGGGGGAAAAGATAAAATGAACAAAGGGAAGCGGTATAGATACAGCCCTGTCATGCGGTACAGTGACAGATGCCCCCATAGCAGTACAGGTTGGGATAGACAAACAGTGCATGGAGCAGGGTGGAGGTATGAAGGCAAGCTGGATACAGGTGTGGGACAAACAGTGCATGGAGCAGGGTGGAGGAGTGAAGGCAAACTGGCTGCAGGTGTGGGAAGTGGGCAGGAAAGGTGGGTGGAAGCTGAGGGGAGGGGAGGAGCAAAGTATGAGTTAAAAGAAGCCCCGGGAAACTCATCAGGTGTCTCTCATTACAGCAGCAGCCCTGGCTGGAGACCACAGAGAAGTGGGAGGAATCCCCAGGTGATGTACACTGGGCGTACTAGGAGGCTGAAGGCTCAGCACCGCGGAGATCCTTATCAAGAGGCAGACCCTCCGCCAGGAGAGGCTCGAACAGCAGCAGTGCTGGGAACACTACCAAAGCGGATTCACTGACAAGGAAAGTCTGGCCGTAAACCATTTTCAAAGGACAGTGTTTCCGTGGGTTTACCCTCTCTGTTTGTTTTTTGTTTTTCTTAAAACCCAATTTGGACAGCTGGCGAAGGAATGGAAAGCTAGTGTCCGGGGAAAGGAATTTATGTGACCTGATAATTTTGTTTTCAAAGAGGAGCCAAGCTTAAGAGGACATTCATGCGAACTCTGAATTGATTCACCCATTTTCCGAGCAAGCCTGCTGAACAACATTTAAGCATGTTTTGTTGTTTATAATGAGAGGCTGTTTGAAAGTTTAACTCAGCAATACATCATTCATTGTGAACCCTGTAGTCCGACTACCGTCTACTACTTTACAGTCCGTTTTTCATCAAGGAAATTATAAACCCAGTCTCATACCGGCTCAA
Organism: Ambystoma mexicanum; assembly: GCF_040938575.1. Lineage (NCBI taxonomy): Eukaryota > Metazoa > Chordata > Amphibia > Caudata > Ambystomatidae > Ambystoma > Ambystoma mexicanum. The sequence continues at coordinate 95,720,302 of NC_090927.1, forward strand.
GCTACCAGAATCCTGGAAAAAGATTCACCCAGTTTTTCACACCTCCTTATTAAAACCTTACATTCAATCCTCCCGAAAATCCTGCAGATCCACTCCTGTGGTGGTGGACAATCAACTGGAATATGAAGTGTCCCGGATATGCGACTCCAGGTATAAACGGGGTCAGCTTCAATACCTGGTTGAATGGAAAGGATATCCCCCCAGTGAAAGAACTTGGGACCACTTTCTAATCTGAATACCCCTCGACTGCTCAGAAGATACCACCTCATACACCCAGGCAAACCTGGAGGAACAGGTTTTCGGAGGAGGCATGCTGTCATGACCCACAGGACGCGCCCCTTTTGATCTTCCTGGTCCTTATCGCAACGGGCCTTGCATTCCCTGACACTCCCAACATGGCCGTCCAGCGTGACACGCCTTCCGCAGTCTATACGTTGGACATAACGTATTCTACTAATAGACCGCACCCCCGTGGCTCTGCGCGTCTCAATGTTATTGCCAAGTAGCGATCAGATGTGTGCTCTGTAGATCGCAGTATTGCTTTCCTGGTTCCTAGCTTTTCTACTTCCATTCCTTGCCCGTTTCCCTTTTCCTCTTGCTTCCTGGACTCGTGCGCCATCAGCACGTCTTCTTCGTTTCCCGGATCCACGGATTGCTGCATCCCGGAATCTTAAACGCACGCTGGAGTTGGAAGAGACTCGCTCAGCCTTATTCAAGTCCAGGTCTGTCCGCAAGAAGACACCGCCCACGGAGTCCAGCAAGGATCGGTCTCAGGTGAGAAGGGGGGAACTCCGTGACAGTCATAGCTACAACCTTGAGAGATCATGCCCTCCTGAATTCTAGGTTTGGTTTTTATTGGGGTGTTTTACCGAAGCCTATGGAAGCGTGTTAAAAACACCATAAGGGGGGAAAGTGTCGACACTCTCCCCCGAACCACAGAACCCAAATGAAGTCGACCCTCCACCCGTGGTTGGCACAGATACCTGATATTCAAAACACAGGATACCATGTGGCAGCCAATGGGGGGAAGAGTGTTAGGGAGAGGTTGGGACGGGGATGGGGAGGTTAAGGAAAACAGGATAGAGGGTTAGGAAAAACCTACAGTGGATAGGATGGGGGAATAAACAGGGAAAAACCCTACATTGTCTAATATGGTAAACCATGAAACATAACACTTATGTAGATCACAAATATACCCCCTTAATACAGGCTGAATAAGAAACTTACATAGTGTAATTGTTCTCTCTAATAGCCTCTTGATACAGGCACATGTAGTTATTACTAGGACATGGAATACATGTAAGCAAGCGTGAATGAAACAAACTCATGGGCTATGATTGCCCAACATGAAGAACATGACACATGGCCCTTTTGGGCAAGCAAAAGCAACATAAACATTCATAAAACATGTAGGACCAAAGGTGTGATTTTCAACACCCACATAGAATGAACTCCAACATACATATATAATGAGGGAGCAGCCCCCTAATGATAAACTGTATGTTGTACAGCGTGACCGCTGATTGCCTTCTTAGTATCAAACATTCAGTAATTCCCAGACCTGGTCTAATCAAGAGTTCGACCCATATGATATGCTCAGAAAAGTCCTGCAAACATTGCCCCACGTTAATTCACGAAAAGCAACAAAAGCATTGAGCACTTATCTGTGCGTCTGGGAGACTCGCAAGCCGTCCCAGACGAGAAATGATGACGCCTTGATGGAAATGAGCGCGACCCCGCTCGCAGTGTCAGCGCCGGGATAAGAGCGGAACTTTAACGAAGCAGCGCGAGTCTTCTTGCTTCCTGTGCTTAGCTGCGCGTACTTTCTAGGACCGCATAGTTCTCTGTGTGCTGCCAAGATTCCTGAATCCTGCTGTAAGCGTGCGCTGGACCGCACGAACCTCCGGCATGGAAAACAATAAGCCACACCTGCCGTGCACCGTTGGCCCGTGATAAGCTGTTGTTAATTACAGACAGCTGGCCAACGCGCACGGCAAGGACTACGATATGACAAAGGGCTGCTGGGAAATGTAGTTTATCCAGCCCATGTACCAATACTAAGCTCCTTTCAGCTTTAAACACCTCTTTCGCCTCCACCACCCCATATTCCTGACATTACCTCCTCTCTCAGGGCCCTTCCAAGGGCTCGGTCTATCAGGATGTTGCCGATGAAATTGTCTGACCAATTTTGGAGCATGTACGTCAGCTGCGGGTTCCCAAGAACAATCTTCTGGTCCATACCCTTTCCACTGAATGAGGTACCAAAATTGTTGATTCCTTTTTTTAACGTCCAGAATACTCTGCACTTCGTATTCTTCTTGACCATCTTTCATGATTGCTGGGGGTCGTTTCGTAGTCATGCCTGGAGCTGCAGGTTTAAGTAAAGAGACATGGAACACTGGGTGGATATGTAAAGATGCAGGCAAACGCAATTTCATGGCAGTTGCACATATACATTTGCAAATCTCATACGGCCCAATGAATCGAGGCAGAAATTTTCGTGATCCTATTAAAGACATATTGCGAGTAGATAACCAAACTCTGTCTCCGACATCCTATTAAAGACATATTGCGAGTAGATAACCAAACTCTGTCTCCGACTTTACATTGAGGACCTTCCTGTCGATGCTTATCAGCCTGTCTTTTGTATTGTCTCTTGGCTCTCTCCAGATTTTCTCGTGCCTTCCGTCTGGCCTCAAGAAGCAACACTGGCATATTTCCTATTTCCGGCAATTCTTCTGGTATCATATTTTGTTCATGACCATATAAGCATTCGTTAGGTGCCATGCCCAAGGAAGTATGATAGGTATTTGTGACAGACCATTCAGACTAGGTAGATAAGTTTAAACAAAATCAGTCTTTATTGACTAGTTAAGAAATGAAAAGGAAAAACGTTAATTCAAGTATCAGTTCTCTTTCCAGCCGAGATGATTCTGATGGGGTTTCTGCGAGTGTAAGGCTGAAATCTCTGTTTAGTCTTCGTAAGCCCACTGGTATGGACTTGTGCACTCCTCGCTTCCAACCCGGTTCTGAAATGAGAAAGAGAACTCCCCATCAGTCCTTTGTCTCTCTTTGCTTTATATAGGGGCTACTCTTGACCCAATCAGGACTCTCCTTCTGTCCGAGGATATAAAAACCCTCCCAAGCCCCTCCCCCTTCCTTCTGTGCTCCCAGTCGCCATGATGTCTCTCCGCCATGTGCCACGAGGTGAAGATTGGGGTTTTTACAGTCAGAGGTCCCTAGCTTTGGTAAGGATAAAGACCTTCTAATATCCTTCTTCTTGGTCTCTTTTCTCTGTTTTACGAGGGTGAGGTTATACGGTTCTTTTGCTTCTCTTTGTTCCGTTCCCCGTTTGTGCCGTCTTGGCCCAACAAACTCTCCCCGTTGGTAGTTCGTACTGTGGAACACGCGGCACATGCCGGCAGACCCTTGTTCCGTCTGTTCGCCTGTGTTTTGGTTTCCGCGTTCCTTGCCCGTAGGTTCCTCGCCATTTTTTAACGCCACTACCGGTCGTGCGTTAGGGTTTCCCCTATCCATATTCAGGCCAAACAATTCGCAGATGGCACCCAGGTCTGCCCCCGACCACAATTGACTGTTTCCTTCAGTGTCTCTCTTCTCCTCCTTTCGGCTTGTACGTTCAGGTTCGAGTTTTGCTTTTCCAGTGTCCACCTCACTGCTTCCCGTGGGCCCCTCTGTTGTTTCCGGGTATTTGGTGTTCGCATGGCGTCCCATGGCCTCTGATGCAGTCTGGCTGTTACACACACCACCCCAGGAATCGAGCCGCTCGGGCCGATCCATGCTCCGGGACAGATAGTCAGGAGCCACCTGAAATGACGCCGGTTTATGTACCGTTTTGAATGAGAATTCCTGCAGCGTAAGAAACCACCTAAGAACTCTTTGATTGGAGTCCTTGTTTGTGGGCAACCACTGTAGGGGAGCATGGTCTGTAAAAACTGTAAAAGTTCTTCCAAACAGGTAATATCGTAAGGTCTCAATAGCCCATTTGATATCCAAACACTCTGTAGTATTGTAGTTATCTATCTGCACTGGGTGCACACAGTGCTGCTAGTAGGTTACAGCTATGTCATATAAAATGTGATGGGACCTGAGGGTTCCAAGAGCTACAGTTGGGAACACAGGTTGGGAGAACCTTACTGAAAGGATGTCATCTATTTAGCTCCCTGCCTTTCTAACTAACTAGCCCTGTAACTAAGTAATAAACTTACTCCTTTTATATATACTGGTCTCCTGTGCCTTACCTCAATCCAGATGTCTTCTTACCATCCCCGATACTACACACTCTTTTTCTAATGTAGAGTACGTTTGCTCATGAGGTAGAAGTTTCCTGCTGATAAAGGAGACTGGTGTTAAGTCCTCTTCCGTTCCCTGTGACAATACAGCCCCCAATCCTGTCCCGGAAGCATCAGTCTTCACAAAAAACGGTTTTCCGAAGTCTAGATATTTCAAGACTGGTCTAGTTGAAAGGATAGTTTTAAGAGACTGGAGCGCAGCTTTGGCCGAGTCGTCTTGTAACACGGTTCCCTTATAGGTGGATTTAAGGGCATCCGTCAATGGACCGGCAATGGTTGAGAACATGGGTATGAATCTTCTATAATAGCCTACGAATCCCAGGAACGCTCTTATTTGTTTCCGGTTACTAGGCATGGTCAGCTTTGTAATAGCCTCGACTTTGTCCACCTGGGGTTTAATAACCCCTCCTCCCACCAGGTAACCTAAATACTTTGTTTCTCTGGCCCTGAGGATGTTTTTTTTAGGATTGATGTGTAGTCCTGCCCTTTCTAGGGAGCTTCTTGCCTTCACCAAATGTTCGAGATGGTCCTTCCATGTTTTGCTAAACACGATAATATCGTCAACATATGCTGAACTGTATGCTGTGTGTGGGGCCAGTACTTTATTCATTAAGGTCTGAAAAGTCGCTGGTGCACCGTGTAAACCGAAGGGTAATACGGTGAACTGATAGAGCCCTGATGGAGTAGAGAATGCCGTCTTCAACTTGTCTTCTTTACGTAGGGGAATCTGCCAATATCCTTTGGTTAGGTCAATCGTACTGATATAATTGGCTGTACTTAGTTGCTCTATTAACTCATCGATTCTGGGCATGGGATATGCCTGAAAGGTTGATATGGTGTTTAGTTTCCCGTAATCCATACAGAACCTGATGGATCCATCAGGTTTGGGAACTAGTACTATTGGAGAAGACCAGTGGCTGGTGGATGGTTCTATTACTCCCAGGCGTAACATTTCTTCTACCTCAGCTTGTACTGCTGCTCTTTTTGATTCAGGCAGTCTGTAATGGCGGATTCTTACTGTTTGGGAGGGGTCAGTGTGAATCTCATGCTCTACAAGGGACGTCTTTCCAGGATAGAAAGAGAACACTTGTTCCAAGGATTATAAATGTCTTTCCAGTTCCTCTTTTTGCTCGTGCTCAAGCTGTGCCCCCCATTTCACCACCTGGAAAGCCTTTTCCGTATTTGTCACCTCTAGTTGGTTTACCCTTAGGGTTTCTCTTCCTGGTTCCCTCTAACTTTTTAGGAGATTGATGTGATAGTTCTGGTGTTTTTCCCTCCTGTCGGGTTGTTCAACCAGGTAATTCATGGGGCCTAAAACGGCTGTAATCTTATATGATCCTCTCCACTGGGCCAGCATTTTATTGCAGGAGTTAGGTAATAATACCAATACCTTATCCCCCACTTGAAATGTCCTCCTCCTGGTGTTCTGGTTGTAATAGGTAGCTTGTGACAACTGAGCTCTTCCCAGGTTTTCTTTGGCCAACTCTCTAAGTTTAGTCAGGTGTTCCTTCATTTCTATGACATAGTCCTTGAGAGGGTTTTCTTCATCTTGTTCTTCCCAATCTTTCTAGGCTATGTCCAGGATTGTTTTTGGCTTATGTCCGAACAACAACTCGAATGGTGAGAACCCCGTAGAGGACTGTGGAGTATCTCTAAGAATCATCTAGACCCAAGGCAACACTCTGTCCCAATCTTTTCCTGATGGCGCTGTTACTCTTTTGAGTATGGTATTAATAGTTTTGTTGTACCTCTCAACTAGTCCATCCGTTTGAGGGTGATATACGGAGGTATGTAGCTGCTTGATACCTAGTTGTTTGCACACTTTTTCCATAACTCCTGATACAAAGTTGCGTCCTTGATCAGTTACTATTTCGTTAGGCAGTCCGACTCGCGAAAAGAATGGAACCAACTGTTGGCATACTTGTTGAGCACTAATACCCCTCATTGGGAAGGCTTCCGGGTATCTGGTTGGATAGTCCACTATGACTAATATGAATTTGTGACCATGACTGTTAGGTTCCAAGGGGCCAATCAGGTTCATTCCTATTCTTGTAAACGGTTCTTTTATAAGAGGCATTGGCTGTAGAGGGGCTTTGTGTGGTTTGTGAGGACTGGTCTTCTGACAAATCGGGCACTCTTCGCAGTATTTAGTCACTTCTCTGTATACCCCTGGCCAAAAGAACCTTTTTAACAATTTCTCTTGAGTTTTTTCCCTTCTCAGATGTCCGCCTACCACGTCATCGTGGGCTAAACTTAGCACAATTGACCTAAAACTTTTAGGCACCAATAATTGTTCCAATTCCCCTCTACCTGAATCGTTAGTTATGCGATATATCAAGCCTTTCTTTGTTTTGAACCAGGGATATCCTGTTCCAAAATCCTGGACAGGTACGGCTTGATCTCTCGCACTCACTTGATCCGCTAACAGTTCACTTCGAAATGACTTTACGCTGTCCTCTGGTAACCAGTCTATCATTCCAATCATTTGTTCCCTTCTTCCCAGTGTCGTTTAGCTTCTCTAGCCTCTTTCCGGGTTTTCTTTATATGTTTGGGAACGCCTGGTTCAATCTCGCTCTGTGCATATGGTGCTGACTTTAACCATTCGGCTTCGTTTACACACTCTCCAAAGGTCGGTAAGTCAGTACCCAATAACACTTGGGCTGGCAAGTGAGGCATTATGGTGACTCTCATTCTGGAATTCACCCCATTAACTTCTAGGTCTACTTCCTTAGAAGGATACTCTTTAGTGTCCCCATGTACACATCTTATTTGAATTGGTTGACTTCCCACCCCTTTAACCCCACTACTTCCGGCCTTATGGCTGTTTGTTCACTTCCGGAATCAAGAAGACCTTGTCTTGGAGTGCCATCCACTCGGACTTTGACTAGATAAGGTTCCCTTCTTCTCTGGAATTCTCTGGGCTGAGCACATCCAATTTCCATCGGCTCTGGCTTAGGTCTTCTTGGGCAGAACCGGGCTATATGTCCCCATTCACCGCAGTCAAAGCACTGAGGTTGCTTGTTAGGGGGAGGGCAGGCGGCCGTACGGGTTTCCGGGCGGCTGTTCTTGAGTTCCGGGACTGGGGTTCCTCGAGGTGCTGGTCTATGTACATCCAATGGAACCAACCTGGTGGGTCCGGCCTTTTGGAAAGCCGTAGCAATGTCAATGGCCTCTGACAAAGTGGGCCGGTGGTGTTGACGTACCCACCGTTGCATAGAAGTGGGTAGAGCATCCACAAACTGTTCTAGTTTAACTTTGTCCATGATTTCTTGCACAGTGCTAGCCGTTGGTTTTAACCATTTATCACTTAAGTCGTGTATTCTATAATACAATGCCTGGGGGTCTCTCCGTTGCGTAGACGGGTCTCTCTTAGCCTAGCCCTGTAGGATTCCTCGTCCACCCCCATCCTTTCCAGTATGGTTTTCTTAATCTCCGCATACGTGGCATCGCCTGCAGGATTAGCAGCCTGGTAGGCTCCTTGCATGGATCTAGTCAAGAGGGGAGCAATGAAGTGGCCCCATTTTTCCACTGGCAACTGGGAATTTCTGGCTACTCTTTAAAAATTGGTAAAGAAGTACCCTGGATCTACTCCTGGCTGGAATTTCTGTAGCACGTTGGTAGGGTCTATGGAAGCTCCTCTGGTAGCTGTCATCTTCTCGGCGATCTGTTTAATGACATCTTGATTAGCCGCTTGTATTTGTAGTGTTTGCTGTAGAGCTTGTCTGTCTGCCTGAGCCTGGTGGGTCTGCACTTGTAACGATTGCTGGAGTTGTTGCTGTCCGTCCGTGAGAGCTTTGATGAGGGCCTCCATGGCGTTTACGATCCCACCGCTGCCACCAAATTGTATCAGACCACTCAGACTAGATAGATAAGTTTAACCAAAATCAGTCTTTATTGACTAATCAAGAAATGAAAAGGAAAAACGTTAATTCAAGTATCAGTTCTCTTTCCAGCCGAGATGATTCTGATGGGGTTTCTGCGAGTGTAAGGCTGAAATCTCTGTTTAGTCTTCGTAAGCCCACTGGTATGGACTTGTGCACTCCTCGCTTCCAACCCGGTTCTGAAATGAGAAAGAGAACTCCCCATCAGTCCTTCGTCTCTCTTTGCTTTATATGGGGGCCGGCCACTCTTGACCCAATCAGGACTCCCCGTCTGTCCGAGGATATAAAAACCCTCCCAAGCCCCGCCCCCTTCCTTCTGTGCTCCTAGTCGTCATGATGTCTCTCCGCCATGTGCCACGAGGTGAAGATTGTGGTTTTTACAGTCAGAGGTCCCTAGCTTTGGTAAGGATAAAGACCTTTAAAGACCTTCTAATATCCTTCTTCTTGGTCTCTTTTCTCTGTTTTACGAGGGTGAGGTTATACGGTTCTTTTGCTTCGCTTTGTTCCGTTCCCCGTTTGTGCCGTCTTGGCCCAACAACCTCTCCCCATTGGTAGTTCGTACTGCGGAACACGCGGCACACGCCGGCAGACCCTTGTTCCATCTGTTCGCCTGTGTTTTGGTTTCCGCGTTCCTTGCCCGTAGGTTCCTCGCCAATTCTCAACGCCGCTACCGGCCGTGCGTTAGGGTTTCCCCTATCAGCATTCAGGCCACACAATTCACGGATGACACCACGACCACAATTGACTGTTTCCTTCAGTGTCTTCCTTCTCCTCCTTTCGGCTTGTACGTTCAGGTTCGAGTTTTGCTTTTCCAGTGTCCACCTCACTGCTTACCGTGGGCCCCTCCGTTGTTTCTGGGTATTTGGTGTTCGCATGGCCTCCCATGGCCTCTGATGCAGTCTGGCTATTACAGTATTCTTGTAAGTAAATTCCGCTAACCATAAAGCTTGCACCCAAGAGTTCCAACCATCACTCAAATAGCCCCGTAAATATTGTCCAAGTGTTTGATTCACTCTCTCTGTTTGCCCATGAGTATGGGGGTGATAACTGGTAGAAAGAGCACAGTTAATTCCCAAGATTCGACAAAAAGCCTGCCAAAATCTGGAGGTATATTGCGAACCTCTATCTGAGACAATACTTTTTGGTAATCCATGCAGCCGTACCACATGTTGCAGAAATAACTCAGCCAATTTGCCTGCCCCAGGTATTCCTTCACAAGGAATGAAGTGAGCTTGTTTTGACAGAAAATCTACCACTACCCATATGGTGTCATATTGCTTATCCGGGGGCAGATCAGTAATAAAATCCATAGAAATGTGTGTCCATGGTTGCTCAGGTGTAGGTAAAGGCTGTAGCAACCCTCTTTTTTTTTAACATGCTCTGCTTTATTCCTTGCACAATTCTCACATAATTCCACATATTTCTCCATATCTTGTTTCAGAGAAGGCCAACAAAAGTATTTTTCCAACAAGGTCGGCATTTTTCTCAACCCTGCGTGTCCTGCTAAAGGAGACTGATGACACCAGAATAGCGCCTTGTCTTGTAACTCTTTTGTTGGTAAATACAATCTCTTCTGATGATATGCAACCCCTCTCGTATAATGCGTGCCGGATGACAGTTCCGCCACTGTACCATCTGTCTTGATGTTAAAGCTTTCTTGACTAAGTCTGTGACTTGTGTGGTAATGGCCCCAACAATTTCATCTGGTGATATAACAGTTTTGACTTCCCCTACTGGATGTTCCAAATTTTGTTGTCTAGAAAGTGCATCTGCCTTCCTATTTTTGTTACCTGGTCTAAAAGTAACCACAAGATCAAATTCATTAAAGAATTGAGACCATCACAATTGTCTTGGACTAAGTGTGTGTGCTGTCTTGAAATATTGCACATTTTTGTGGTCGGTTACCACCACCACCTGATGTCTAGCACCCAACAAGTAGTGTCGCCACTCGAGGAATGCTGCTCGAATCGCCAACAACTCCTTATCAGTTATACAATAATTTTGTTCACACCCTGACAGTTTTCTGGAATAAAATGCAACCGGGTGCCATGTTTCTTTTTCGTCTTTCTGTGACAGAATAGCGCCTATTGCCACATTGCTAGCATCTGCCTCAACATGAAATACTCTCTCAGTGTTAGGATGTTTTAACACAGGAGCAGTAGTGAAGGCTACTTTCAACTTCTGAAAGGCCTTTTCCGCTTCCTCACTCCAAGTAAATTTCACTGCCTTTTTTAACAAATGCGTGATGGGAGTGACTATGTTGGAGAAATTGCTGATAAATCGCCTATAAAAGTTGGCAAAGCCTAGAAAGGATTGGATATCTTTGATGCATTGTGGTGAAGGCCAGTCTCTAACTGCCTGCACTTTCTTAGGGTCCATCACAATACCTGTATTAGTCAAAATAAATCCCAGAAATTCCACTTGTGTTACATTAAAGGCACATTTCTCCACTTTGACACATAATTAACAATCATGTAATCGTTGCAATACTGTTTTTACATGTCGCATATGCTGCTCTGGGGATCAGAATAAATCAAGATATCGTCAATATAAACAATAACAAAAACATCAATGAATTCCTGTAAAACTTCTTGCATAAAGAACTGAAAAGCAGCAGGAGCATTACATAAACCAAAAGGCATTACAAGGTATTCAAACAAACCAAACTTAGTTCTAAAAGCCGTCTTCCACTCATCCCCCTCCTTAACCTGTATCAAATGATGAGCTCCTCTCAAATCCAACTTAGTGTAAATCTTAGCGGACCTCACTTGGTCCAACAAAACTGTAATCAATGGCAAGGGAAATCTATTCTTGATAGTTACCTTATTTAAAGCTCGGTAGTCAATACAAGTATGTAAAGTTCCTTCTTTTTTGGGAACAAAAAATAAAGGTGAGGAGACCGGAGAGGTGGAATGCCTAATGAATCCCTTGGACAACATTTCATCTAAATATTCCCGCAAATACTGATTTTGTTTTTCTGTAAGGGCATAAATTCTGCTGCAAGGTAATTTTGCTCCTTCCTCCAAATCTATTACACAATCATACGGTCTATGCGGAGGTAATTGCTCAGCCAGTCTCTTGTCAAACACCTCACTAAACTCTCTGTATGGTGCAGAAATTTCCTCCGCCACTGCTCCCACAATTTGATCTTCGGACCTCTTTTCAACTAACCATGTCACTGGTTCTGTGTCCGGAAAGATATTCTCTTGACATTGTTTCTCCTCAAACCACACTGTCCGTCTTACCCAATCTATTCTGGGGGTATGAAGCACCAACCAGGGTATTCCCAAAATTAATCCAAATTGAGGGGCTGCTATCAAATCAAACGAAATTTCCTCCCTATGCCCCTGTCCACAAATCATTTCCAATTTTGCTGTCTGCTTCCTTATAAGGCCTGATACCAAAGGAGACCCATCCACTGACTGTACTCCTTCTGCCTTGCTTTTGTCACACAGAGGCAATCCTAACTGTTCCGCCTAAGTAATATCCACGAAATTACCAGTAGCCCCTGAATCCACCATAGCCAGAACCTCCTGTTTTGTCAGAGAAAAACATAATGTCACCAATGTATATAAGTGGGAAGTCTTACCCCCCACTGTTTTTACAACCCATCTGGGGAACTTGATCTCCATGGGGCCTGTCACCTGTGTTCCCCTTAAGGCCGGCCCATCTCTTTTCCCGCTTCCTTGGTAGTTTTCACACTGTTCACACTTTTCTGTGGAGTATTGGGACATGTACGTATGAAATGTCCTGCTTGCCCACGATAAAGACACCGTTTATTCACTTTACGTTGTTCTTTCTCTGCTGCTGACAAGGGTCCTCTTACACTACCAATCTGCATTGGTTCCACTTCACTTGTCCTTCCTCCTCTACTTCTGTCTAAACGCACAAAAGGGCCCATTTCCGGTTTCTTTTTATAACCTTTTCTTTCATTCATGCGATGATCCAATCTAAGAGCTAAATCAATCATAGCCGTGCAAGTGGTGGGTTGTGGTCCCACTTGAGCAATGGCATCCTTCAGTTCCTCACGTAATCCCTGATAGAATGACACCGTCTATTTTGCCACCAGCCACTCAGTCTCAATGACCAACCTGTTAAACTGGGTAACATATGTGACTAAATCCCGACCTCCCTGTCTTAATCCCAACAGCTCCTTGTCTTGAGATAATGACACCTCTCTGCGATCAAATAGCCTGCCAAATTCTCCTAGAAAACCATCCCAATTGTATAATAAGGGATCATCCTTCTGTACCAACGGCATTGCCCATGCAGCCGCATCTCCTGTCAGATATGAAATTACAAATGCCGTCCTAGCCTGAATAGATTCGAACGCAGTAGGTTTACACAAAAGATGAAGAGGGCATTGGGTCAGGAATGTCATATTCTTTCTAGGATCACCAGAAAAACGCTCTGGCGCTGCTAATGGGACACTACTGGAGGGTTGGACAATAACCGTGGGATTCTGACTCTGGGACCACCTTGCCACATTAGCTCCTTCCAACGGTGTCCGCTAAGCTACCAGATCCTGTACCTGGGCCCTTAATGTATCCGATTCCTGTTTTGCTTGTACTAACTCTACCTGAATATCCTGAAGCGCCTTGAGCACATCTGCCAAGGCCGGAGCGGTCGCCTCCATTTGGCTCGGGTGGTTATAAGTATCCCAATTTGGGGGTGGCTTATTATGTCAAAAACACCATAGGGGAGGAAAGTGTCGACACTCTCCCCCGAACCACAGAAGCCGAATGAAGTTGACCCTCCACCCGTGGTTGGCACAGATACCTGATATTCAAAACACAGGATACCACGTGGCAGCCAATGGGGGGAAGAGGGTTAGGGAGAGGTTGTGGAAGGGGATGGGGAGGTTAAGGAAAACCGGATAGAGGGTTACGAAAGAAAAACCTACAGTGGATAGGATGGGGGAATAAACAGGGAAAACCCCTACACTATCTAATATGGTAAACCATGAAACATAACACACACATAGATCACAAATATGCCCCCTTAATACACGCTGAATAAGGACCTTAGATAGTGTAATTGTTCTCTCTAATAGCCTCTTGATACAGCCACATGTAGTTATTACTAGGACATGGAATACATGTAAGCAAGTGTGAATGAAACAAACTCATGGGCTATGATTGCCCAACATGAAGAACATGACACATGGCCCTTTTGGGCAAGCAAAAGCAACATAAACACTCATAAAACATGTATGTAGGCCAAAGGTGTGATTTTCAACACCCACATAGAATGAACTCCAACACACATATATAATGAGGGAGCAGCCCCCTAATGATAAACTGTATGTTGTACAGCGTGACCGCTGATTGCCTCCTTAGTATCAAACATTCAGTAATTCCCAGACCTGGTCTAATCAAGAGTTCGACCCATATGATATGCTCAGAAAAGTCCTGCAAACATTGCCCCACGTAATTCACGAAAAGCAACAAAAACATTCAGCACTTATCTGTGCGTCTGGGAGACTCGCAAGCCGTCCCAGACGAGAAATGATGACGCCTTGATGGAAATGAGCGCGACCCCGCTCGCAGTGTCAGCGCCGGGATAAGAGCGGAGCTTTAACGAAGCAGCGCGAGTCTTCTTGCTTCCTGTGCTTAGCTGCGCGTACTTTCTAGGACCGCATAGTTCTCCGTGTGCTGCCAAGATTCCTGAATCCTGCTGTAAGCGTGCGCTGGACCGCACGAACCTCCGGCATGGCTTTGCCTCGTGAAAACAATAAGCCACACCTGCCGTGCACCGTTGGCCCGTGATAAGCTGTTGTTAATTACAGACAGCTGGCCAACGCGCACGGCAAGGACTACGATATGACAAAGGGCTGCTGGGAAATGTAGTTTATCCAGCCCATGTACCAATACTAAGCTCTTTTCAGCTTTAAACACCTCTTTCGCCTCCACCACCCCACATTCCTGACAAAGCGGGAGATATTAGGGTACAAAAGAGAAAGAAAATGTGTTTCTTGGTTTGCAAGTAATGTTGCCCGATTAACGAGATAGCTCGTCCTTTTCGGGAACCTTGTTTTGAGCGATCCCTGCAAAGCAGGGATCGCTCAAAACTGTAATCCAACCTCTGGGCTATGTGAGGGAGGAAGTCCCCCCCTCACTGCCAGGGGGCTGGATTACCTTCAGTTTCACGTCGGCGTGTGTAACGCACGTCGGCGTGAAACTGAAATTAAATTCCCAGCAGCAGCCATTTTCGGCTGCTGCGGGGAAGAGAGAAGGTAAGAGACCTTCTTGTTCCACCACGATCTCCGGCGGTATTTCAAGCCGGAGTTTGAGGCAGGTATCGTTGGAAAGGGTAGATTCTCCCCTTTACAACGATACCCATTGTGTGGCATTGCTGCCCGCGGATCGGGCGCTGGGCGTGGGATCCGCGGGCAGCAATGCCACCGAATCAATACAGATCCGTTTGTGACGTGGGGGGAGGGGGGGCTGCTTACTAGGTAAGCGGCCCCCTTTCCCCCGTGGCCCCAAAGCATGGGGCCACAGTGCCAGAGACCCCTGGGGGAAGATGATCACTGCCCCCAGGGGTGAAAAGGGGAAAAAAATCGAGGGGGGAGGTGGGAGGGGGTTTGGGGCCCTGGGACCCACTAGACCACCAGGGATATGGCAAAAAGTGGAGTCCTTGGAAAGGGGAGGTTCCCCCCTTTCCAAGGACACCACATATATGAGGCATTGCTGGTCACGGATCGGCGCAGGGCGCTTTATCCGTGACCAGCAACCCACTAGACCACCATGGATCCGTTTGTGAGTTGGGGGGGGGGAGGGCTGCTTCAAGTAAGCAGCCCTCTCCCCCCTCCCGGCCCCCAAAGCATGGGGGCACATGCATGTGAACCCTGGGGCAGATGGCTGACCAGGAATATAAAAAAAAATGAAATGATGGGAAAAGGGGGTGGGGGGCCACTAGCCACCATGGATTTTTTACTGAATGAAGGGGTGCCCCCCCATCCGAAGTAGAAAGGGGGCACCCCTTGTAACCCTCCCTGGTGGCAGATATCTGCTCCTAGGAAGGGGCATCTGACCCCAGGGAGGAATGCATGAGGTGGGCCCCCCCTATCTGCCCCCAGGGAGGGTTGTATCAGGTGGGGCCCTCCATTTGGAGTGGGGGGGGTGAGGGCCACCCCCCGTTGCAGTACATCATTCGCTGCCAATTTAGGGTGCCCCTCAGCCCTCCCTAAAATGTAGCCTATGAATTTGTATTATTTTTTTTGTTTACCCAACTTCACTTGGTGCAGATGGCCACAATAGTGTGCCAATCTGCCCCCAGGGTGCCCAAACCCTACTGCCCCATCTATTGGGGGTCCTGCCCCACCTTTTGTGGTGGCTGCTTTTTAGGGGGGGTTGAGGGGCACCCTAAATTGGCAGTGAATGATGTACTGCAACGGAGGGGTGGCCCACAACCCCCCTCTCCCCAAATGGAGGGCCCCACCTCGTGCAGTGTTGGAAAATGCATGGGGTTCCCTGTTTTCCTTGCTGGCTTCGACACCCTAGGCCCAAATCTGTAGGTTGCCCACATGAACAAAATGGGCAGTGGCGAAAGGCTTGGGGTGACCAGTGGGTTACCCTTTTCCTTTTGCGCCCCCGGTAGGTGCACCCACAAATGTGAGGTACTGTTTTCATCGGGACACCTGTGGGAACGCGGGACAGTAGGCCATGTGTTGTTGGGGGCGTGTTTCGATGGGTGAGCCGAGCGAAATGTGCGGAAAATGCGTTTTTTTCCCCACGTTTCGGACTTCGCAGGGGTGTCTGGGTAATAAATCCTGGGGCGATTTGGGCATATCATACCTCTGCGGATTCCCACGGGTGTCCTCTTTTTGGAAATGCATGGGGTTCCCTGTTTTCCTTGGTGGCTTGGACACCCGAGGCCCATATCTGTATGTTGCGCCGGTCGGCAGAGCGTCTCAAATTCCGGTCAGAAAACCGACTTGAGGTTACTTGTGTTTTAGGCTTTCCCCTTGGCGGCCAGGTAGGTCTGTCAAAAAATGTATCCTTGCCGTTCCTCACCACATTGGTTTTCCCGATTTACACATACTAAGTGCGTCTGTTCAGGCCGTGAGCGTAAAACTCCTGTGTACCATGGCTCAGTGTTTGGCTTGTGGTATTGCTTGTTTTGTAAAACACTACAAAAAATGTGTGCTCTCCTAACTGCAAGAGTCGGGGGAATGTAGCGGAGCATTGCTTTTCTCAAAATTCATAGAAGCCATTGCCGTACCAAGCCAACGATGTCCAACACATACCTTTTTTTCTGTCATTTTCCCGCTTTTCCCCCAATCTATGGCAGTTTCCCCTACCTAGTTGTTGCCTGCCCTACGCAAATCACCCCTTCCTAAACTTGGTATTTTGTCTACTTTTCAGAAATATATGCCTTTCTGTCCTCCAATTCTTCTTTCCTACCCTTTTCTTCCATTCCGTCCATGCATGTCCAATTGGCAAAAATGGCCAAAATCGCCTACCTCTCACAAAACGGTTGATAACCACATCAAAATAATTTTTTCGACTCAACCTGTTCTTGAAAGCCAGGAAATTGGGGAATTCAGCACAGCAAACCATTTGTTCCTAGCTCTTACAAGGAAAAAACCACAGGCTTCTTTGTACATCATTTTATTGGCATTTTTTGAAAAAAACCAAAATTTTCGCCCTTTTTGCTTATTTTCTCTCACCCCCCTACAGTAACCTAGGATTCCTGGGTGGCGTTACGACCGCCTACATGTGGGGAAAAAAAGGAGCCAAATTTGGCCGACATATCTCATGTAAGAAAAAAGTTACAAGCCATTGAATGGCCACATACCGAAATCACCAAAAAAGGCCCTGGCACTGGGGAGAAATATCCATGGCACTTAAAGGGTTAAACAATACTGAAATTGATTGGAAAATCATGTTTTTCAAATACCTCCAACCACAAGAACACTTATGCAGAGATCATAGAGTTTAACTCAGTCTGTGACCATCACCTTACACTATGAAAGCATTTTCCATAAAGCTAACATTTGGCAGCAGCCACACGGCTTTTGCATCCCATGAGGAATTGTCATGCTTGCCATATCCTAACCTCAATCCCAGAAGTAGTCAGAATGCCTGCATGTTGCAGTTTTTGTGGCAGAGCACAGAGCTATACCTGATGCAAGGCTCTAGCGAGAGTTGGATCTCTGTTCTTAGTGCAAGAGAAACCACTTTCTGTGTGCATCTGACAGGCTTACTATTGGACAGCAACATGGTCGCGGGTCTACACCCCAGAACGTCTAGATCTAATTCCTATATTCTTGTGTAAATGATTAATATTCAGTATCATCAATATCTTCCCTGTATAATTTCATAAATAAAACAGCAAGCCCTTGCACTTTCAAAATAGTGCCTCTTTGTACGTATAAACAGAAACACACAAAGAATTTCCACACTCTATTATTTAGCATTTATGTATGTTTATTTTGTTTTTTAGAGATGCTATGTGAGCATTATAAATAGAATAATCAAACAATGGGCAGTCCCAAACATTAACAGTAATGCATTTGAATATCGTCCTAAGATCATTCTCTTCCCCTTTTCACTTCTAGGAATCTAAAGCTTACAACCAAATGAACAACATGTAAAGGCACTGTATTGCTCGCCCAGAGTGCACGGACAGCCATTAATCACCAGTGCAATTGCAGAGCCAATACTTTAAATGCAGGTAGATGACGCAATGACTTACAACCACACGCACGCTTAGAAAATAATGAGCAGTTATACGGCTATTTATTCTAAGCTTGGAAGCAACAAGTGATAACACAGAAATAAATCACAGAAAAGACAGAGAATTGCAAAGAAAATACATCACTGTGGGCGTAACTGAATCCCTCATCTCGCCAGAAGCGGCTGGAAGACCCCGATAACAGCCAGGCCGAGAGCACAACAGCCCATAGGTATGCCGGACAAAGGCGTCCCCCTTTCCGACTGAGGTCTTTGTACTTGTCCCGTCTGACCGTTGAGTGGTTCCGCATATATGCACTCCTCAAAAAGGGGTGGTAATTTCTCGAACCTTCTGGCAATGCACTTGCGCATTGATGGGTAACCGTTGGTTGCCAGCTGGGTCAACCGACAGTAACCTCAAGGAGCAAAGCTCTTCCCTCTCCTAAGAACAAACGCCACGGAAAACAGTCCCATTACTCATAACAAGACATAACAAAACCAGCTTTCCCAGCAGAATGTACTTGACTGCATACTAGGTTTGGAAAGCATGTTTTCTTCAGCAGAGTAAATTCAACTCTGAGCAAAGTAAGTACAGTTTTTCACTGAGGCATGGAGTAAATATCCATTATGGCTCTGAGTGCCCCCAGAATACACTGCGCACCAGCGCCATGTTTTAGCTCAAGCATAACAGGCACCTAAAATATGGCACAGTAAGACTTAAAGATACACTCACAGTAGTGCTGTCAGTAGTGATGAACCAGTACACGGGTGGGGTTATATGAACAATTGTAAACCCAGTAAATGAAAAGGGCTAAGAAACCCTGTCAAAAGCCCATGGCTTCTATCCTCAGTTATCTAAAAACAATCTAAAGACATGGATTAAAAATACAGGTTGAACAGTTGAAATCCACCTGCTGAATTTCATCGTTCCATCTATTAGTGCACATGTAGATACACTTATCCTGGCCGGGGATATTATAAAAGGAAAGCATTATGTAAATAACGCATTCAAATGTCAATGTGATGTCAAAAGCGCCTGAGTGAAATAAATACATTTTAAACCATATAGAGCTTTTCAGTAGTAACAGACATATGTGTATGGTTGTATTTGCATCATGTGGAAACCAACAGTGTTAAACCCAATGGTAAGTGGATTACATGTGTTCAGATTAATAGTGTGCCTTAGCTTGTAAGGTGTTCAGAGCAGGCTTACATTGAATATGCAACATAATCATGAGTTAGTGATTGACTGAGTGAGATCACTTAGAAAATGCACACTATAATCTAAGACTCTTGGTCAACCCTCTGTTTCCAAATATAATACCAGCACACTAGTTGTATAACAACTCTCACAAGAAGACTATTCTCTGCAAGAATTATGTGCTCCATTAGAGAGACGTGACTTTACAAATATGTAACCTGGGGGAGGGGGGTTCATTTGCCTGCTTCTGAGGTAATGGGACTTAGTGGTAATTCTCAGGTTTATGATTCACTTTGTAAAGGTTGGATTTGAGTACCTTTGATACATTTTCCTTTTCCAGGGCGGCTTTATCTTTAAGTGAGCTTAACGGGCTACACTTGAATTATGTTTTGAATAATCAAAATAAATCAGCCAACATTCTATAGAAATGTTTAGGAAAGAGATGCAAATTGGGCCTTAAAATACCCAGTTTGCTTCATTTGTGGCTCAAATTGATTTAGACCAGTTTGGACTAGATGTACTAATTTTCCTCAAATCAAATTCGAATTGATTCAGCCTAGAAATAAAATATAGATAATATCACATGAAATAAAATACAAAAAATAAAAATCAACCGACATGAAAAAGTAAATGTTAGACAAAATGTTGAGCCACATCAAGGCAACAAGTACTTTCATGAGAAGGATTGAAGCTTTGAAATCATTTTGAGATTTAGATCTAAAAGGTTTAACTCATTCAAACTAGTGTGAATTCTTGTTTGTAATCCCTATCAATTAATTATGTTGGTGAGTTACATAGCATTTAATGTGATCAGGCTGTTTCCAAGCAATGTACAAATCAATGCTATTATCACCTATTCATGGTGCTAAATGTATTAACTTTGGAAGGATGAAGGGCTGAGTCGGCCTTGACTGGGATTTTGAGCCCTTGTCACAAAACATCGACCCATTACCGAGCTAGAGCTATCCATTTGGCCTTGTGTTAAAAATTGTGTGAATTACATTTGAGATGCTATGCCAATCCCTAGTTTAATGACTCATCATGCTGACTTTGATCAATGAACATATCCAATCCTTTTTAAAGTTTCAAGGTGCCTGCCCTGCTTCCTGTATAGCTTCTCTAACTGTCATTCTCTTAAAATGTGGAAAATAACAGTCCTTGAAAATATGGGTGCATTCTTCTCAATCATTACACTCATGTCCCTCTTCCTCGTCAGAGTGCTTACAAAATGTGTAAGGACAGAAATAAGGAGTAGGAGTAGTGAGAATTACCATAAAATAATCCAGTCATTACCACGCTCTCATGCCCATGTCAGAGACCTATGTGTCCCAAAAGCTCTTGTGCTCCACCATCTTTGAGGTTTTTTTTTCATCCAATTAATGGTACTCGAATGTACAGCATGCAAAATGTTATTCTTAGACCAGGAACTCTGTCATCTGATGAAGTCTATAGGACTTTGGAAACAAATGCCTTGCACCACCTCAGCATCTGTATTTTAGTTACAGATGAATCTTCAAAGGAGTTCCATCTCTAAGACAGAGCTCTCCGGTTTCCCCTTGCCATGCGTGAGAAGGCCATACAATCCTGTATCATTTCCCATCGAACAAAACAGGATTGAATGGCCTTCTCACATTGGACAACGGGAAACTTGGAAGGGCTTTGGAGCCTTGAAATGAAAGGTCCCTGCTCACAAAATCGAGACAAAGAGAATGAAGCTTGAGCAGGATTCACACGTTTCTCTGATTTCTGGTAGGTGATAATGAGACGATTCCATTAAGGAAGTGGTCCATCTTTGACTGCTTCCTGTCATGAAAGCATTAGGCTCTTGGGTCAGAATGATGACTTGTACGTTGGCAGAGGTCTGGAAACTGTCTACTCTGAGTCCACCTCAGTTAAAGTTCATGATGAATCCTTGGTGCTTCGGACCACGGCTTCACTCATGTCAGTGCCCTGGATCGCTGTCACAATGTGTGTGTCATGGTGAGGGTGATCTATTCCAACATGGACATTGATGCTCTCAAGCCATTATTCAGGGATCTTTCCTGCCAGGTGAGTACTGTAAGGAAGAAACAGAAGCTGGTCAATAAAGATTTTACATTATAGCTCGTTTCCCCGCCTCCATGGTGGTGATGCTGATGCCTTGCCGGTGGAATTGTGAACATTTCTGCCTGGTGCTTTTTCATCCAAGAAGTCTCAACTATGGCCATCTTGAGAGCCTCTAGGGTTTGGTTAGATGTTGCATGTCAGCTACTGGTAAAGGTTGCCCATTTCTCTGCACCACAATGGAACACGGGTGGAGGACAGCCCTCTGAACCTTAACGCCTGTAGTTTTAATTTCATTACAGACCTTCTATGCAATGATTTCTATGCCAGTAAACATTTCCGGCCCCCAAATGGGACACTATTGTCAGGGACCTCCATGGTAAATGTGATGTAAAGCCAAACTGCACTGGAGGGTGGTGTTGGTGTAGGAGTGATAAAAGCATGATGGGGACCCAGAAGGGGGGAACCCAAAGGTGGGCAGATCCTCGATGAGCACTCTACACACACCTCATCTGATTATAAATATGTCCTGCAGATACAACAAGCAGGGATCTGGGTAGATTAGATGAGATCATTCCTGAAGTCAATATGCTGTCCATCCAGGCTGAGCGGGTGACTGCTGGCTTGACTATCCATCTGGTGAGAGCCCGTTGGTGCCATTTGCATTGCGTGTGTTTTTAAATTGTTGCCCCTGCTCCCCGCTCACGGCTCCCTCCGTGTTTCCAATCCACTTCTTCCCCTTCTTCCCGCCCGCCCACCCCCCTGATTGGCCTTTACTTCTTACATCACTGACCTTCCCAGGGCAGCCCTCTGCAGCGAAGGGCCCCTAGGCGGCTCCCACTGACGCGGCTCCTAGCTGTGTCCTCAGGTGGTAGCAGGGAAAGCCAGCTGCCAGCCGTCTACCAGGTTAGACCCTCACGCTACCCTGCTTACCCCCTGTCCACATAGCAGAGCCTCTAACTTAGGTGTGTTCTTCATCCTGTTTTTTTAAATTTTTTTTTATTTCATACAGTTTATACAAACTTTTGAAATGTAAAAAAACTCAACACAATTACTTACACTAATACCCATCTTAAATTACCTTTTTGTCTATCGGAACATAGCATTACCTACTACTTTCACCTTATTGTATATGAATATACTACAGAAATCCAACAGTCTCTTTTCAGATTTACTTCTTACTTTGCTAAATATTCTTTCACATAATATTTACAGGAACTAACTCCAATGAAATTTGGAGTTGATCTAAGAACCGCATCATTGCTATCAGTAGGGATTTACTCTCGGTGATGTGTAATTGCTTCCACCATTCTTCCAGATTGAGGGACTGGTATCAATTCATCTCCCTCTTTAGGCAGATCTCACGTTGATCTTTCAATCCGACGCATGTGAGGACGAGATGTTTTAGGTTTTCTTCTTCAGACGCACAGTATCTACACATTATGTTTCGTGGTGGAATCTGCCGTCTGTTTTCCAGAATTTCTTTCGCTTCGAAGCTGTTTAATCGAAATTTTAAATATAACCTTCTTAGGCGTTTGCATAGTGCAATAGTCAGGTATTTCGGCAGGATGGTACGTTTTTTTGCTTCTTGGGGAAGATTGAGCATAGATTTTTGTTTTGCTCTTCTCTCCCCAATTTCTATCCAGTCAAGATCTAACAACTTTCTTTTCACTGCATCCGGATTGTACCAAAGTGTTATTTCATCTGTCCCAAGCTGGCTCAAAATGTCTTTACATTGTTGCTTCCATTCATCAAAAGCTGAATTCCTTCGCGGATTTGTCTCCATCAGTATTTTCAAAGGTGGTAGATTGACTTCTTCATAGATCTTTCTAAATAACGCCAGTTTATTCCAAGCTATTCTCGCGTTTAGTGAGGAGATCCCCACTTCATACAAAACGCGAGCAGTCGGCGTACTTTGAGGGATCTGCAGAATTTTTTTCCAAAAAAAGCCTTCGCAACGTGACCAGATCTTTGCATCACATCCAAACATATTCTCTGCTCCATAGGTTAGAATCGGAGTAACTTTGCTTTTGTAGAATCTTTTCACTGGCACGCAGGAGAATTTGCCATTTTTTTTTGTATTATTTTCATGCAACGCCTTCCTTAGACACCATGGTCCAGATTGCTGCTGATGGGCTGCCATTGTGGCGTCCCATCACGTTTCCGGACGTCGCTGTAGTGGCCTAGTTGTTTCACGCACTGCGAGCTGGGAGGCTTATCAGCCACGCCCTCCCTGTTCGCAGTGCGTTGCAACCCGCTTGGTCAGCCATCCCGGCTGTGTCTTTTTCCGGTTGCTGTACCCTTACTTACTTTCCCTTTGTTCTCTCCTCCTTTCCCCCCCTGCTACCCTTTGGGCCGCTCCTCCGCTGCTCCTTCTCTGGCTCTCGTGCTTTTCATTCTGCTGCCTCTCTCGGCGCTTACCTGCTCCGCGCTCCTCGCGGTTGCTTACGTTCTGCCTCTCTCTCCTGTCTGCCTTCTTCTCAGGTCTTGTTGGTCTGCTGCTTCCTCGCCTTTGTATTCCTGCTACTTACCTTTTCCTCCCGGACCGGACGTCCCACTCTCCTTCAGGTGCCTTCGGAGCCCACGTTCCACTCGGCATCTTTACTGCAGACCGCTGCTGCTGCTATTCTGCTATTGGGGTTTTTTGTGCCGATAGGCTTTTTCCCCAGATTGTCCCTCTCGGGAGAGGGGCCACAGGTAGTGCTTATCATAGCGGTACACTGTGGCTTCCTTCCGCGAGAAAGACGTTTGCCCAGAAAAAAAAGAAAGACGGAAAAAGGAAAAGGATTACTGCGCTAGAAGACCTCAGAGATCATCAATTCAAGACCAATCTTCAGGTGAGGAGGAGGAAAAGGAGGGAAAGTCGGAGTTGGGGGAGGTTCATTCTTCAAAGGCTGACAGTTATGGCACCCTGAGTTGTTAGGTGTTTGCAGTCGCTTAGGAGTTTGTTCTTCATGGGTTCTTCATTTATGCTGGAATTAATGATTATTCCTAGGTATCTTGTGTAAGGGACTTTATTTAATTTTTTCGTCCCTAGGGCCCAATCTAACCTTTGGTTGCTTGCCATCGTTCCCCTTTTATTTTCCAGAACTAGGATTTCAGATTTTGCCACATTAATCTCCAATCCTAGTTCTTCCGTGAAGGTTGTTAAAGCTGTCAACTTTCATTGTAGGCCAATGGGTGTGCAATCCAAGATAACCATGTCGTCAGCATATAGAATGTGATGTATCTGCACTCTGTTTATTAGTGGTGGAAATTACACCACTTTTGCCAGGGCTACTCCAACTTCCATTATATAGAAGTTGAAAAGCGATGCTCCGAGAGGGCACCCCTTCTTCACACCCCTCTCCGTTCTTATGGGTCCTGTTAAGTTTCCATCACTGTCCAAACGAACTTTGATAAATGTGTCAGAGTATAATTCTTTGATGGCTTGGATTAGACTCACATTACATCCCCTCTCTTTGAGTTTGGAACACAGCATTTCTCTGTTGATGCCATCAAATGTGTTTGTCATGTCAATAAACGCTAAATATACTTTTTTCCCTGTTCTGATTGCGTTGATTTTCAAGAGATTCAAGATGCAGAGATTTACGCTGCATCCTACTCCTTTGATAAACCCAGATTGTCTTTCATTATAAATCTTCTGTTGTTTAATCCATGCTGTAAGTTGAGCAAGTAGCAAATTTGCAAACACTTTTCCGACAACATCAAGTAAGGCTATGAGCGGATAGTTTGCGGGATCATTACAGATTCCTTTCTTGAATATCGGAACAATAATCCCTGTTTCTAGGTCAATGGAATCGTCTTTCCTTGATTATTAGTTGAAATAGAGCATTGCAAAATTCAGTCCACTCCTCGATGTTCTCTTTCAAATCAGCATTGGATAGGCCATCCGGTCCAGCTGCCCTTGAGGCACTACTCTTTTTTATTGTGGCCCGAATGTCCTCTCGATCAATCTTTATTTCCCAAGGACTTGTTGAATGTTCATTCTGAAAGCTTGAATTTTTCACTTTCTTAAATAGCTTTGTATAATGACTTGTCCACTCTTTTTCTGTTACCATGTTTGATATTATTGCCTTTTCGGGATTCATCAGCTCATTTATTATTGCCCATAATCCTCTGGAGTTCTTTTTGATTTATAGCCGACAACATTATCTCTGTATCTCGCTGTTCTAATAGCACTCTGTGCTTTTTACACCAGTTTTGTATTTATTTTTCGCTTTCTTTAGCAGACTCTTGCATTCTGTTTTTTTTGATGCAATTATTTCTCTTATTAATTTCCTTAGCTCTCTTTTTTTTCGAGCGACCTCTGGATCGTAATGGTGTCTTTGATAGTTGGGTCTATTTTGAACATTCTTCTTTTTGATTTTGTATATTTCTAGCAGCTGTTGATATTCAATTGGATCTGCTGGCCCTTCTGGCTGGTGCAGACTTAATAATTCAGTTGCTGCTATAATATCAGCGTTTCTTAGATGTAATCTGTTACATCCAGGTTCTACCGCAAACTGTTGTTTCCATTGTTCGCGTCAAGCTAGTTTGTTCCTGTGCCATTCTATTGAGATGATGTTGTGGTCGCTTTGATTAGTCTTGTTAACTCTTAGAGTTTCAATTTCTTTTGATAGTGCTTCAGAGGCAAAGATGTAATCTAATATGGAGTTTTGGGGGCCTCTTTCCCAAGTCGGCTTGGCAGGGATGTCACCCTTTGTAACTCCATTCAACATTATTAGGCTTCGATTTGTCATCTCCTCCAGCCATCTTTCACTTTTGCACCTCTCTTTCTGGTTTATTGGTGCCTTGAAGTGGTCAGTTTCAATTAATTTCATATTAAGATCGCCACATAATATGATTAGAGCTTTCGGGTCTCCTGTAAGGATGTTGTCGATGACATCAAGGAGATCATCTTCGAATTTTTGGTGGGTTTTGGGAGTTGCGTTCCAATATACATTTAGTAAATGGAAACTTGGTATTGCTGGCTCTTTTTGTTCCACTGGTTCAATGCAAACTGCCTGCAGATAGGGTGATATACATTCTGCTAACCTAATTCTTGACCCACAATTTCTTTTGACAAGGATTAATTGACCTGACATTGGTTGCCCTTTGTTTTTCTTGATGGCTGGGTTTAATATGGTTTTGAAGCCCTCAACACACAGCATTTTTAAGAGCCAAGTTTCTTGCATGCATATCACATCAGCATTTGCTAGAATTTCTGGCGTCGTTCTCAAGAGATGTGAAAAGACTCTCTTGTTCCAAGTGGCTATCACCAAGTTTGACTTTTGATCTTGGCATTAGCTCTTTGTTGGGGCATTTAAAGATTTCACTATCCAAGCCCATTTGTTGCTTTTATCCACATTGCTTTCCACTTCTTCGCTCATTGGTGCCTTTGAGTTCACAGATGAAGTGTTTTCCACTGTTATTTTTATTTTCTTTAGTCTTATCTCCTCATTCGAGGGTGTTTTTTTATCCTCATCTTCTTTAGAGCTTGACTTATTATTAGCCTTGGCATTCATTATCTTTGTCGTTATCGGAGGTTTATTCAGGAGGACTTCCTTACTCTTTTTTGTTGGAGATTTGGTGATCTTTTGGTTTTCGTGTTCTTTCACCTCCAGGGCATTGTCCACCTAATAGATTTGGTAACCAGCGTCCAGCAGTTGTCGTTCACACATCATTATCCTTAGCACAACCTTCTTGTCGTTGATGTGTAATAACACAAATTTTTGATTCATGTCAGGAATAATCTCCACTCTATCGATTAGTGAGCTCTTTATGGATTTCAGCACGGGAATTGTTTGAAAAAGCTGTAATATGGTATATCTATTCAATGAAGTATCACTTTTCCCTTTTTCCATTCTTTCTAACAATATTCTGTATGGTTCAATTGTTGGTAAGCTGTTCTGGGTCGAAGGTAAAGGATTGGACAATTGGCCGTCGCTTTTGTTTAATATTTTGACTGGAGTCTCTTCTGTTGTTTGCACGGAGTTCAGCTTCTTTTTCAACGATTCAACATTAGCAGTGCTTTGCACGGATTCTTCACTTAACTTTTTCCGTGTTTCTGTCTGATTGCTAAGTTTAGTTTTCGTTTTCTGTGGACTAAGCACTCGTTTGTCTTCTAATGTGAGGAAGATATATGATTCTCCAACCTTATTTTTCCACTCCCATTTGGGGAGGGGACCTTTCTTGGGGTTATTGGCCAAGGCTTTAATGTTTCTGAAGAAGTTTTCTGAGCATCGCAAATTTTTGTTCTTGTGTATTTGCTGTTTTTTTTAATTTTTTTGCTTTCTTTTGTTTATTCTGTATCGGGTCGTCGGACAAGCCCTCGGAAATCTTTGCAACTCCCAACTGTGATTTGGGTTTTTCGAAGATGTCGAACCACTCTCCTTCAATCATTTTTTTTGCCGCAGCTGAAGAGTTACTTTCTGATATTGTTGTTTGTGGGTCATAGTCCCCTTGTTCTATAATGGAGTCATTTAACAACTCTTTGCTCCTTTCCTTTTCTTTTATGGATGTGGTAACATCCAATATCTCCTCAATTATTGGTAGTGGCTTCAGAGTAGTAGACTCGACCATATCAGCTTGTTTAGACCTTTTGTTTTGATCATTCTTTTTCATTGAACTATTCAGATTCTCTGGAGTAATTATTAGATCTTTTTTGTAACAACAGTTCTGATGTAGGTTTTTCATGTGTGACACTGTTGTTTCTTCGGGCAATTGATTGGTTCTTCTCACACTTGGTGGAATTGCAATAGGATCTATCTCAATCACTGTTTCCACAGGTGGGTGATTTTTGCTACACGGTCGTTCATGATCTTTTTCGCCCGTGCCATCATGTTCTTTTTGTAGTAGTAAGAGTGCATGTCTCTTTACTTCAGCTAAAAGCCTCTTGTCTTTAGAGCTGTTCTTTAGAGACTCCTTCAGGGCTGTCAATGAGATATCATTGCCTCGCCTTGTCATCACGACCTGTGACGTCATTTCTATCAGATCAGTCTCCAGTTTTACAATCTTAGAATTGAGTAGGGCAATCAAAGGGCAATCAAAGTTGTTTGGTCTCTAAAGTTCTCATTTGAGTTTTCATATAACTTCATCAATGGAGCCACCGCTATCGTTGTGTCTGACATCAAGATTGGGCTTAGATTTGAGATTAGCTTTTCCAAGAGGGCTGATATATCATTTGGGCTCTTTGCTCTTCTCGGGCGTGTCGAGTGCAGTGTTTTTCATTCTTGTAATCAAGGGACTATCTGTCACGTCTCGGCTAAATTGGAAGCTGCCTTGGCGATTGTCTGAGCGCTATCCGGCACGTAAACGTCTTGGAACCACAACTCCCACAACCCTTGCTGTTACAACCACGTGACGTACACGCATGACGTTGCTGTGTTTTCATTGGTTGGGAACTTCATTTAACTCCCATCTATCCGGAGATCGAGTGCTCCTAAACTGCTCTTAGTTACGAGCTCTGTTCCCGGATTCCTGTTTGACTTCCTGACTACCCGGCGCTTGAATCACGTTATTGTCCTTGTCTGTCTCCCGACGCCTGCCTCCCTCGATTGTTCCCCTTGGATTATATGAACCCGGCTTACCCATTTTTGACCTCCTACTTCTGAATCCTCAAGTTTTGGTGACCCGATAACCCGAACATTTGCGAAAGGGAAATAGCGTGAGATTAACGCTCGCTTCCCTGATCATTTCATTTCTTTCCTGGTCCACACCTATGGCTTTGAACCTTTTTTTGGACGCTCTGCTGTTTACATTTGGATTGCTTTGAACCTTAATTTGGGACGCTCTGCTGTTTACATTTGGATTGCTTTGAACCTTAATTTGGGACGCTCTGCTGTTTACATTTTGATTGCTTTTGAACTTAATTGAGACGCTCTGCTGCTTCCACCGTGGTGTTCCTAGGATACTGGCACACCTTCCCTTCACTCTTCATCCTCCTTGTTTTCTGCACTTCGATACCAGTAGGTTACTGGTATATCATTCCTATGGAGCAGGTAAGAGTGGGTAATTGTGGGCGGTGTCGGCTGTTTATTCTCCGGCACTACTTGGCTGCATTTCCTGAACAACTGTTTCATTCTTTGTTCCTCTAGCTCTGACGATTCTGCTCCGGCCTTTTCACTCAAGCCCCCGGCCTGCCAGGTGTATTGATCCCTGTAGGCTGAGCTCTTGGGATAGGAAGTCTTTGGCACATCACCTAAAAGACCCCAGATTCCTTGAAAGAAAGGAACTTCCCTAGAAGAGTGGGGAAGGATTATCTGCAACGACCAGAAATCAACCTCTGGGTTGTGACAGATTTAGGAGCCTTACAATAACGCCTATTTGTTATGGAGGCTGCATCAGACCCGATGGCAGCTCTCATGCAGGCTTTTTCCGCCTTGCGCACCGATATGGCCTCCGCCCATGCGACTTTACATCAACGCATGGATGTATTACAGAGCTTCGTGCAGCCATTACCCCATGATGAGGAATTCGGTGATGCCGCTGCAGCAGCACCTCCTCCTGTATCCTCTCCGGCTCCAGCTCCGGTTGTTCTTCCTGGGCCTTTTCCTTTGGCCCCACCCGAACGCTTTTTGGGGGATCCCAAGGCGTATCGGACTTTTGTGAATCAGTGTCGCCTCCACTTTCTTTGTCGTCCCTTGGCATTTCCAGACGCTACTACTAAGGCGGCCTTCGTTCTCTCCCATCTCGGTGGCACCGCCGCAGCATGGGCTAACCCGTTGCTGGAAGCCAATGATCCGGCTCTTTATGACTTCGATATGTTAATTCATTCCATGAACAGTGTTTTTGATATGCGATACAAAGCACAAACTTCGGATTTGGAATTCTTGGCTATTAATCAAGGCAAAACGGATCTCCTGACCTACCTGGCTCGTTTTAACCAGCTGGCAGCTGAAACCACGTGGCCAGAACAGAAGAAAGCGGCTGTTTTCTACAAAGGTCTGTCGGATGATCTAAAAGATGCCTTATCAGTGGTGCCCGCCCTTCCACCAGGTTTTCCTGAGTTACTCGACCTGGTCCTTCAAGTCGATGCTCGGATTCGGCAAAGAAGGGGCGAACGTCGGTATCCTGATATTTGTACCTCTTCCCGAGCAGATGGCACTACTCCTGTTTCTCAAGGTGAAGCCGAACCCATGCAAATCGGGGCCATCAGGGGTCCATTGTCCAAGGCTGAAAGAGAGAAACGGGTGCTGAACAACCTATGCTTCTATTGTGGCCAGTCAGGACATTATATTCGTATATGTCCTAAAAGACCCGCCAAACCGGCGGGAAACGCCAGGACTCGTCCGTAAACCGGGCCTTCAGGATGAGTCAAATGTACCCAGGCTCGGATATGTGTTTTCCATCTTCACATGTGTATCTTACAATGTGTTTCAAGGCCCCTGGCATCAAACCATTTTCCAAACCTGTAATGATAGACTCCGGGGCTAGTGGGAATTATATGGATTCTGGCTTGGCTGAACGTTACAAACTACCCATAATTCCCAAAACACGACCCGAGGACATACATGCTGTAGACGGTTCCCGTTTGATATCCGGACAAGTCACGGAGCAAACGACTTCCCTACAAATGTCCACCTTACAAGGTCATTCGGAATCTATCACATTTGACCTTATAACGGCCCCCCAGTTCGGTATGATTCTGGGTCTATCTTGGCTGCAAACTCATAATCCCGTAATTGATTGGGTTGAACAAACCGTGCGGTTCTCATCCTCATTTTGCATACAGAAATGCCTTGGGTCTCACGAGGCAGCAGTCTTCTCTCCTTGCCTGGCCCTGGTGACTAGTATTCCTTCCATCAGTGCCTTATCCTCTATCCCGGGCCCTGTGCTTCCATCGGAATACCGAGAATACTCGGATGTGTTTGATAAAGGCTTGTCAGAAAAACTGCCTCCACACCGAGAATACGACTGCCCCATCGATCTCATCCCTGGGGCAGTCATTCCACACGGTCCTATCTATTCACTTACTCAAAAGGAAGAAGAACACCTGCGAGACTATGTGGACAATGCATTGCGCTTGGGACACATACGTCCATCCCGTTCACCAGCAGCCTCCCCGATTTTCTTTGTACCTAAAAAGGAAGGGGATTTACGCCCATGTGTGGATTATCGTGCTCTCAATAATGTCACGATCAAAAACCAGTATCCTCTACCACTTATCACGGAGCTCCTTGATAAAATGACCTCCTCTACCGTCTTCACCAAGTTGGATTTACGGGGAGCATACAACTTGGTGAGGATACGTAAGGGGGATGAATGGAAAACCGCATTCAAGACGAAGTTCGGGCTTTATGAATATTGTGTAATGCCCTTCGGGCTTTGCAATGCCCCAGCGACGTTCCAACACTTTGTTAATGATATTTTCAGGGACTTGTTGGATTGTTACGTCGTAATATATCTGGACGACATCCTGATATATTCAGAATCCTTACCACAACACATACAAC
Source organism: Ambystoma mexicanum (assembly GCF_040938575.1). Taxonomy (NCBI): domain Eukaryota; kingdom Metazoa; phylum Chordata; class Amphibia; order Caudata; family Ambystomatidae; genus Ambystoma; species Ambystoma mexicanum. Next base: position 95,751,853 of record NC_090927.1, read on the forward strand.
ATGTACGCTCTGTCCTGCTGCGTCTAAGGGAACACTCTCTCTTTGCTAAGCTGGAGAAGTGTGTGTTCCATGCATCGTCTGTAGAGTTCCTGGGTTTTCAAATATCCCAAAAGGGAGTGCTTATGTGCACCTCCAAGGTCCGGGCAGTACTGGATTGGCCTGTCCCGACTTCAGTAAAAACCCTTCAATCATTCTTGGGTTTCTCTAACTTCTACAGACGTTTCATCGCTACCTTTTCCGAGATAGTTGCGCCACTGACTCGGTTGACCAGTCCGAAGGTCCCTTTCCTTTGGGATGAACAAGCGCAGTCTGCATTTCACAAACTGAAGGAGGCTTTTACCACTGCCCCCGTCTTGCAACACCCTAATCCGGCCCTTCCATTTATCGTGGAAGCCGATGCCTCTGCAATTGCCGTGGGGGCCATCCTGTCGCAGATTTGTCCGGCTACCCATCGACTACATCCGGTGGCTTTCCATTCCCGGAAACTAACGCCAGCCGAATGTAATTATACAATCATGGAGAGAGAATTACTGGCGATTAAGGTGGCATTCAATGAATGGAGACATCATCTATTAGGTGCTAAGCATCCCATTACTGTGTACACGGATCATCGGAACCTCCAAGCATTGTCCCATGTGAAATGCACCAATGCTAGGCAAATACGGTGGCATTTGTTTTTTACCATGTTTGATTTCATGGTGACATATCGCCCCGGTCCGTTACATGGAAAGGCGGACGCCTTATCACGTATTGGTACGGATATGGAAACTATGAAACAATCAACCCCAGTATTGTCCTCAGGGACTGTAGTGTGTGTTTGTTCGGTTTCTCCGTCCATCCTAGATGAGTTAAGGAGATGGGCCAAGGATCATGCTACTATACTTAAAGAGTTGGACGCCAAACTCATCACCGGTCTACCATATGTTAAAGGCCTACTATACCTGCCTGATAATCAAACCCGGAGAAAAGCCCTCGAATGGTCCCATGATCTCCCGTTGGCAGCTCACCCTGGTCGGGCTAAAACATATGACCTTCTCCACCGATGGTGTTGGTGGCCTGGTATGAAAAAGGACACCGAAACATATGTCTCCAAGTGTGCCGTATGTACACAGTGCAAAAGACCACCAGGTAAACCTGTGGGTCTTCTAATGAACATGCCATTACCCCCGTATCCGTGGCATACGGTCACCCTTGATTTTGTGGTGGAACTCCCTTGTATTGGGGGGATGTCCACCATTCTTGTAGTTGTGGACGTTTTCACCAAAATGGCACGATTTATTCCGTGCTCAGGAATACCTACTGCTTCTATGTTAGCGAGTCTGTTTTTTGACCATGTGGTGCGTTTTTTTGGCCTTCCTACGGTTCTGATATCTGACCGGGGGTCTCAATTTACCTCTCGCTTCTGGCGCTCCCTTACTTCATCTTTGGGTATTGATGCCCGCTTGTCCTCGGCCTACCATCCTCAGACGGATGGCCAGACTGAACGTACCAATGGCACTATGGAACAGTTTCTTCGCTGTCTGTGTCTGCAACATCAGTCTAATTGGTTTTCGCTGCTAGGTGCAGCAGAATTTGCCTATAACAATTCTATCCATTCATCGATTGGCTGCTCTCCGTTTTATGCTTTATATGGTCTGCACCCAAGGACTCTGCCGCCTGTCTTGCCTTCTTTAAAACAGTTTCCCGCAGCTAATGCTGTGAAGGATTCCTTGCTTGCCATCCGTAAATCTGTGTTATCTCATTTACAAGCTGCGCAATGTCGTACCAAAATGCAGGCTGACAAGCGACGCGCACCGGCTCCTTCGTATTCTTGTGGTGACCGTGTGTGGCTCTCTTCAAAACATCTGGCCATTAAAGGTAAGAGGAAACTATTGCCATGTTACCTGGGTCCTTATACGATTATACGATGCCTTAACCCTGTCACTGTTTGCCTAGAGATACCATCTCATTGGCGGGTGCACCCGGTGTTCCATGTCTCCTTGCTTCGCCCTTTTGTTCCTGGCACACGGTTGCCTGCTGTCCCCGCCCCGGTTACCGTCCATGGAGAGGACGAGTATGAGGTGCGTGCTATCATGGACACTCGCCTATGTCGTGGGGTCCGGTCTTACCTGATTGATTGGAAGGGGTACGGTCCGGAGGACAGGTCCTGGGAACCGGCCTATAACTTGAACGCACCCCATTTGTTGCGTGCCTTTTGGTCTCAACGCTTGCGAAGACTCAGGAGAGAGCGCTCTTTGTGGAGGGGTACTGTCACGTCTCGGCTAAATTGGAAGCTGCCTTGGCGATTGTCTGAGCGCTATCCGGCACGTAAACGTCTTGGAACCACAACTCCCACAACCCTTGCTGTTACAACCACGTGACGTACACGCATGACGTTGCTGTGTTTTCATTGGTTGGGAACTTCATTTAACTCCCATCTATCCGGAGATCGAGTGCTCCTAAACTGCTCTTAGTTACGAGCTCTGTTCCCGGATTCCTGTTTGACTTCCTGACTACCCGGCGCTTGAATCACGTTATTGTCCTTGTCTGTCTCCCGACGCCTGCCTCCCTCGATTGTTCCCCTTGGATTATATGAACCCGGCTTACCCATTTTTGACCTCCTACTTCTGAATCCTCAAGTTTTGGTGACCCGATAACCCGAACATTTGCGAAAGGGAAATAGCGTGAGATTAACGCTCGCTTCCCTGATCATTTCATTTCTTTCCTGGTCCACACCTATGGCTTTGAACCTTTTTTTGGACGCTCTGCTGTTTACATTTGGATTGCTTTGAACCTTAATTTGGGACGCTCTGCTGTTTACATTTGGATTGCTTTGAACCTTAATTTGGGACGCTCTGCTGTTTACATTTTGATTGCTTTTGAACTTAATTGAGACGCTCTGCTGCTTCCACCGTGGTGTTCCTAGGATACTGGCACACCTTCCCTTCACTCTTCATCCTCCTTGTTTTCTGCACTTCGATACCAGTAGGTTACTGGTATATCATTCCTACGGAGCAGGTCAGAGTGGGTAATTGTGGGCGGTGTCGGCTGTTTATTCTCCGGCACTACTTGGCTGCATTTCCTGAACAACTGTTTCATTCTTTGTTCCTCTAGCTCTGACGATTCTGCTCCGGCCTTTTCACTCAAGCCCCCGGCCTGCCAGGTGTATTGATCCCTGTAGGCTGAGCTCTTGGGAGGGAAGTCTTTGGCACATCACCTAAAAGACCCCAGATTCCTTGAAAGAAAGGAACTTCCCTAGAAGAGTGGGGAAGGATTATCTGCAACGACCAGAAATCAACCTCTGGGTTGTGACACTATCATTGTCCTCTGACTCCGAGGAGGTCGATCTAGTTGTGCAGTCCTGGAGTTTTTTGGGCATTTGATTTTCATCCAACTCTTTACTCTCCGCTGCAGCCGCTTTCCCCCAACCTTTGAAGCGTTTGGTGGTACCTCCGACTTCCTTGTCTGAGCTTGCTGCACATCTAATCCTTTTTTGAGAGGCCAGGATCTCCTCATTCCTAGCCTCAAAAACAGGTGTATTACGCTCCAGGCTTATCACTTCACGAATACCCCTGTCTACATTTTGCGTCCACTCAGTATACGGTGCTGTTCTTCCACTGGAGCTCGAGTGGGAAGGCCTTCTCGGGAGCATTAGTTTATTGTTAAGATCTGCCAGGTCTTTTATCACCTGGTCCGCGATCCCTAGTGAGTCCCTTTGGCTGGAAGGTTGCATAGTATTTTGGGCAATCAACCTCTCTTTCCAGGTACCTGAGGGACTCCAGTCGTCAACCATTCCTTCTGTCGTGCCGACTGATCTGGGGCTCTCGTTTCCAGGTATCAGAGTTTGGCTGCAATTCGTCCCTAGCTTCTCTCTAAGGATTTGATCCTCCATCCTTAAACACATTGATTTTTTTGTTTGTTTTTCTTCAAGTCTGGCTTATGCATCTCAGCAACTCTTAGCCACGCTAGTAATTTTAATGTGAAACCTGGTTGGCTTGCCTATTCTGACTTCTTTGATTGGACAGCGGAGTCCGTAATTTCTGTTACACCCATTGTAGATGATGTCAGTGCTTTTGACTGATCTGCAGCCATCTTAGCCCCCTCCTGATTGTTCTCGGGGCCCTCCAACAGACCCTTTGGGGGGTCAAAAGGTTTTGTACCATGGGGTGATTTCGCAACTGCGGGCTCTGTATGCAGTGTTCCATTACCAGACTCAGGCACTTTTTTCAATTGGGTTCCCTGATATTCCTGTGGACCATGAGATTTTTCGGATGTCAATCTAATGGTCTCTCGCTCCTTCAATTTTAGCATGTCTATTTCTTGTGATCGTTGCAGCCTCATTGAAGAAGTAATGAAGGGCTGGAGGGACGGGAAGCTAGCTGATAATGGTGCACAATGTATGAGCGCAGAGCACAGCTTTTCAGATTGGATGCTAGCCCTCCTCGATTCGCTCAGCGAGCACTGCAGTGGACTCTGATAAGAGCGGCTCTTTTCCTCCACCCTCCGCATCCTCCGCCTCCTCCTCCTCGTCCTCCTCACTCGCACTCATACTCTCACCTTCATCTCGCGCTTCGATGTCTCCCGAGGGCCGCCACGCTGATGGAATCCGATCCCTCCTCAAGTTCTGCTTTCCGCGGGTCAGCGGCCGTTCATCTGGAAGGCATGGCAAGGTAGGGGGAGTGACGGGGAGCATTTCTGGATTGCCATCTCTTTGCGATTTCTCACCGATAACTCGCAAACTTAAGGTTTGGGCGTATGGCATTACATTCAATCCTCGTTTTACTTGGGCACATGTTTGCCGTTATTCCGGTTCTCATCATTGACATGTAAGATATATGTCAGGTGTTATCCCCAGCGCCCTGCACCCAGCAAACAGCCAAACAGCACAGCAGTGAATTCTGCGCCCTCTACTCGCGCAGGCTCAACCTTGCAAGGGCGGCTGGGGCACACTTTTAAGGAGTCACTTCCTGGTAGGCAGGGCCAGCTGGGGGGGATCACCGCGGGATCGATTCCAAAGGAAAACAGGCAATTCCAGCAGCGAGTTTCTTTCCTGTTTGCTCAGGTATGTTAGTAACAAGAAAAACAGATTGCTCAAGTTTGCTCAATAAGGCCAGTGAGTCAGGTGCACCCAGGCAATGCAAACAGCCAAACAGCACAGCAGTGAATTCTGCGTCCTCTACTCGCGCGGGCTCAACCTCCTCCTGTTTTAAAATTGCATTGTGAAACCTAGGCCTTTTCCCTCTATTCAGGATTCTCAAACGTAGGTGTGTTTTCCTCCTGTTTTAAAATTGCATTGTCTAGTATTTAAAATTACATTGTGAAACCTAGGCCTTTTTCCCCTATTCAGGATTCTCAAACTTAGGTGTGGTTTTCCTCCTGTTTTTAAAATTTCATTGTGAAACCTAGGCCTTTTCCCCTCTATTCAGGATTCTCAAACTTAGGTGCGATTTTCCTCCTGTTTTTAAAATTGCATTTAAAATTGCATTGTGAAACCTAGGCCTTTTCCCCCTCTATTCAGGATTCTCAAACTTAGTTGTGTTTTTCCTCCTGTTTTTAAAATTGCATTAAGATAGTCTTAAAATCTATGTGCCACTTGTCTTGTCCAACTGGAAACTTGTATCACCTGCTTGCACCCTTGCCCTGTGCCCTTCCCTAGTGTTCTCCCCTTCCCTCTCCCTTTCCCTTCTCTCCTCTCCCTACCTACTCTAGGGTGCTCTCTGTCTCTCCTATCTTTTCCAACTGCTCCTCTATCGACTATCCTGCTCTTCTCATTAAATCTGGTAGGAAGAAGTTTAAAAAGGACATACTGGACTCTAACCCAGGCCTCCCTATCACTGAGACCTATACCAGTGCCTCCTCCAGGCAAACTTTCACTGACATCCTCTTTGTCGTTCCCTCGCCAGACCTATGGACTCTACATATGATCTCTGTGCTTTCTCCTCTCTCTTCCTCTCCCATTGATGGTGGCACCCGGTAGGATGCCCTCCTGGCCTCCTTCCACTCCTCTATGGTCATCATTAATGTTTATTTGAATGGCACCATCTTGGTCCAAGGCCCTCAGGCCAACCTTCTCCTCTTCGTTAGATGCTTCCCACACCTCATCAATTTCCTTTCTTCTCCTGCTTTCCCCTCTACCCCCTCCACGACTTCCTCGCCTCCCCCTGCTGCCTCCTCCTTGGCTACCTTGCCCTCTCCTCTTTCCTTTTCTGCCCCCCCCCTCGGGCTTCTTCTACACCTCCGCTGGGTGTAACTCTGATTTGTACCCCTCCCCGGAACTGTTTCAAGGATGGCAGCCTTCTCCATATTGCCACTCTAAACTCTCGCTCAGCTGTCAAACACTCCTCCGACATCTGCCGCCTCCTAGAGGAACTGGACCTTGATGTCCTCGGTCTCACTGAGACATGGTTCATGGCCAGCTCTATCACGGGCTTTGACACTCTGCTCCCTGATGGCTACAAGATCCTCTCCGCGCCGAGGTCCAACCGTTCCGAAGAGGGTGTAGCCCTCATCTTCCCCGAGTGGATTCCTGCCTCTGTCATTCCTACGCAGGCCTACTCCTCTATTTCTATCTAATGCCTTGTCTGCAGGCTCTCTCTCTCTCCTAGCCATTCCCTTACTGTGGCTACTATCTATTGGCCACCTGGTCAGATCTCCTCCTTTCTCTCTGAGTGGGCGGACCTCTTCTCTTCCCTCCTGGTCCCAACCACTCAACTCCTCCTTCTTGGAGACTTCAACATCCACCTGGATGCTTCCTGTCCTTCCTCTGGACTCTTTCGCGACCTCTGTGACTCTCTCTCACTCTCTATTCCCCCCTCTGGCCCGACTCACTCTGCAGGGCACAATCTGGATGTTCTGATCTCCTCAGACCTTCCCCTTTCTATTCCCCTCACCACTCCTCTCTCCTAGAGTGATCACGTTCTCCTTTCCTCCCAGCTCACCCTCTCTACCCCTCATGCCAAGCCAACTCCTGCACTGCCACCCACATTGTCGGTCATCTGACCCATGAAACGCATGTCAGTTGAGTCTTTCGCTGCCACTTTCTCACTCCTCTCTCCCCGTTTGGCTGACACAGCCCTTTCCATGTCCCACTCTGCTATATTTGATACTCTCGATGTTCTTGCCCCTGTCATGAGGATCCGCCTGAAGCCCAAACCAAGTGCAACTCCTGGTACGACTCAGCCCTCGTCACCCTCAAATGCAAATGCAGGGTGGCTGAGAGGAAATGGTGTGCTTCTGGTACATCCTCTGATAAACTGGCCTGCTGCCTGCTCCAAAGGCAATACCGGCTCTCTGTCCTCAACAAGAAGAGCGCTCACATCCAAGCCCGCATCTCTGCGGCATCTAACAGCTAGGCTGAACTCTTTAAAATCTGCAAGGAACTGGCCAATCCTGCTGCAGCTTCTACCTCTCCTGTCCCCTCCCAGACCCTCTGCACGGCACTGGCTTCTCATCTCATCTCTAAAACTCAGGACACCCTGTCCTCTCTCTCCTCCTTTCCCCTTCCTCCCTTCTTCGGCAACCTCTCCCCCTCCTTCTCTGCCTTTCCCCTGTTCTCCCCAGACGAGGTTCCTAGACAAGTCTGATCTATGAAAGTCTCGTCAAAACAGGTTCATCCTTGTTCCTCCAAAACCATCAAGGACCACATTGACTCCCTGGCTCCTGCTCTGGCTAAATTCTGAAACCACTCCTTTGCCACTGGAGTCTTCCCCTGTGCACCCTCTCCTTAAGAAACCCTCTGCCGACCCGTCCTGCCCAGCTAACTATCGCCCAATCCCCATCACTCCTTTCCTGTGCAAACTCCTGGAAAAGCTGGTCATCTCCCAGCTCAATCTTCACTCTGAATCTGTCGGTTGTCTCCATGATCATCAGCCTGGCTTCAGAGCTGCCAGAAGCACGGAAATGTCATGGCCATAGCCCCTGGCCCTGTTACTCGAGGTCTCTGGGCCCCATCACAGTGTTCTTGCAGGGGCACAAGGGCCCCATCATGCCCCTCAAGACTCTCCTGGAGGCAGTCCTGGCACCTTTGGTGCCAGGCTCATATGGCAGATGGAGGTTCCAATGGGCATGGAACAACATGGCTGCCCCCACATGGTTCAGTTCAGAACTGAACTATGCGGTCTAGCATCTAGGGTGTGGTCAGCCCTAAAGGCAACTGGGATACCTGTAGACTATTTAAGCAACACCCGAGCTGCAGCACACGCTTCGCGTTGCTCTGCACTCGCAGCGTGACATTCACCGTGATCTGTCCTCAGCATTCCAGGCCTGCACCTGCAAAGGAGAAGAGAAGAAGAACACCATTAACCATCCTTACCTGCTTGGCAATCCAGCTCCTCGATCGCTCCAGTTTCACCTCGGAAGCTCCAGTTTCACCTCGGAAGCTCGTCCTTGCTTGAAAGCAGCATCCTGGAGGAAGAAAGAAAAGGACAACATTAGTAAGTGTTCACCGTCCAAATTCAAGCATCATTCGGAAGCGTGCTTACCTGGCGAAACACTCCGTTGGTACTCTACGGCTGTCTGGACATCTTCCACTCAACGTTCCGCATCCTCCCGGCCGTTCTTCACCCAGGAACATCACGGTGGCCTGCAAGAGAAGAATAATGCAGGTTAGCCAAATAGCAAAAGCGCACATAGCGCCGCATTCACTCACCATCTCGAGCACAGCCCTCTCCATCAGCTCGACGTCTTCATCATCTCTTCGGCACCTACGAGAGAAGGAGGACATTAACCAGGGCAATTACAATTATGGACACATTATTTAAGAACAATAGATTTACCTCAAGAGTGGAGTCGCAGCAGGTCTGGACTCTCGGGCCCATGCTAGTGAAGTAACTTGGCAACAAGACGCCCATTTACGACGCACCCCTGCACAGAACTGCAGGATGGAGAGCGCATCTTATCAAAACACAAGGTGAGGAAAACACTAAGGGGATCGCTGGGTTGCACACGGGAGGTGGGCCCCGAGAGAAAGAGATTGTGGGCTAAACCAGAAATCCTGGCTTCCAGACTAGATCCTCGGCAGAACGAGAACCCGGAGGAGGCGAATCCAGGTCAGAAGCAGTCCAACCAAGTCAGATGGCGTCCCTGTGGATACCAGGTGAGTGTTACAGAACGCGAAGCCTCAACATTATAGTCCACCCGGGCACCCAGCATGGACACCTCGGAAACCGACCAGTTAGCTCAGGTGCTGGGGCAGTTACGCGCGGAGGTACATTCAGCCAAACAGGAAACCAATGCATTGTGGAGAGAGCTAATAGTGACCAAAGAACGTACTGAGGATCTAGGTAGAGAACTCCTTCAATAACAGGCCGGACAAGCCCCCTTGCCTTGGATCAATCCATCGATGCCAACCCCAGTGATTAACCCGGTGCAGATCACCCTTCCTGGAGCAGTTCCTTTAGCTCCACCGGAGCGCTTCTTGGGGGACCCTAGGAAGTATGTGACCTTTATATTCATAAATGTCACATACTTCCTAGGGTCCCCCAAGAAGCGCTCCGGTGGAGCTAAAGCACTGATTCCAGTGTCGTCTCCATTTTCTGTGCAGACCTGCGTCGTTTCCTAATGACCAGTCGCGAGTGGCCTTTGTGTTGTCTTATCTGAGTGACAGTGCTGCAGACTGATCCGTACCCTTCATTAGGCGGGATGATCCACTGCGACGATTTTGTGGGCTTTCAGCAGGAGTTGGAAAAGCTCTTCGCCCGTCGTTCCCATGGACAGGCCTTAGACAATGAACTCTTGTCCCTCCGTCAAGGAAACCAAGATCTGTTGACATACATAGCTACCTTCAATATGCTCATGGTCGAAGCAGAGTGGCCGGAGGAAAAAAGGACCACATTATTCCACCGGGGCTTACGAGGGGAGTTAAAGGATGTGCTTGCCCAAGTAGTAGACCCACCCAAGGACTGTGCCGAGTTTATTAACCTGGTGGTTCAACTTGATCATAGGTTACAAGATCAAAGAAAGGATCGCTTTAGACCAGATGCACGCCCCATGTTCGTGCGTTCCAAGGACCATGTTCAGCGGGGGACAGAAAATTCTGTGGAACCAATGCAACTAAGAGGGGTCAGACCTCCTTTAACCAAAGCTGGAAGGGACAAAAGGAGGGAACAGCGGTTATGCTTGTACTGTGGAAAGGCAGGCCATTTTCTCAAAGAATGCCCAGTAAAACCACCAAGAAGGACCTTAGGAGACACAGATAAGGAGAAATCAAGTGGAAAACAACCAAGCCCGGCAATTGCAGGGGTCCATTTCTCGAGCAAAGAAACCCAAGTACAGACCTCCCATTTTGCATTGCCTGTGATCCTGATCAACCACCAACAGCCGTCAAAGATGCATTCGTTAGAAGCTTACATTGCCAGCAGAGCTGTAGGGAATTACATGGACCAGGACCTTGCAGCAAAGATGGGGCTCCCACTCTGCCCTAAGTCCACCACTGAGACTGTAACCACCATAGATGGCACTGAAATCGCCTCCGGGCCCGGTGTCAGAATGTACCCTGATGTTCTCACCCTCTTATGTCAGGATGGCCATCGGGAATCAATCGCTTTTGACCTTATCAAAGCACCTCAGTTCCGACTGATCCTAGGGATGCCGTGGCTGGTCGCACATAACTCACGAATCAACCGGCGTGCTCGAGAATTGTTTTTTTCCCGGGATTGCACACACACACCTGCTATCATAAAGGGAGAAAGACAACGAACACTGGCACATCTGTTCAGGAAGGGGTTGACGAGTGCCTCACTTGTGGTTGGTACCCTGCCAATCCAATATCAGAACTTTCAAGATGTGTTTCAAAAGGAACAAGCTAATACCTTGCCACCCCACAGACCCTACGATTGCCAGATCAACCTGATACCTGGTGCGCAAATCCCTTGTGGCCGAATCTATGCACTCACAGAACCCGAGAACCAACATTTGAAATTATACTTGGAACAATATTTGGCCACCGGTTTCATCCGCCCCTCAAAGTCACCTGCAGCGTCTCCCTTATTCTTTGTGCCGAAGATGGAAGGAGATTTGAGAACTTGCATCGACTACCGCATGTTGAACCAAGTCACTGTCAAGAATCGTTACCCCTTTCCCCTGATCCCGGAATTGTTAGACCATGTCAAAGACGCCCAAATCTACACGAAATTGGACCTTAGAGGGCCCTACCATCTTGTTCACATTAAAAAAGGGGACAAATGGAAAACAGCGGTCTGTACCAAATATGACTTATATGAATACCAAGTAATGCCATTTGGCCTTTGCAATGCCCCCGCCGCATTTCAATATTTCATGAACGATGTCTTGAGAGAGCTGATTGACATTTGTGCTCTAGTCTACATAGACGATATCCTAGTATATTTGACCTCAAAACAGGACCATGTCAAGCATGTGCGTTCCGTCCTTACCAAGCTTCGTCAACATCATCTCTACGCCAAACTTGAGAAATGCTCATTCCATATTACTGAGGGAGAGTTCCTGGGGTTTATCCTCACTCCAAAAGGAATCCGAATGGATGTGCACATGGTCGACGCCGTTTTAAATTGGCCAGCCCCAAGTTCATTCAAAGGGGTCCAAAGCATGTTAGGCTTTGCAAACTTTTACTGCCGATTCATCCCAGGATTTTCTCAAATAGTACACCCAATCACGTCTTTATTAAGAAAGTGCAATAAGAAATTCCAGTGGACAGAAGAGGCTGAAAAGGCTTTTCAGGAACTCAAGGTGAAATTCACTACATCTCCAATCTTACAGCATCCTCGCCCAGATCTTCCGGATGTGGTAGAAACAGATGCCTCCAATATGGCTACGGAGACTGTTCTATCACAAAGGGACCCACACACTGGCCAGTTACATCCAGTAGCCTTTTGGTTGCGTAGGTTCTTGCCGCCCAAGCTCAAATATGCCATCACGGACAAGGAGCTCCTGGCCATAAAATCAGCCTACAAGGCCTGGCGACATTATCTGCTTGCGGCCAGACACCGTATCACGTGATAACCGACCATCGAAATTTACAATACTTGAAGAGTGCAAAGGCTCTGTCCTCTCGGCAACTACGCTGGGCCCTTTTCTTCACGGAGTATGACTACGTGATCACCTTCCGGCCTGGAGTCAGATCGGCAAAGCTGATGCCCTTTCGCGCATGGGCACAGAGGAACTGGTGTACACACCCACTGATCCCGTGGCGATCATCCCGCGCGACAAACTCCTAGGCATTACAACTACAATGACTCAAGAAGAATTGCTGCAAGAAATCCAACAAGTAATGACTCAGGAACTACTACGTGAATGAAACTTGCTGGGAGAACACTATGCCGTTAAGGACCAACTACCATACTACAGGAATTGTTTATTCTTACCAAAGAAAGAGCTTCAGGAACAGGTCATCTCGGAGTATCATGACTCCCTCATGGAAGGTCACCCGGGAATAGCTAAAACCCTGGCAAAGGTGAAGCGGAACTACTGGTGGCCAACGTGGCGCAAGGACGTTATTCAGTTCGTCATCGCTTGTGGTATTTGTGCACAGAATAAGTCATCAAAACAAAGACCAGCCACGCTCCTTAGGCCATTGGACATTCCGCCGGCTCCATGGCATACTTTATCTCTTGACTTTATCACCGACCTACCCTCTTGTCAAGGATATGACACCATCCTAGTGGTCGTAGACCTGTTCTTTAAAATGGCCCACTTCTTGCCGTTTAAAGGTCTCCCAAACGCATCCAGCCTGGCTAAGACATTCCTAGAACACATTATGCGGCTCCATGGGTTCCCGTCAGTACTGATCTCGGATCGGGGCACCCAATTCGTATCCAACTTCTGGAGGAAATGTTGTTCAATGGCCCAAATTGACATTAGGCTATCCACTAGCCACCACCCCCAAACTGATGGCCAAACGGAGAGGACGAACCAGACGCTCGAACAATACTTGCGCTGTATGCTCCATCAAGTGGAAGGGGATTGGAAAGACGTTGTGGATTGCCGAGTATGCCTATAACAATTCTCTACACAGCAGCACTGGGCAGACTCCATTTTATACTGTGTATGGCAGACACCCACGCACGTCCGAACTGGACCTTCCCACAACTCCGGAAATGCCAGCCAGTCATCACATGCCCACATTTTTCAGGCCTTCACAAGGGCCATTGAGCACTTACGTCAAGCCAAAGTTTGCCAATAGAAATACTCAGACCTGCATCGCGAAAAGGCCCCGACTACCAAGTAGGAGACAGAGTGTGGCTGGCATCCAAGCCTGTACCTCTAAAAGGGACCCGGACATTCCGCCCACGATATCTAGGGCCTTTTGCCATTGAATCCATCATAAACCCAGCTGCAGTTAAATTGACTCTGCCAACCAACATGCATCCCTAACCGGTGTTCCATATGTCCCTTTTAAAACCAGTCCAGCCCGGCACTCGAGTAACCACACCACAAGGACCTATAATGGTCCACGGAGAACCAGAATTTGAGGTCAAGGGCATCTTACACTCAAAGTACGTTAGAACAAAACTATACTACCTAGAGCTCTGGAAGGGATATGGTCCACAGGACAGAACATGGGAACCCAGTGGTTACATCCATGCAACGCGTTTAATATGACATTTTCATCGTGAGTACCCCAGCAAGCCAGGACCAGACAGAGGAACCACCTTGAAAGGGGCCTTGGGAGGGGTGCTGTCATGGCCATAGCCCCTGGCCCTGGTACTCGGGGTCTCTGGGCCCCATCACAGTGTTCTTGCAGGGGCCCAAGGGCCCCATCATGCCCCTCAAGACTCTCCTAGAGTCAGTCCTTTGGCGCCAGGCTCATATGGCAGATGAAGCTTCCAATGGGCATGGAACAACATGGCTGCCCCCACATGGCTCAGTTCAGAACTGAACCATGCGGTCTAGCATCTATGGTGTGGTCAGCCCTGAAAGCACCTGGGATACCTGTAGACTATTTAAGCCACGCCCGAGCTGCAGCACACGCTTCGCATTGCTCTGCACTCGCAGCATGATGTTCACTGTGATCTGTCCTCAGCATTCCAGGCCTGCACCTGCAAAGGAGAAGAGAAGAAGAACACCATTAACCATCCTTACCTGCTTGGCAATCCAGCTCCTCAATCGCTCCAGTTTCACCTCGGAAGCTTGTCCTCGCTTGAAAGCAGCATCCTTGAGGAGGAAAAAAAAGGACAACATTAGTAAGCGTTCGCCTTCCAAATTCAAGAATCATTCGGAAGCGTGCTTACCTTGCGAAACACTCAGTTGGTACTCTACGGCTGTCCGGACATCTTCCACTCAACGTTCTGCATTCTCCCGGCCGTTCTTCACCCAGGAGCATCACGGTGGCCTGCAAGAGAAGAATGATACAGGTTAGCCAAATAGCAAAAGCTCACATAGCGCCGCGCTTCACGCATTCACTCACCATCTCGAGCACAGCCCTCTCCATCAGCTCGACGTCTTCATCATCTCTTCGGCACCTACGAGAGGAGGACATTAACCAGGGCAATTACAATTACGGACACATTATTTAAGAACAATAGACTTACCTCAAGAGCGGAGTCGCAGCAGGTCTGGACTCTCAGGCCCACGACAGTGAAGTAACTTGGCAACAAGACGCCCATTCATGACGCACCCCTGCACAGAACTGCAGGACGGAGAGCGCATCTTATCAAAACACAAGGTGAGGGGATCGCTGGGGTCCACACGGGAGGCGGGCCCCGAGAGAAAGAGATTGTGGGCTAAACCAGAACTCCTGTCTTCCAGACTAGATCCTCGGCAGAACGAGAACCTGGGGGAGGCAAATCCAGGTCAGAAGCAGTCCAACCAAGTCGGTGGGCGTCCCTGTGGATACCAGGTGAGCGTTAGAGGAAACTGCTCTACTGAACATCCGTAAAGACCTGCTCTCCAACATTGATTTCAACACCCCCTGTGTCCTCATCTAACTTGATCTCTCCTCTGCCTTTGACATGGTCAACCATGCCATCCTGCTCAACCGTCTCCGTGATAACCTGGGTATCAACAGTCAGGCCCTGGCGTGGCTGACTTCTTTTTTCTCTGAGCGACCCTCCCAGTTTCAACTTGGGTCCTTCCTCTCTTCTATCTTCATCTCTACCTGTGGTGTTCCCCAGGGGTCTAACCTCTCTCCCTGGCTGTTCAACCAATACCTGCACTTCTTGCCTACCGCATTGCTGCTCTCTGCCCCAACTTCCAGTGCTATGCGGATGGCACTCAGCTCATTTTCAGGCTACCTTCAGCCACCTCTTCTCCCTCTCTCAACTATGACTGTCTGTCCGCCATCCAGGAGTGGTGTGCCACCAATGATCTCTGCCTTAATACCAGTAAGACTGAGATTCTCCTTATCGGCACACACGCTCCCTCCTTTCCTGTCACTCTCTGGCTGGCCTCACTTCGCCCTCTTCCTGCTCCCACCTGGGAGGCTAATAACCTCAGGGTCATCTTCGGCTCCACACACTCCTTCTCTCCTCACATCTCTGACGTCTCTAAGAAGTCACACTACCAGCTGTACCTCCTAAGAGGTATTCTTCCTTTCCTCTCCTTCCCCCAGAGGATCACTGTCTCCAGAGGTCTGGTTCTCTCTAGGCTGGACTATTGCAACAGCCTCTTTCTAAATCTGCCAGCTTCTACTCTCCGCCCTCTGCAACTCATCCAGAACAGGACTGCAAGACTTGTCCTTGGCATCAAGCCCAGAGATCGTATCTCTACAGGACTGAAATAACTGCACTGGCTCCCAGTGGCTGTGAGGATTAAGTTCAAAACCCTTTGCATTGTAAACAAGGTCGCCTGGGGCCTCAATACCTTCAACTACCTCTTCCTAAATATCTTCCTTCTCGAGCTCTTTGCTCATCCGCCTCCACCTCCCTCAGGGTCAGTCGCTTCTCCAAGCAACGAGTTGGTGGTAGGTCTATTTCTTCGGCCGGGGTCTACCTCTGGAACAGCCTCCCTTCCTCCCTGAAGCTAGCGTAGAACCATCTTCGGTTCCGGAAGCACCTCAAAACCTTTCTCTTTGCTTCTGCTTTCTTTCCTCCTCCCCCCTGCTGAATTTCCTGGCTGAAACTGAAACTGCACTGGTTACCTGGCCACCATCTCACCTTGGGCCCAGGTCCCCTCCCCTACCAGTCGCACACCTGCACTGCCTCCTGGCAACCCCTGACCTTGAGGTCTGTTTTCTGTATCCCTACAGTCCCACTACCAGCACTTGCTTGATCCCTAATGTCTGCACTCACCCTTGCACTTGCCACCAGCTGGCCATACTTTTACATATTGTTTATTTATTCTGTTATCCCATGTACTGCACTGTCTCCTCCCCCTTCCTCCCCCGCACTTTCACCTTTCCCCCTTCCCATGCACTTGCACGATCTGATTGACACCTGGCCTAGTAGGACCGTTGTCTGTCTTCCCTCTGTTCCCCCTCCCTTGCCTTGTCGTGCCTTGAAACACTTGTGTATAGGCGCATTATAAAGGCCACACCATATCATATCATATCTTATCATATCATTTGCAGTAACAATGGCATTCAGTATTTGGTGCAAAAGCATCTAAATGGGTCAGGGCATTCTGATCCTAACAATTTGTAAGTAGATTAATGCATTGAATGGGAAAATAATTTCATCTATAGATTGAGGGATCTTTTCAATGACCATACACCGGAAAGCAAAAATAAGGAGGCTAGAGCGCCCACTTCCTATGGAAGGAAAAGGAGCAGGGCCTGCTTCAGGGGAAAAGAACTGGAAAGCAAAAATCCCACTCTTCCTGCTCTGTCCCAGACGGGAACCAACAGACATGGGGGAGGAGGGGGATTGTGAGATCTTTTCAGCCCATGAAAATGAACAGAATGGCCAGGTTAAGCCTCTAATTTGGAAAACGTTGTTCTTATGGAAAGGGACACTGGTGAATGAAATGCCTGCCTTAAAACTTCAATACTGCTAAAGGTGCCTAGCAAATCCAAATGCATGTACTTCTGCAGTTTTTTGATTGATTGGTTATTTACAACGCACTTAATACCCAGAGATTTCTTAGCGCGGACCCAGGCATCGAACCCGTGATGCTCCGTGTCATTTTGCTTCCAAGGCAAGCACATTGCCGCTGAACTATCCTTCCAGGATCATTGCAAAAAGGAGTATGCTGAAAAGTAAAACCAGATTGCAGAAGGGAAAGGCACATTACATTGTTGGTTACGAGACAAAAAGCAGACTTTTTCATTAAGACTGTCACACATCAAAATGCTGTGCACCATGAAAATTAAGAGTACAGATTGGGCCTAACCTGTGAAATTTAAAACTATGTTAGTATGTTTTATTTTGTGTGATTAAGGCCCACTTTTCAACAAAGAAACTGTTCATCATGTTAAATGTAAAGGCATGTACATTTCGCAATGGGGAAAATGTTTCAAAGAATGAACCTGTCATGATGGTAAAATAAACAGTGATGTGCAATTCAGTCTACCCAGTACTTCTTGGGTAGGTAAAAGGTTTAGTTTGAATCTTAAAATGTGGGACCTAAAAAGCCTTGTCGAGTGCTTCTTCAAGTGTGGTGCAACATTATTATAACTCTTGATTGTCTAGTCAAAGTGGTCACCAAAGCACTGGTATTGCATTAAATTCTCTCTAAGTGTAATCCACATATGTCTGGACAACTTTTGTTTAACCAAGTAGGCTGTTGCTCTTAAATCTTCTGTTTAAGCCCCTATTGTTTGCATTAGCTTCAGGCACTCAGTCCCCCAAACCGATAAGACCTTGCATAAGCCTTTTAGCCACAAAGAATTCAGTCTCTCACAAATGGAGGCAGTCGGAGGGGCATTTGTTAAGCACACTAAACCTGCAGGCAACAACTCTTCAGCATCCATTAGCCCTAAGAGAACAAAGGCTAATGCATTCACCCCAGCCTTAAGTCAGCATTGCGCGACAGTAACTGGAAAAGATGCATTGACCTCCCTGCAACTTAAATTGAGAAATGAAACAGAAAACGGTCTATATATAATTATGTGACATTCGAAATGTCACTGTAAGCAATGATATGTGAACCGTGAGACTTACATAATTCGGCACATATGTCATTTTAAAGCTGATTTCAAGGTTGCAGTGTTGCCATGATTTCCATCCAAATTCGAGTTTTGGAAATTAAGTTATAATCATAAATTTGTTTCTCGCTTCCCTGAAAATGTTCTGAAGCCAAAAGTTGGGGAGCTGGTGGGTTATTGAATTAGATATCTGGATGTAACATTTCACATTCATAATTGCATAAAGGGTGAACAACCAAAGCTTGTATGTGCAATACCCTGCTAAAACAGGAGACAATTTTATAGATCTGTCATGATTAGGGGAACATAAATATCTAGGTATGCTGATGTTTATTTCTAAATTGCTCTTTTTTTCCATGCAGTGACTTTTTGAGTGCAAAAAAACTGACATAAAAAATGTCAATGATAGTGGGTGTGTACCTCTTCATATCACTTCCATCATAGAACTCCAAGGGCCTATCAACAGAAAGGGGTTGGACCTTGGGGGAGGAAAAGGGGATGCACCTCCAATGAAAAGTCAGAACCAATAAACTTGGAGGTGTGGCTCATAGGGAAAAAGCCCTTGTTCTATGGGAGTGGGGACAAAACTTGCCTAAACACCATCTGGATAGCTGCCTAAAAATCTGGAAGGAGGCTTGCTTCTAATCCATCTGGGTGAATCCTGATACAACTCCCTAAATATTATCTGGGTGCAACTGTTGAAAGCTGAATGGAGATTTCACCTTGCATGTGAGACAGCAATTGAGAAAGACCAAAAGAAGCTGTCATTTGTGCAAGGAGAGCAAAGAACAAAGGGATGCATGCTGGTGGCTATCTGTGACTGAAGTCCCTGAGCAGATCTCTGCCCTTCTCCAAAAGACTGGGGTCTTTCCTGAGTGCCAAGAACAGCGGTTTCCAATGTAACCAAGTGTGTGGGGGATCTGCCTGCCTTAACATTTTCCCTTACTAGCAGGTGACGGGCCAACTGTGTAGACCCTTAGTATTTTACTGAATATTAATGTAATTAACTCCCATATAGGGAGTTCAAAACCTCTGCCCTCTTTCCTAGCTGGAAGTTAAGTTATAGTCATTTAAAGTAATTGGGTACATCTATTCTTTCTGTCAACACCAGACTGTTCAAAAGAAAAGGAGTATCCTTGTCCAAAAACAAAATTCCTGTCACCACTTCCCAGACCTGGCCTTTAAACAGAGGGGTGCTGAATATATTGAAACCTGGGTTTTTGGTGCTGGGGAGAGATGTGCTTTGCCAAAGTGAAACCAATGGTAATTCTCTATTGAAAAATGCACAGTCTTTCCTGAGAGTAAGTGACCCTGATAGCAGAAAGATGTTGTATAACTTTGGGGGGAGAAAGAAGGATTCTATCAATCAAAAGTATTCTCAAAAGTCTGTGGGATTTCAAAACTGCAAGCCTTTTTAAGTGTGCGGGGAAACAAAATCTGCAAGTACTACATCTGTGAATTTGCTTTTGAACACAGAAACGGTTGACGTTGTTTTAAATCTAACCCTTATCTATTTATGCTCTAGCAATGTGCCACGGTATCATTGAATTTTGATCAAAGGGGTTCGTGGGACAAGAGTTTTGGCCTGTTTATTTAGCCTGTGTTCCATGGACAAAAGTGTAATTTGACAGTAACATTCCCAAAGGAAGAAGTGAGGTGTGTATTGGAGCCTTGTTTTGTGCCACAGAGAAGGTGGCTCTATTCGAGTTGAAGTGGGAGAATGGAAAAACAGGCTCCCGTCCTTCCCCTCGCGCGCCTGGCCTAAAGGATCACGGCCCAGGCACCTGCCACGAGAAGAGTTTGCCCATCTACCAGACGACCAAATACCCTGGTACAGGAACATACAGATGTGTCCATCTGCCTGCCCAGCAGCCCGCCCTGCCCATGCCGACACCAGCGGCACGGATCAACTAGACTAAAACCTACACGTCATTAGAGATGCCATGACGACCTAGCCAACGGTCAGCACACCTGTGCCAATATACACACTGGACACTCCCGCACCAATCTACACGAAGAATATACTCAGTGCTATGACGTAGGCGACAGACATACTCACGGACGTGCATCTTTATTATTTTCCACATAGGTTCTCAAAATGCAGAAACGCAAGACGCATCATGAACTCATCTAAAGAGCTTGCTTACGCTTCTCCTAAACACTGGTGCCATAAAGAGAAATATAACGAAGACACGATACTGGTCATAAGACAATATGATACTATAACCTAAAGCGCCTGTGCACCAAACGGTTCTACCTATACACCAGGCCTAAGTAGGCCGCAAGCAAGAGCTCCCATGGACGTTAAAAGAACAAGAGTCAGGTTGCTGATCCTGCAGAATGAGCCTGGCGAGAGCAGACAGCCAAGGTCGTAATGTTGCAAACCCACATTCCAAAAGCAGACCATCAAGGGCACGATGTTGCAACCTCGCACGCCGCGCCCCAACGTTAAAATCACACCTGCA
The DNA here is from genome assembly GCF_040938575.1 of Ambystoma mexicanum. Classification (NCBI taxonomy): domain Eukaryota; kingdom Metazoa; phylum Chordata; class Amphibia; order Caudata; family Ambystomatidae; genus Ambystoma; species Ambystoma mexicanum. The sequence goes on from NC_090927.1 coordinate 95,772,292, forward strand.
AATTAAACCAGGCACACAGTGGAAAAACAATATTAATTGTGCAGAATTCTGCGTCAAACACGGTCCCACCTCACGTGACCAAGCCGAACCTGACAGGATGCCAAGCCCAGGAGGAAGAAGGCGTCTGGATCCCTCGTTACAAGACACTGGCAGATACACTTAAAAGGCTCAATGGACATCTGCGACAGAGGGAGTAGTCGGCCTTCCAGCTCATGAATAAGTCCTCACATTGTCTGCACGTACTCATAGTGAAACATTGTTGCAAATGACTGGTACACCGAGAGCTGGGAACAGCGATGGTCCCAGGCTGGGAAGCTCGCGGGCGCACCAATCAGAACATGGGGCTCTTATCACTGACGCCATTAACATTAACCAATCATCAGGAGTCTTCATGTAACAATTCTCATGTATCTAATTGTAGGGACGACCCAGATATATCACCTGACTAAACCCTTGTCCACTAATATTGTTCTCTATACGTATGCTATACTAACCCTACCACTCGAGCAACCAATTAAGAGTGGCGATAGGTTTTTTGCTAACTTTCTAAGGTGACGCAAGTAGCGCGTCATACTAAGGTAAAAAGGGCCTGCAAGCCCCACGATTGTGTGTGTGTCAGGACGGACGCGTACGATCCTTGACCCATCCCTGCCATTTTTGTCTAATAAACAGCAGAGTCACCTTGCTTCTTGCGTGTGTCTCATACTCTATCTCTTCTGGGATATACGGGAGGAGTTGGGGCCTCCCTGCCCGGAGGTCTGCGGACGGCCCGGCCGACCCCGGCAGAATTTCCCCCCCGACAAGTTGGAGGCACTGCTGAGATCTGTTTAGGATCCGCCTTTTTATTTTTACTTTTTCCAGGCACTCCAGTTGCGAGGAGGCCCGGCGGCGCAGCCCCCTCTGCCGTCGCCCCCTTCTGAGGACTACAGGACCATCGCGGAACTGCGAGAAGACCGGACAGCGCAATCCGGATATTGGCCTTCGGGAGCCGGTTGAGAAGTATCCCGCCCGCGGTTGGCGAGTGTCCAGACGTGGTCCAGACGAGGGGAGGTGACGAGCCGCTTGGAGGGGTGCACGCAGTCGAGCGGCCCCGCATCAAGAGAACTTGGTGAGCATGCCACGCACAACAAGCAATGTGAAATTGTGAGGGAGGGGGGAGGAATTAAATACGGGACGGGGAGGTGTTGCACAGGTGCGCGGCGAAGGTTTGGCAATTTAGTGTTGGCAATGGAATGAATGGTAGCCGAACAAGTGCGAGAGCAGTCGGCTACGTTACGCGAAGGGGGGGGGGGGCGGAGCACGAAAACATCACGTGCAGCCGCTCGTAGACACTGATTGGCCTAGGTCGCGACTACGTGTAAGGGTGTGTGTGTGTGTGTGGTTTCCTACGATTTGGCATTTATTGATCAATGAGTAGATGAGGATCCCTATTGTTCGAGCAAGACACTTGATAGGTAGATGACGTTTCCCTGTAGGCGGTTAGTTGCCCAATACGGAAGATAGTTGGCTGGTTAAGCCCTCCTGTCGAGGGGCGTATCACACGCGAGGCGACGCAGCGTGCGCAGTCCGATTATATTATTGATTTGATTACCTTGTTCCAGGAGTGACAGGAAGACAGCTGTAGGGTTAACGGGGGTAGATTGCAAGTGTATTTTGGACTTAAAGAATATATGAAGAACTTACCAGTGGCTCGAAGAGATCGGTGACATCACCAGTAGGGTTTTCATAGGATATCGCGAGCACAAGGCATCTTCGTTTTGAGAGTGGTGGGGAAGAGAAGTGTGGTAAGGGAATGGAAACGGAGATAAGCGGTAAATGAGTTGATCGAGGAAAGGCGAAACAGGGAACGTGGCTGCGCACGGAGAACGCCGGCCACGGCAAGTGTAGAAGGGGGAGGAGAACGTGAAAATAGGACGACTGTATAAGAACGTCATAAGGGGTACGCAGCCGCAGGGGGCTACGTGCACCTCGGCCGCAGGGGGCCGTAAGGGTGTTGTATAAAGGAAGAAAGACAGAAGAAAATATACAAATGTAACATACTATATTTTTTATAATTTTCTTTAGCGGACTATCGTAAGTCCCCAAACTTACGGGGCCAGGTAACGATATAAGGCTGTATATTGTGAACTACTAGTGAGATAAACTGCTACCAGATAGGGGAAGGGTAGCAAGTGGAGCGCTACTATGTCATATGAGACAGGATTGGGAGGGTGGGGGAACACCCTCATTACCCCACTACAACACATATGCACAACACTGCCACCCCATAGGGAGAAACTGATTAAGTATAGCATAGAATGGACACAGGGGACGGATAACAAAATGCTAACACCGTGGCCGCCTAACGGTAGCTTCGATCCATATGCCCAACATTCACTATTAAACCATCTGCACAATACATATAAAGGGAAGAAGTTGGCAAACCACGTGGAGGTGTTTAACTTATGGAGGATGTTCCAAGGGTCCCGACCAGGACCAAATGGAATGTTCACTATGGGAGAAATACCGGAAGGAAAAGAGATTAAGGAGGAAGGAGAGGATGGGAAACAGGGGAGTGTGGACACAAAGAACACGGGGAACAGAGGGGAAGGAGGAGAAAAGAATAATACAACAGATGAAATAAAAAAGGAACCGAGCAACGATATACCCCTAGCAAAGGGAGTGAAAACAGAGGAAAGGGGGTTGTACCCTTTAAGAGAATTAGGAGAAATAGAAAGAGGACAGTTAAGGGCGGCTGAGGGATACTCGAACCCGGAATACAGCCCTCCGCCATATGTAGCTCATAAGAAGGTGCCAGCAGGGGAGGGGAGGACTGGAGAAGACCAGACTGTGGAAATAGGAAATGATGAGTGGGTAGCTGCACAGATATTATTAAAACTACGAGGTTCATTAACAGGAGAAGAGAAGGAGGTAGTAAAGAAAACAGACGAGGATAATACCAGGGAGAGTGAAATGAGGGGGGAAGAGCTGTTAAGACAACAGGAAGAGATTTTGGAGGAACGACTAGCAAAATTAAGGGATGAGCAGAATGAATTGATCAAGCAGCTTGAGAGGGAGGAGAGAGAGAGAGCGAGGAAAAGGAAAGAAGGTAAGAACGAATTGGAAAAAATAAGGGAACGAACTGAGGAGCAAAGGAGAGAAGCTGAAAGGGTAAAAGCAGCAGCAGAAAGGGTATCAAGAGTAGTGCTGCGAGAAAAGAAAAGGGAAGAAGAAGAAAAAGAAAAAGAAATGGCAATGTGGAAGAGGAGGTTACTATCAGAAACGACTAAGAAATACGAAGAAGGAAGGGTGATAGAGAGTATAGTAGACAGAGAAAGGGTGAAATGGGAAAGGAAGAAAGAGGATGAAAGAATATTGGAAAAGATGAGAAGTGAAGTGATGGAGGAATTAAAAAGGAAAAGGGAGGAAAATAGTAGGGAGATGGAGGAGAGAAATGAAGGAGAAAAAGAAGATAGGAGAAGGGAGAGTGGATCATGGGGGGATGTATATAGAAACACAGAAGTAGCAACAACATCAGCACAAAGGGGAGCGGTTGATAAAGGAGAAACAGGAGAACTGGACCTAATAGACTTACAAACAGTAACAATCAAGGGGAAAAGGACCGAGTGGGGGTTGCCGTTTGTGACTGGCTTTTGTAGTGAGGAAGAAGAAGGAGTGGAAAAGGAAGGAAGAAACAGTGAAAGGGAAAGCTTAGATAAACTATACATTACCCGGACCAACACAGACTCACCATGGATCAGTAGGAGAAAGGATGAGCTGGGGAGAAGTGAGGAGGGAGAGCAAGGAATAGCGGAGAGACAGGCACATGAGGCCTCACCATCCACATCCCCATCACGCCCTCCCCCATCGCACCCTACATGCTCAACCACCTCACGCTCGTTACGCAAAATAAAACTCGTGCCCTTCACAGACGAACTGACACCCTATGCATGTCGCTTAGAGACCTCCCTAGTCGCAGGCAGGAAATACGAATACACATGCCCACATTAAATACAGAAAATGATGGTAGAAGGGGAAAAGATGGAGAAGAAAGAGTTACGAGCAGGGGAAATATGGACGAAGTTGAAGATGTAGAAGAAAAGGAAGAGGAGGAAGGGTGTGAGGACTCGATATTATGGAACACAAAGGGTGAAACGAGACATAACTTAATGCCACTTTTGGAGAGAGGAGGGGTTAGACCACAGTATGTCCCTTGGAAGCATACCGATAAAGAAAATATAAAATGCAGGCTCCCATCATTAAGTGGAGGTGCGGGTAAGTGGATATATGAGATGGAAAAACACACCGAAGGACAGAAACTGGCAGTAGGAGATGTAAAGGGCCTTTTAATTTCAATATTAGGGGATAGAGCGGATGACATTTGGAAGAGAGCGGGATTTCATGGGGTAACAATAACAAACACATCGCATGATGGGGCACCATTCGCAAACTGCAGACATGCACTATGGCAGGCACTGAGGGTACAGTACCCAGACACATCAGACATAGGAGCAATTACCTCCCGCAAAATACGTGAGAACGAAGATCCTGTTGATTATATCCAGGAAATCCAAGAGAAATGGCGCATGGAAACTAGAGAACAATGGGATAAAACACCAGCAATATTTTACCATATACTGGTACAAGGGCTCCCAGAAGGAGTTCAGAAACAACTAAAGAAAGTAGTGGGAATGGAAGCAAAACCATGGCCAGAAATACAACTGACTATAGTGCATCATTGCAGGACATGGCAAGGAAAAATGAAACAAAAGGAAGAGGACAGGAAAACGGAAGAGGCTAAACTAGTACAGAAAAAGCTTACTAAATACACAATGGAAGGGGCACTAATAACTACGCCTACAACAATGACCCAAGGCCCCACACAAGTAGTGGCTGCACAAGATTGCTCCCAAATACCACCTTCACAGACTATAACACAACAGGCGCCGCCAATCCAACCATACACGACAAACATGGGAGGAGGACATACAATGGCAGGAGCTGGGTATTATAATTATAACAGGGGGAGAGGAGGAATTATGAGAGGGAGAGGATACGGATATAACACCCAACAGCAGGTGGGAGGACTTAGAAATTCCTACCCCACAGGGCAACCAGTATACCAGGACAACACAGGGAGCTTTCCATGGCAGAGTAGGGAACCACTGGTGTGTTGGAGTTGTGGACTATTAGGGCACATGTCACGCACGTGTAGAGTTAGACCAGGAACACCATCATGGAGTGAACAGGGACAACCAAGGCCCTCACAGGAACAGCAGGGCCTACAACAACAGCAGGCGTTGCAACAGGGAAATGAACAACAACAACAATTAACACAACAACAGCCACAGACATATTCACTGCCGCAACAACAGGTAGCGATGACACAACAACCCCAAGCACAACAAACACAACTGGGCAGGGTGACGGTTTTGGGACACAACCCTTACACCGGAAATGGCCAGTCGTTGTACCCCCAATAGGACAGCCCACAGACGGCCTTGGTGTGTCCCATCCTGTCAGTAACACCTAATAGTGCGGAGGAACCACGCATAGAGATAACGATAGGTGACAAAAAATTATCATTCCTTGTTGACACCGGGGCGACCCGGTCTTGCATAAGGGAAGGTAAATTTAAGATGTCAGGCGAAGCCATGAACACCCAAGGATTCTCTGGGGCTAGAGGGTTGGTTCCCTTTACTGATAACATTCCCTTATCTATTGGAGATTATGATCTGTCAGTTCCACTTCTATATTATAGTGCCTCACCAGTAAATATACTGGGGAGAGACATAATGAACAGGTTGAATATGACGATCTCCTTTACTGAGGACGGCATAATTTGCTCTACTCCAGGGATTAACATGCTCACGGCACGACAGATTATGCAAGCATACTGCGGACAGACAGCGATTAGGGCGGAGCCAGTAGATGGCGAACTATTCCAGTATGGAACAGATATGGCAATTGCATGGATGCCAGGGATAGAAGGAAAAATATGGAGGAGGCCAGCAGCCTATCTGTTCAGACCAGAAACACCTGTTAATGAACCAGAAGGAAAGGTGGTTCTAATGGACATTGAGAGCATTATTGCGACAGCTGATTACATTGCTGTACATGCCCAAGACAGAGAAGGAAGAGCATGGAGGGCCGTGATAGCATTAGCAGAAGGATGTAGGCTCACCCAGGTGTCAGATGAGGAGCTGTTTTCAGATGAAAAGGAGGAAGGTGAAATGGTGTTTATGATGAGTGTGGAAATATGGCTAAGAGTGGCCTACAAACAAGTAGCACAGAAAATTGCAATGGCACTTGAGGCACCCGCATGCACCCCAGTCCCCTTCTTTAAGGAGGATATGTCAAAGGTACCCAAATCATTGTGGACTACTAGCCCCTATGACGTGGGGTGCATAAAAAGTATAGGGGGAGTAAGAATAAAATTGAAAAAAGGTGCAATACTCCCCAGAGTAAAACAGTACCCACTATCAAAAGAGGCAGATGAGGGCATATATGAAACCATAACGGCCCTTATAAATAATGGCATATTGGTCCCCTCAGAATCACCGTGTAACACGGCTGTGTACCCAGTGCGCAAGGCTAAAGGGGGGTCTTGGCGCTTCATACAGGATCTCAGGCCCTTGAACAACATAGTAGAAGCGGAATATCCCGTAGCAGCAAACCCGGCCACAATATTGTGTGGCATTCCAGCAGAAGCATCACGATTTACAGTGATCGACCTTAAAAATGCTTTTTTCTCAATACCATTACACCCAGACTCACAAGATCTGACGAGCTTCACTTACAGAAACACAAAGTGGAAGCACACCAGATTGCCACAAGGGTATTGCGAATCACCCTCAATTTTCAATAGAGTAATACAGATGGATTTGGGTAACATTGAAGTGGAAAGCACAGTGTTGCAGTATGTGGATGACATAATAATTTGCAGTACAAACGAAAGAACATGCAGAGAGGACTCCTTAAAGATGTTGACAATATTGGCTGATAAAGGTTACAAGGTAGACATGGAAAAGATACAGTACTGTCAAGAACAGGTACTTTACATTGGTCAACTTATATCCCAACATGGAAGAAAGATTGCACCACAAAGAGCACAGGCTATTTCAAACACTCCAATGCCACAAACTGTGAGGGAACTGCAGCAATTCCTGGGGCTGTGCAACTACTGTAGAGCATGGGTATTTGATTACAGTTCATACATAGGACCCCTGCTTGAGGCGTTAAGGGAAGCTAATAAGGGGGAGAAAAAGCTGGGGTGGACGATGGAAATGAAAGAGGCTTTTGATGAATTGAAAGATGCGATATCAACTGCTCCGGTACTGGCATCCCCAGACTATGAGCGACAATTTTTTATATTCTCACATTGCGACTCAGCAGTAATGAAAGCAGTGTTGGCCCAAAAAACAAGCATGGGCTACAAACCAGTAGCATTTTACAGCGGCCACTTAGATCCTGTGATGTTAGGTCACTTCCCTTGCGAACAAGGTCTCGCCGCAGCTGCTTTTGCGGTGGAAAAAGCATCAGCAATCACCATGGGGTGCCCAACTACACTGTTTGTGGAACATGCACTATTTGCGATATTGAATAAACCTAAATCCACCCTAACCACGCAAAGAGCGTCAGGTTATGAGATAATTTTATCCAGAGCTGAACTATCAATTGTTAGATGTAGCACGGTCAACCCTGCAAGGTTCCTAGCAGAAGTAATTGAGGAGGGAGATTATGCCCATGACTGTACGCAAATAACTGAAATGTACTCATGTACTAGAAAGGTTGAAGAAAACGCACTAGAGGGAGGTGAGCTCTTGTTTATTGATGGGTCATCAACTATCGATCAAAGGGATGGTGTAAGGAGAACTGGGGCAGCAGTGGTAAAAATGACGGAGGTACCGGTGTGTGTGGCAATGAAATGTGTACAATTACCACAGCATTACTCCGCTCAAGCAGCGGAATTAGTTGCACTGATCTTGGCGTTGAAGGAAAGCTTTGACAAACGGGTGACCATATACTCCGACAGTGCATATGTTACATCCACTGTCCACTCAGGGCTGTCGAAATGGAGAAGAAGAGGGTTTAGGAGAGCTGATGGCACTCCAGTGCAACATGCCCTCTTATTGGCTGAGCTAATTGAAGTAATAAATGACCCCCAAGAATTAGCTTAAGTGAAATGCACCGCACACACCAATGGTGAGGACCACGTCTCGAAGGGGAATGCAGCAGCAGACGCACATGCGAAGTATGCTGCTTACTTTGGTGAGATATGGAACCCCCCAGAGTCAGAGAGAGGGAGAGGGAGGGGAATGGCTAAGGAGATGTTGATAAGAGAAGGGTACACCCATCTCCCAGCCACACAGATTATGGAGCTACAAGCGGCTGCACCAATGGCCGAAAAGGAAATATGGGTAAAAAGAGGATGCACAATGTCACCGACCGACGCACTATGGCCCCAGGGTGGCACTGGAAAGGTTGTAATACCATTGGCACTTTTGAACACCGCCCTGAACCAACTACATCATCCAGCCCACACAGGAAAGGAAGTAATTGCAGCACGAATTAGGGAAGACTGGTTCTGCCCCGAGTTAAATTCTCATGTGTCAAATTTTATCAGTAATTGTCTCACATGTCAACAGTTTACGGCCGGCCATACTCTAAAGGTGATAAGAGGTACTATACCCCGGCCAGAGGGACCTTTCCGGCATCTCCATATTGACTATGTTGATATGATCAACATATGTCAAGGAAATAGGTATATGATTGTAGTAGTATGCCCATTCTCTAGGTGGATTGAGGCAGGGCCCTGTTCACACCCAGATGCATTTAGAGCAGCTAAATTCCTAGTGAGGGAGGTCTTCCCCAGGTGGGGAGTGTGCGAGGTTTTAAGGTCAGACAATGGCCCACATTTCGCAAACGAAATGTTCCAGCACATCACATCCTTGCTGAACATCAAGCATAAATTTGCATGTGCATACCACCCACAGGCCAACGGTATATGTGAACGCCTGAATGGCTTATTAAAGGAGGCAATTGCAAAGATACAGAAAACAACAAAGAAGAGTTGGTTATATTGCCTTCCATTAGCCCTATTTGAGCTAAGGAATAGACCAGGGTCCGACCACCACCTCACCCCTCACGAGGTGGTCACCGGACGTCAAATGCGCCTATCCCTAACGCCAACGTCAAGAGCATTTACCGACCACGAAAGTACAGCGAGTGTTCTTGGTGATGAAATGTACCAATATGTGTCTTCTTTGATTACTAGTGTAGTGTTTGTGTCTCAACAGCTCGAGCGCACACGGGGCGGGTCTAACAGCAATCAACAAGAAGACGCAGATAAAGAACTGGAAAAGGAAGGACTGTGTAAAGTTGCTAAAGGTGACCACGTACTACTTTGCAATTTCAACAGGAAATGGAATAGTCCACGATTCACTGGCCCCCATCTGGTAGAGGAGGTATCAACGAGAGCAGTAAAGCTACAGGACAAGCGTGCCTGGAACCACCTACACGATGTAAAGATCTACAAACTCCAGACCCGCCCCAGCGCCACCGACAGGTCTATTGGGAGAACAGCAACAACATCACCAACGGAGGAAGAAAGTTCTACCACAGCCAACGGCCCAAGTGTTCCCATACCCTGTCACTCCCCAGACTCCCCAGAGACAATAACTGAAGAAGAAAGGGGTGATCCCCATACTGCCCACCCCATGGTCACACGCTCAAAGAGTAAAGACACTTCCACCAGTTGAGCCCAAACCCCCTGCCCACCACCCACTGACCCCTGCCCCCACTACAGTAGTAACTGAACTGAAGGACATTGTCTTGCACAAGTACACATGTAAACACGTGAATGCTCTCTTTTCTTTTCTCTCGCACTTGCAGGAACTGCGTATTATTGTACTGCTAAGAAAATAAATAACTAACAAATTCACTGCCCAGGAGTAGATGGTACCCTCAGACGATAACTACCCAGAAGAATTGTCACACCAATTTGTATATGAAATAAAAAGGCCAACGTACCTGAAAAGGAGAAGGGTACGTGTCTACTACACAGCATTCCTCTTGGCCATAGAATACTCAATGCCCCACCTCCACCCATACTTGCCTGCCCTAAGAGATAGATCGCTTAGATTAGCGTGGGAACAGCTCTTCGCCTGGGCACTGAATGACTATTTGATAGGGAGAGCTTAAAAAACAACAACTAACATTTAATAACCAGCATATTGAGAATTTTCAGGCGGGCAACTCTAACGTCGCAAGAATACGCTGCCGGACTACAGCAAGGTAAGAGCAAAATGCCGGTGAAATTAGCATATGCAATAAAAAATAATAGGGATTTTGATGATCACCGGGTTCTTGGCTGCCTCTGTATGGCAGTACAGCTGTGCTATCAATATTATTGCTGTACCCAAACCTAATACACCCCCATCCCCAGCTGCAACAGGTGTTACGTCAGGTGATACTAGTAAAATTGCGCACAAGCAAAATAGAGTTCAACGCAGCACATACTCAGATAATAAAGGTATTGACAATTATATACAAGATTCAGCACACGTCTCAAACAACATATGGTACCAACACATGACCCGCATTGGTAAGCAGACAACAGAAGACAGCTGCTACGTTTGCTCATTAATACCATACGCCATGAGCGCTTCTCGAACATTTGTTGCCACAGAAATAGATGAAAAGACAGCACGATGCATAATATACTTGGCACTGTTCCAAACGAAAGGAAGATTTCAAGGGACAGTGGTGCATATGGTGTGGAAAACACGAGACTCATACCCATACGAAAACAACTTCCTCAAGACTTATTTGAGTTACCACAAGAGCAGTTTACATGCTGAAGCATTCAGATACATAACAAGTGGTCCTGCAAAAGGGGAAACAAAGAAAGTAACACTGCAGTATTTACCATGTGATTGGTACGCCACTGAAGTTCCTGGTAAACCAGGATGCTGGGAGAGGCCACTGGTGACGATAACGGGGAAGGTGTACTTGGACAACAAATGGGAGATAGGAGTGATTGGCAGCAACATGGTAACAAAAGAAACTATTTCAACTATCGATGCACACAACCACAGATGTTGGACGACTTGGATCAAGTACGTGCCCATGCTCACATGGATAGAGACGGATGAAGACCCAATAACAATACTGCCGCTGACTGCGCCTAAGGTATGCTACCAACATAAAGGAGAGGTGGACGTAGGAAACAACACCAATTGTGCCAGCGTGATGGAGTTACCTGAGGGGGGAGCAGGAACAGCAGTGATAATGGACCATTACTGGGCCTGTGGAGAAAAGGCATACCACACACTGCCCCCTCTGTGGAATGGTGTATGCACGATGGTGCACGTCAATGTACCATCACTAGTGGTACCCCAGAAGCATGTGAATGTGGCGAACTTTCCCAAAATGGATGAAGGGGACAAGAGAAAGAAGAGATCTGCACCACCTCAGGAGGAGCCAGGGAACAGGACCAGCGGCAATAATACTGTCCTAAATAGAAGGAAAAGACAAGGAGAACCTCTGACAGGAAATTACCTATGGGGAAGGTCGGAAACGGCACTCACTTCAATTCCGCCAGAACACAGACTATTCAGCAGAGCAGCAATGTTCTTCTCCTCAATAATACATCCGGGACTGCAGGTTTACGCAAACGCAAAATGGCTCCAGATCACTAGATGGGAACTAATGATGACCATCAATTCTACAGTAAATGGATTCAACGCAATAAAAGAGGAGCTGCGAGCTATAAGAATGGTAGCACTCCAGAACAGATATGTATTGGACCTCCTCACAGCCATGGAAGGAGGAGTCTGCGCAAAGATAGGACAATCATGCTGCACGTTCATTCCTGCCAACGATGCTGACAACGGTACACTGACAGAAGCAGTTTCACAATTGGCCCAGTTGCACTCCAAAATGATGGATGAAAGTAAAGGTGTGAAAAAGGATGAGAGCTGGTTTTCGCTATTATGGTCATGGATGCCATCATGGCTGTCAGATGGACTGAAAATTATAGTTGGTTGTACTATTTTGGCTGGAGCTACACTGATCATAATAAGATTTTGGAAGGCCCTGAAGGCACGAACCACTGACGAGTTGCTTGAAATGGTCGGTATGCACCCCCTGATGCCAGCAGATGACGGCCAACACACAGGCATAATAATACAAGAGAGAGAGAAATTGCGCAACCAGATCATCACCAACCACCTGGACCCACCATCGGTGAAGATCGAGAACCCAAGAAACCCCAGGAGTTACATAGGGAAATGGGTATACTGTACTCCTGGAGGAACCTGTGAATATATGTATTGGTCATTTGAAGATCATGTTAACCACTATGGACATTTAGGAGGAATAACTAAAATATGGAGAGTAAGAGGAGATAACGAAAAGGATATGTTTGTGGTCGACAAGTCGACCAGAGGGGGGACTGAAGTGGGAGAATGGAAAAACAGGCCCCGTCCTTCCCCTCGCGCGCCTGGCCTAAAGGATCACGGCCCAGGCACCCGCCACGAGAAGAGTTTGCCCATCTACCAGACGACCAAATACCCTGGTACAGGAACATACGGATGTGTCCATCTGCCTGCCCAGCAGCCCGCCCTGCCCATGCCGACACCTGCGGCACGGATCAACTAGACTAAAACCTACACGTCATTAGAGATGCCATGACGACCTAGCCAACGGTCAGCACACCTGTGCCAATATACACACTGGACACTCCCGCACCAATCTACACAAAGAATATACTCAGTGCTATGACGTAGGCGACAGACATACTCACGGACGTGCATCTTTATTATTTTCCACATAGGTTCTCAAAATGCAGAAACGCAAGACGCATCATGAACTCATCTAAAGAACTTGCTTACGCTTCTCCTAAACCCAGGTGCCATAATGAGAAATATAACGAAGACACGATACTGGTCATAAGACAATATGATACTATAACCTAAAGCGCCTGTGCACCAAACGGTACTACCTATACACCAGGCCTAAGTAGGCCGCAAGCAAGAGCTCCCATGGACGTTAAAAGAACAAGAGTCAGGTTGCTGATCCTGCAGAATGAGCCTGGCGAGAGCAGACAGCCAAGGTCGTAATGTTGCAAACCCACATTCCAAAAGCAGACCATCAAGGGCACGATGTTGCAACCTCGCACGCCGCGCACCAACGTTAAAATCACACCTGCAAATTAAACCAGGCACACAGTGGAAAAACAATATTAATTGTGCAGAATTCTGCCTCAAACACGGTCCCACCTCACGTGACCAAGCCGAACCTGACAGGATGCCAAGCCCAGGAGGAAGAAGGCGTCTGGATCCCTCGTTACAAGACACTGGCAGATACACTTAAAAGGCTCAATGGACATCTGCGACAGAGGGAGTAGTCGGCCTTCCAGCTCATGAATAAGTCCTCACATTGTCTGCACGTACTCATAGTGAAACATTGTTGCAAATGACAGGTACACCGAGAGCTGGGAACAGCGATGGTCCCAGGCTGGGAAGCTCGCGGGCGCACCAATCAGAACATGGGGCTCTTATCACTGACGCCATTAACATTAACCAATCATCAGGAGTCTTCATGTAACAATTCTCATGTATCTAATTGTAGGGACGACCCAGATATATCACCTGACTAAACCCTTGTCCACTAATATTGTTCTCTATACGTATGCTATACTAACCCTACCACTCGAGCAACCAATTAAGAGTGGCGATAGGTTTTTTGCTAACTTTCTAAGGTGACGCAAGTAGCGCGTCATACTAAGGTAAAAAGGGCCTGCGAGCCCCACGATTGTGTGTGTGTCAGGACGGACGCGTACGATCCTTGACCCATCCCTGCCGTTTTTGTCTAATAAACAGCAGAGTCACCTTGCTTCTTGCGTGTGTCTCATACTCTATCTCTCCTGGGATATACGGGAGGAGTTGGGGCCTCCCTGCCCGGAGGTCTGCGGACGGCCCGGCCGACCCCGGCAGAATTCCCCCCCCCCCCCGACAGAGTCATGGACATGGTGACCTGAACAACAATAACCGATGTGTTGAGGGTCACCTTGATTGGGGGTGGGCGGACTAGGTGAAGCGTAATCTCGCAATTTATCTTTACAAGACAAGGAGGAATGCTGGCTTAACATTCTCTGTCACTTTCAAGCAGTTGGAATGTTTGAATAGCAGTTCCCAAACAGCCATTAGCATTTCTCTGCTATGATCAGTTCATTCATTTTCTAAGCATTGACTAAAGCGCTTACAAAATGTTCACAGATGGCTTGTTTAGATCATTTACATTTTTCGTGCGCTATACATGGTTGAGTAGAACTTAGTAGATGCTGAAATAAGGCCGTTTGGAAGCAGTTTCCTTGCTCAGTCAATGCTTAAGAAATGCCTTTCATTTTGACCCGGGATGCTTATAATTTTGGGAGTAAATTACGTCTGGGATAAAAGGAAGAGGTTAATAGTTCTGCCAGAAGACAGGCAGGGTGCGGTTTCCTTCTGTTTTCCCGAGGCCGGGAACAAAACGGAAGGCAAAGTAGCAACTGGATTTGTAAAAAAAAAAAAAAAAAAAAATCTTGGTATTGTGGGAGATACGAGGTGGGTTCAGAATAATTCGGAGGCTCCAGAACTGCAAATCACATCTCAGTGCACTCTGTGGAGGTCTTTGGCCTTTTCTGGACTTTGAAACAGCCAAATGGGGCTCCCTGCAGCAGTGCACAGAACAGCGGGTGATGTCTGGGTTTCGTGGGCCGGGTCCCAGAACACAGAATACCCAAAAAGTAGAAACATGTCCTAGAAAATGCTCCGACCTATGGGAAATGCAGCTCCCCCAGCAGAATTGCTCTGCGGCCTTCTAGCAGCTGCCCTGTGTGGGTGAGGTGGGGTTTGCAGGGATTTCTCGAGCCCTGGCCTCTGGGGGGCTCCACGCGCTGGCAGGTCCCCTCGCAGTTATCCTGCACGAGTCCAGAGGGACAGCCGCCGGGCACAGGAAGGGGATATAATGGGAGTGAGAAAGGCAGGAGCAGGCAGAGGCCAGGTGGAGGGCGAGAGGGCAGGGGAGGAGGAGAGGGAGAGCCCCTGAAGTTACCAAGATGTGAGGGAAAGAGGGGGTGTGGCGACAGGCGTCAGTGAGGGTCGGGGAGTACTGCAGCTAGCAGGGTCCGTGATAGACCGGGCAGTGCCGGTAGAGGGAGGATGGACGAGCCCTGGATCCGGACAGTGCAGCGCCTCTTCTACCCCATCATGTCGGGCTTCGGGCTGCCAGGTGAGTGACGCCATACCTGGGTATCATTTACTAACGCGCAGTACCGACTTCTGCGTCACGCAGGCGCTGTACGGTCACAGAGGCCGTGCAGATAAACCCAGCCGGGGGCGTGGGACCGCTGTTTAAAACACCCGGGCGAACGCAGGCCCAGAACACGGATGGATGGATGAATGAATGAATGAAACAATGACTGCGACTTGAACAACGCCATTCTGTGAACGGATCGAATCTCTCCAAAGTGCCTTCTAGTTGAACGTGTGGGCCACCACCATTCAGGGGCACAGGCAGGGAGGATAGACCCCCCTCCCCCTCTGCGCAGATTCTGGATCTTTCCACGGTTCCCCACTATCGGCAAAGCAGTGAACGGGCCCGGTGTCGCCATTGCATGTTCGAGTTCTGTTAACTAGCGGGCAGTGAACTATTTTGCAAATGACCGGGTTCCCACACTATTTATTTATGTATTTAATGTTTGATATTTCTGACGTGCGAAGCTTGTTTCACGTCGCAACTGGGCGTTGTACATCGGTGGGGTAAAAACACATGCTTGCCGCTGAAACATAGTTCTGTATTTGCCATCTCACATATGAAAGCATGCGCAGAGGCCTTCATGCCACTGCTGGACCAGGGCAGTGCCACTGCTAGCCCTCTGCATGCCGTAGGCCAGCGGCCTGAAACAGGCGTCTAGGCGCCTAGCTGCAAACATCATTTAAAAGTACAGGAGCTAGCCTAGCCGGGAAACGTTTGCTGTGCACTCGGGGAAAGGGCCGGACTTGCAGTGCTAAATGGAGGAATTGCAAACAGCACACACATTCCAACCGTGTTGCACCTTGGCACCAGTGTAAATAAATAAATAACAATGCTCGGATATAAGAAGACATTTGGTGCATCATATGAGCCGGAAGTCGTACCTTTCATGACAGCCGGTCTTGTTGTGTGTCAGTGCAAGACAGTGCAATGGTGTTTCGACTTAGCTTGCAGAATGCATGGCTCGCTGTAATTCTGCACTGTAACTTGAATAGCGCCTATCATCTCTGTCTGCAAGCTTTAGGAAGGACGAGGAGGTCATCCGGCGGGTCCTTTGCGCATTAATCATGGGTAAAACGCTGGTATGCAACCCCCTGATGTGCGACCTCAAATCCCACTGCAGGGCCAATGTGTCCGTTAATGCTTCCGAGATCGACCAATCAAGTGCCGCAAAGTGGGGGGCATGATAAGACATGTCATCACAGCGCTTAGAAGCGGGGGCGGCATAAAGCGCTACAAAGGAACACACACTATTATTACGAGAGGAGATTTTCTGACGATTTATTTCAAACCTTAACCAGAAATGTCACGTTAGAGTATATTGCTATATTCACATTAAGGTTGCTGTATTCAGCTTTGACACCATTATAGCGCCAAGATACCGTATTTTGAGGGTACGTGCTATATGAAGGTACTTTGGTGTCCAACATTGCCTTCATAAAGTAGTAAGTGCATGAACTCCTCGCATAACACGTGCTGGTCGCTCGACCCATGGTGTGTGCAGTCATGGATGGGTCCTCTGCTTTCTTTCTCCCTTTGACAAAGGTGACCAGATTTTCAAGAGAAACACACGGGAAAGCCAAAAAGATAAAAGAAGGACTTGGTCCCCCCTCCCCCTCACACCATTTTAACCCGACCTTCTAGTAGTTCTGCTTCTTTAAAAGGTCCTGAGGTGTTAGGAAATAAAAGTTGTGGCACTTTTATTTTTCTCAGTGAATGAACTGTGTCGCAGGCACATTGTAGCCAACCTTGTGCAATTAAAGGTAAAACTTAAAAGAGACGTATTCTGACTAAAAGCACCCGACTCACCCCGTGGAGCTCTTTAACTAGCGTAAACCCCGCCATTCTAATGCGTAATCTACGCAGCTGTGCACCTGTCCACTTGATTACATCCTTTCCAAAACGTGCTTACTCTACAAGGCCACGCCTTTCCTTATCACGCTCTACCTTGAAAAACTTTGCTCATAGCGATGCTAGACCATGTGACCCCAATTCAGCGCACTGACCCCATCCGCGCAGGGCCATCTTAAGCACTTTTGGGGCCTGGGACACAGACACCCTTGGGGCCCCCTTCTACTGGACCAAAGGAATTGAGTGATGCAGAATATCTGACCACGCCCCCCTTATCACAATCACCACTCACAGCTTTTTATGCCAATCCAAATAAGCATGGGTGCTCCCTTTCAGCCCCACTGTCCTCTTCATTCTGACTGTAATAGGTCTGATAAACAAGTGGCATCTCAAGGGCAACATGAGCAGTCCAAGTACTTGGGCTCTAGCATGGCTACAGGCCACTTTCCTTCCATCGCAGCCACAAACAAGGTACACCAGTCATCGTATGCATGCAGGATACAAGTTGTATGAAAAAGGGGAACATAATCCAGAATAGACAGAGGCCTCACAGAATGCAAAAGTGGTCAAGCATGGACACAGGAGACCAACTGGGAGCAACAAGGAAGGTGCTCATCTCTTCCCTCTTCATGCTGCACTCTCTTCGTCTTCTTCCTCTATCTCTTGATCCTATCTGTTCTGCAATTTAACAGCTCTGATGATCTACTGACATCTGAGATATGGGATGTGATCTCTTGTAAAAATCAAATTTTTCAAGTAAATAAAAAAAAAAAAAGAAAGAAAGGTGCACCTACCACGGCATATGCAGTGGATGAAGATTAGAAGTTACCAGGAAAGGTGTCCACATCCAGACAGACTGAGGTGAGAAGAGGGTTCTGGTTTCCAAATAGGGGTGCCATTAGAGAGCCAAGAAACACGTGTCTGTGGTGTGCAATTTATCAATACTCACTATTATTATAGAGGAAGCAAAGCTGCAGTCAGGGAAACCAAGAGTGAGGCCGCTTTGAAGATCATGCCCTGTGAACAAAAACACTCTGAAGGGCGACCATTTTGAAAAGATCAGGGACTGGTCATTTTTGCAGGTTAGACAATGCGCCATTAAATGAGATGAGGATCACACATTGGTTAAGAGGTGAGGCTGGGATTTGCTCCCACTCGCACATTTCTGGACTTTACCACTTTATTTTCCAGTTCGAACAATGAACTAAAATAATTACATTTTAAAGAACTGACTTGGAAAGTACTCGAATCACACAACCCAACATGATCATTATTTTTTATTAACAAACTGTTTTAGAAGCATATTGTGCTACATGGGAATGGCCCCAGCTACACTCTCCCCATCATCAAAGTGCCAGCATTCTATCCGATGTGATATAACAAAATGTATAGCTCGCTTTCTCTTTTGTGATTTAAAGCTTTAAATATGCTCAAACACAGGCTTCTGAAACTGTTATTCATAAACATGCAGATAAACATTTGAATTGTACAAAAAGGCAAATCGTGCTCTGTGTCAAATGAGCAGACCTTAAACTATGGATGCCAGAGGCCTGCAATATCTTGCCTGCTTTCTTCTGTCTTGAACCCCCTTCCACTCCAATGGCCTACATAAAAAGAAGAATCAGGTAACGGGCTAAACCGTGCCATCAGCTTGGGGGAAGGCTAGCCTTCTGACAGAAGACAGCACAGTACTGTCAGTGATATAAGATGATTTGTCCAGGATCAATCAGGTTAGAGAATGAATGCTTTGGCTCCACAGTCTTGAATGAGGTTACCTTATCACCTCTCAAGACTAACACTTTACGCTCATTATTAGCAATGTAGCAATGTATTAGCTCTCATGTAACAAGCGCCACGATGCCCAAGGGCTGCTGTGCGCTCTACAAATGTGAATAAATAAATATTAGGGCTGGATGCCTAGGTTTTGCAAGCACCCATCTACAGCAACCTATTCCTAGACCTTCACCATACTGTTGCTATGTTTGTTTTTAGAGCAATCACTACCAGGTGCAGGTCCATTGCTGGTAATAGCACCTGATAAGGCTACAAAACAAAGTACATGAACATGCAGGTTTATTAAATTCAGACACAGAAAAGGCTGAGTTGGCCTTACTGGAATTTGGTTTTGTAATCTTGCATATGAACACAGACCTCTGCAAGACTCTTAAGACACTGAGCTATCTCCTGAATAATCGCAGCACTCAGTGGAGAAACTTTGCTGGAAAAGTTTGGGGGGACATGACCTCTGAAGAAAAGGTGGCCCATTCAAATGAATGGGGACAAAATAATGTGCCATGCAAGTTGGGGGGGACAAACACCCCCGCCCCCCCCCTAAAATTACGCCCATGGCAGCACTCAAATTTATAAATATGCATTTCAACTTTGGCTGTTGCACAAGATAAAATGAGCCACACAGAAAGGCGAGAACGCCACAGGGGTTGTGACGTAGTGAATGTACAAACCATGCATACAGGCTCGGGCTGGCCTGTAGGCAACAGGGCAATGCACGACAGCGCATGGATGCCCAAACAGGCTTGGACTGGCCAATAAGGCAACATGGCAATGCACGACAGCACATGGATGCCAAAGCAGGCTCGGGCTGGCCTGTAGGGCAACAGGGAAATGCACAACAGCGCATGGATGCCCAAACAGGCTCGGACTGGCCTGTAAGGCAACAGGGCAATGCACGACAGCGCATGGATGCCAAAGCAGGGTCGGGCTGGCCTGTAGGGCAACAGGGCAATGCACGACAGCGCATGGATTCCAAAGCAGGCTCGGGCTGGCCTGTAGGGCAACAGGGCAATGCACGACAGCGCATGGATGCCAAAGCAGGCTCGGGCTGGCCTGTAGGCCAACAGGGCAATGCACAAAGTGCCAGCCCATGATTCTAGGATCGGCCAGGTTTTTTTGACAGAATGTCCGGTATGGGTCAGATTCATAAGTTACTACAATAGTTTTTACCAATGTTACTAAGAAAATATATTTCTTTCAAATGTATTATTTGCAGCATATTTTATCAAAACACCCCGGTGGATAGTACTCAAACAGTCTGTTCTGTGGAATAATGAATTGTAATTTGTGTTTGTGGGCACAGAAAGCTTACAGGAGGAATTAATCAAAACAGAATGTACTGGTCAACAAGAGACAAGCTACAGGGCTCTCCTCATCATCATGCTATACAATATCCTGACGTGTGTGATTTATGTTTGGTCAACAAAGGAAACTGACTTCTTTAGATCAGCCAGTCTTGTGGGCCCCCCCTCCAAGGTGGGGGCCTGGGGCAAGTGCCCCTTTTGCCCTCCCATAAAGACGTCTCTGGACCTGCTGTAGCACAAAGAAGCAATGCATGTTCCCTTACTAGCTGTGACCTGGTACCCTATGCCGAAACGTGAGGGATTCGCACACTGCTGTTACTTGTGATTTGGAGTATAAGTGGAAGTCACAATGTTTCACTCGTGTGCACAGGTGGGTCACGACACTGTCCATGGTTTCTCCTTTTCATTGAGTGGTAGTGTGAAACACGTGCCTGCCGTAGTCTACACTCTTGTGTATGGTGAAATGATCAGTCAGTTGCTGTTTTAGATCCGGATAGGCGGTTTTTCTGTCTTCCGGTATTACCTCCACATCCCTCTTCCTCATCTCAGTACAGACTCAAAGGTAAGTACGGGGACGAGGAAGAGTAGGACTAGGAGTAACGAAGATTACTGGTAAATAATCCGAGCGTTTCATATACGATGTCTCTCACAACTGGCCCTGCTGTTAGTGTGAGGAGGCCTTTTATTCTCCTATCGTCTTGTGATCGATCCCATGGCATCAATTTATACCCCCCAAATCATGCAGCCACCTGGCCCACCTCGGCCGGGTACGTGTTATATGTCATGTCGAATGGCAGTGGTGTCTGGTTTGGGAATACGTCAGCAGTGTCGGTGTAACGCAGGTTTGGCATGACCACCAGGTCAAGCGAGGAGGGTTCTTTCTCGACCAGACATGATCAAGATGACCTCCTAACACTTGTTCTTTTCAGTGTTCTGGATTTAGGTATTGTCCTATGCACTGCATGGACGTCATTTAGGCGTCGGCAGGGGTCGCAACTGCGACCCCTCATCTCTCCCTTCCTACCCATGTGGTTTACCTTGCTACCCTTAAAAATACTTTTTTAAACTTTGTTTTTGTATTTTCTTTTTACATTGAGGCTCATGGGCTGTGGCCAGCAGCATGTGGTCTTTGTTTCTGGAGTGGCTGTTTTCTGATGGTTATAGCCGATAAGACAGCCCAGTGGGTTGAGCGTTGGCTGCTGCAATGTGTGTGTGATGTACAAGCAAGTAGCAGGTTCGACTCCCAGCAAGGTCAACTCAGCCTTTCATCCTGCCCGGGTTGATAAATGAGCATCAACACAGGTTGGGTGATATTGTCTGTATATTTGTTCTATATGAAGCGCTTAGGCTTCAGTGCTATATAATAACACATCATTATCATTTAGCCTTGGACGTCTGCTTGCATTCACAGTGATTTGGTAAAATGGGCCGATGCGTACTGATATTAAAGAAACATGGAAATCCATTCCTGTATGAAATGTATATCACATTACAGTGATATCGTAACCCTATTTTTTCGTAGTGTGGGAACAATGCTATGTGATGCCACTTCCTGTTTTGTCATGGGGTGAAAGGTGTGCATCGCTTTCCGTGATGCCAGGTCAGGTGGGGTCAAATGACCTCACTTCCTGTGATGTCATCAGAGGTAAAGTGTCTTGCGATGCCACTACCGCTGGCATTTTGGTGAAATGACGTAGAGAGAGAGAGAGAGAGAGAGAGAGAGAGAGAGAGAGAGAGAGAGAGAGAGAGAGAGAGAGAGAGAGAGAGAGATGTTGCTGCTAGGTCTGCAAAAGACCCGGGCTAAGCTGATGTCGGGACTGTCAGGACTCGGGGCTAGCTCGTCTTTTGGTTGTAGACCGTGAGCTTCTATCCGGTGCTACAACCAAAAGACCCGCCCCCCAGCACCCCGTAGCAATGCCTCTGAAGCATGCATGTCCCTAGACGGGCCCACCGTCCACGTCTCCCTGCTCGTATAAGCGCAGGCCGCCCCCATGGGGAGTTGGTGGGGGGGGGACCTATCTCCCCTGACAAACGGCATCCAGGGGAGCTGCTCCTCTGCCCAGGGTCCTCCCCACCGGGCTCAATACACATGCAGGCCTGGAACGGTAGCCAAGAGGACCACTCGATGGGCCCCCATGGCCGACGCGGGACAGTGTGTTCTTGCTTTCTTCATAGGCCATTTGACTGGCATTTCACCAGCAAAACGAGTTGCTCTTTTCAGCAAATTCAAATGCCCTTGACATCACAAATAACAGTCTGTAACTCTGTGTCGAACAATGACTATAAGCAGGTGTAACATCTGTTGTCAGTACCACTAAGCACCATGTGCAGTGAATGTGCCTGCCATAAACACACGTTATATTGTGTTACCTTATCACACCGTGTCTTTTGTTGGGTTTATTTAAATCTTTCAAATAAAATAGTAAATCCAAGATAACTTTTATGGGTTCCCATTAATTAGCATTCTGGTGCTTAAAGACTTCAATTTATGTTGGAGAAAACAAAGATACACTCATTCTGTTTCTGCAAAATACGTTTCTATAAAAAGGACACATGTATTATGTAGGTTTACCATGCGATATATACGCAGAAATAATGGCACCTTGCTGTGCGACAAGAACTGGGAAACAATGTGAACAAGTGCTGATATTGACGACTCGTGCCAAATCCCACCGTCACCTCTTAGCCAAAGGGTCTGATCCTTTGCAACTCACTAATTGCATAGTGCCTACCCTGTCAAAATTGCAGGTCAATAAATATGTCAGAATTGCCCCTCGCTAAGTGTTCTGAGGATACACTGCTGAAAAACTTCACTGGTACTCTGACTGGCTCTAGTGGTGCTTCATATAATTATGGTGACCGATAACATACTGCACAGCACAAGGCCCACACTGCACAGCTCAAGGCCCATACTGCACAGCACAAGGCCCATACTGCACAGCATAAGGCCATTTGTTTCTTGGCTCTTTCATGGCAACAACACTTGAAAAAAGCGGCCATCTTCTAATCTCAGTCTATGTTCGGATAAGTGCAGCTTCCTGGTAACGTCCTACACATATCCTCTACCTGGGCTAGGGTGCGTGTAGCTTTTTCCTTGTTTCCAATCTGGCCCCAGAATCCCTGCTAGAGAGCATGTTGACTCTGTGAGGCTGCTAATCACAGTTCTGTGTCTATGATTCAGGCATCCTTTCTCCAACTTGCATGACTTCTCTGTGGCTACTATTCTTAAAATGTGTCCTTTGCGTAAGACAGAACACAAGTCCCCTCAGCGTGGACCTGTAACGTTGCCCTTGAAATGCCACTTGCTTATTATTCTGATTCCAGGACAGATGGAGGGGGTAAGAGGGGACTTCATCTGTTTATTGGAGCTGCTCCCAGGGCAATATATATATATATATATATATATATATATATATATATATATATATATATATATATATAATCTGTGGTTGCAATTGTGGTGAAGCAGGACAGGGTGCTGACCTACAATTCTTGGATCCATTCATTTCTTAGGTTTGGGTTTGGTCAAAAATAGGTTTGCGTCCTGGGCGCCAAAGTACCTTAAAATGGCTCTGCCCTATGTGGGTAACTTTTGTTTGCACTGATTGAAGCTGCAAGTATAGTGTTTTGTAATATTTTATTCAATTGTATATCATGCTGTTTTTTTGTATAGTGCAAGACTGCCAGGGATACATTCTCTGCACTAACCACCGTTTGGCCAACATAAAAGATTTAGCCGCGTGGGGGTCTGCAACTGGTAGCTCTTCAGATGTTTTGGACAACCACTCCATGATAGCTCACCATTGGCTAGCCTGGCGAAGGCTAATGGGAGGTGTCGTCCAAAACATCAGGAGAGCCGAAGATGCTAGGAGAAAATACCCAGAGAATGTCCATGTCTCAGTATCTGGAAGAGGTCCTTCTCAGTCATTTTAGCTGCTGCAAGCAGTCCCAGATGTGATCTTCTGGCCAGGCAGACGAGCAGCAGCCATCTTTGATCTCACATGACAGGCACGCAGAATCTACAGAAGTGGGTAAAGTCATTCAGTGAGTGGAGCACTCGCTTCAGAGGTCTGTGCGCAACCTGCAGTCACAGGTTCGAGTCCTGACAGAGCTATGTCAGTCTTTCAGTCGTCTGAGGCCTGTAAGTTCATTACCGCTAATTGTATACAAAAAAAATCGCCTCTGTTATCCAGTGGTCGAAGTGTAAAACACAAAGTAGTGGAACTCTGTTCCCGTTGCCCTGCCCCCTATTGTGCTCCCCCATACTTACGTCACCCCCAATCAAACCCCATAAGGTGCCATTTTACAACCGTTCTAGCAAGACTGAAGAACATACATTTAAATGACGGCCATTATTGTGCCCTTGTCACCTATAGCATGCAGCTTTATGCAGGCTCCTCTTCTGACTCCCCACCATTAGCACCCCTTAAGGGACATGCCCATGTCTATAGCCACACCCACCTCTCCCATTACCTGCAAAACTGTTGCACCTGGTTCTACGTTATTTAATCGCGGGACTTTTCATCGCAGGGTTTTTTACCGCAAATTTTTTGTTTGAAAAAAAAAACCCATCGATTTTTTTTTTTTTGTAGCACCCCAAACCCCCCCATTCACTTTATTTATTTTTTTATTCTTACACACATTTTTTACATTTTTTACCCCCCCCCAAAAAACAAAACAATGAGTTTTTTTTTAAAATAAATTCGCGGTATAAAACCCAGCGATGAAAAGTCCCGCGATCAAAGGACGGTATACTGTTGCACCTACAGCAATTCCATGCAGATCATTGCCTAGCTGGGCTTTTTGGTTGCTTGACAATGCGATTTATTTGCAAGCAGTCTATTGGATTGAAATAAACAACTCCAATCCAGGAATGCAAGATAGCACAGGGACATGTTACACTTGCTGGTTTTTGGCAGGCCACAAGTTCGAAACTCCAGTAGAGGAAAAGTTCAAAAAAATAATGTGCCTCCCCGGTAAAATAAAGGAACGATCATGGATTTCCCCAAAAAGTAACAGAACGTTTACCCTTTAGTTCCCGCCCATTTTGAACTACCCCTTAGTTCCCACCCACTTTGACTGTTGCTGTTATTTTGTTCATTTTCTTTCCAGAAGCACTACCACGTGTGGGTTCTTTCTGTGGAATTTCAGATACTCGCAGAACTATGCAGTGTTAGTAGGTCAGAATCTGGCGGATAATACGCTTTGATCTCAGCCCTGTGGGAGACTTGATGATGGTGGCAGCCATGTAAAAAGATGGCGGCTGCCATTGCAGCCAATCCCTCTGGACTCTGAATGACCTTTGCAAGCACAAACAAGATGCAGGACTGCGTCCGGCGCAAGAAATCCCAACGAAAATGGCCCATGTGTAGTAAAAAGCTGCCCATTGGGGGTATGTGTGCATACATCAACATTGAATTAAATTAAAAATTAAATTAAAATTGAAAATTAAATCTGTAGCATTTTCTGCAGACAACAAACTGAGGCCGGTAGCAGCATGAGAAATCCTGTTTCAAGAGTTTCATGAAAATATAGTGTTGTTATTTTTTGTTGTTTTTTAGTTTCGTTTTTTTAATTAAGATGTTTGGCTTATTACAAACCTTTCATCTCTCTAAAAACACATTACATGTTAACAACATTAAATGTCAATTCACAGATACAATTCAATACTGTATTAGTTAAAAACACCACACAAAACAATACCCTCATCTAAAAAAGCACAGTGCTTCAAATACAAACTCATCACAATACTGCCCACCTTACTCAATTCTTATACAATGTTTACTCACAAAACCTACTAGAAATAGATAAAATATCAATCAATAGTCACTAACCTTCCATTTCTTAAGGAACTATACCCTTTATAAAAAAAAAATGCTTCTAAACATCTTATTACACTAAAAAACAGACTAAAGTTTTCGGTTACATGCCTTTATAACTGAGCATTTTATAACGAATGCACATATAACGAAAATTATATAACGAAAAAACATAACGCATTTTTTTGGGGGGTCCCCACAAACCCCTCTTTTCCCACCCCTAAAAACCCACCCCAACCATTTCTCCCACAAGATTTAACCCTTTACCCCACCCCCACATACATTTTCGTTGTTTTTCATTTATCATTTTCGTTATATATTCATTCGATATAACATTTTCGTTATAATGACTGTATACCAAAGATTTCACCCTCTACAAGTAAAAACCACAATTCCTCTGCAATTAGATTAGTTGCCTTTGAAATTATTTTCCTTAAATGGCAAGTTCTGAAGTCATCAATTCTTTGCAAAAAAGCATAATGTGTTTTAGCGTTTCAATCTCCCCATTTTTCTGACACCATCTACAATAACTGTCTTTCACACCATCTTTCATTCGGGTGGCTAGCACTTCCTTCGCAGGGAACAAATTGAGTCGCAGTCGCATAAACTGGGTGCGGAAATGTTTACTAGGAAATTTTACCAAATATCTGGGGACCGTGCTGTAAGCTTGTTATTATATAAAGTCCTTAGTTGCGCTTTCACCTTAATAGTTTTAGTTGCTTCGCCATACAAAGAAATGTTGTCTTGGAAGGTTGCTTGAATCTTGTATTTTTATTAATGATTTCACTATAGTAAATATATGATCTCTTGAATAACCTCCATTAAACAAAAAAAATAAATTGAGTTCAGATATATTATATTCGCATTTCTCATTCGTCCTTGTGTTGCTTATTCAGTTCTTTTCAATACGAAAATGAAAAATAAATAAAGTATGGGTCTTATTCAATTTGCTCCTTGCCCCGACGCGTGTTTCCCCGCCAATAGTTCTAGCGCTTCTTCAAGAGACACAGTTGTGACCAAAAGAAACTATTTTTGTAATTATAATAGATCAAGTTTTCTCCTTTCTTTCTTAAGTTGATCTGAAATACATAGATTAAAAAGGGCAGAAATCGTGGGGCAACCCTGTTTCAAGCCTTTATCTGTCCGTATTACTCTTGAAAGGAGCCCCACTGAATGTAATCCCACTCTCAGTGAAGTTGTACAATACAGTGCCTGAATGGCTTGAAATAGATCTATTGGGCAAAGCCAACCTAATGTTCTGTCCAATAAAAGTACCCTTTCCACACTATCAACTGCTGCCCATGTTGTTATTATAACCCCCAAAACAAAGAGGGTCATCAGACGTGAGAGAGTGTGGGCAGCAAGCCTGAAGGGCACGCACCACCACAGGTTGTGTGCAGCGCATGTGCCAGAGGCTGTGTGCCTTTGGGCAAAGTGGTTTCTTCCTTCCGTCTACCCCCTGTAGTTGCCACATTTGCTGCTTGCAGTGCCACCTTCCTGCCCCCTCTGTGGTGATTCACCAAACACCAGCCTATAGACGCCTCACCCTGAAACAGGCCACGGCTTTGCTGTTCCTCCATGTTCTTATTGTTATCTGTATTGAATGGGCAAGCAGGCCTATAGTCTGGGGAGGATAGCTCAGGGGCAACGTGCTCCCCTTGGAAGCAATACCACAGGGAGCAACACAGGTTGATCCCCGGGTCCGTGCTAAGAAACCTCTGGGTATTAAGCGCATGATAAATATCATATCATATAAGAACCAACCCTGGATTCAAATCTAAATAGCCACCCAAACCGGAAGGAAATATCTGTTAAACATTATGTTTTTCCAAAAATCTACTTTTGAGCAGTCTGGAGCAGCATTATCAAATCTTGTATTCGAAAGTTGAGAGGTACTCGTCCAGAACCCCAGCTCATCACTGGAACCTAATGCACGCACAGGATCATACTACATTGGATTAGGATGGTCCTGATGAAGAGACCAATGAGACATGCAACATCTGCATGATTTTGATGATGAAACTGGTGAGTCCTGCCAACTCTGTATAACCTTGATGAAGTGAATGAGGAGTCTTGTAACATCTGAAGGATTCTAATGAAGAAATTGACGAGTCCCTGATTCAGAGACTGGTGAATCTCGCAATGGGGAGGGCTAGGATCAAACTGAAGCTACATGCACTTCTTCATTGACACATTGGACATTTTCCTTTTAAACAAAGCAACAACACTGAGCAGGACTGTTTGCATAATTATACCTTTAATTGTGTGAAAGAAAGATTTTCAAAAAGCAGCCTTTCTCACTTTTGCAATACATAGAAGTTATTTTGGCAATCTACTCTGAGAATTTTGCAAACCATATTTGTGTGGGAAACCACAATAGGTAGCAGAATAACTGTTATTCGTTGGGTCTATTTATTTGTGAATCTGTACCAGTACCAGACACAATGGTTAGTCACTTCTGGGTCCTTAAAGGATGATGCACACATGCGCACAAGAGGAAGCAAGCATTGGCAATGCCAACAGTTTGGGGTTCTGTATAGGGTCATGGGTGTTTTGGGCGGGGATGGGCTATGTGAGATTGGCATGGTGCAAAGAGGTAGACACAGACACAAGGAACCAGTTTCGAAAACCTGTATTCAAAAGAAGGGGTTGGGATAACTCCTAACTTTCCCTATTCTGTATGGGAGTAATCTCAGCCATAAAAGAAAAAGAATAATAGTCCACAGTCTGTCAGTCAAAAACAAAAGGATGTCTGCATCTAATCTAGGTTGCCCTCACTTCTAAAAAGGTACTGTGTAGGGGTTTGGACAACATAAAAAAGGGTGTAGTAAAGTGTAGTGGGGCAATTATTGACAAGAGAGCATGTTCAGGCTCTGCCCCCTGCCTTCCTCAGAAGAAACAAAATTATAAGATAAGAAAGGACACATTTGAAACTGCACTTTAAATTCTTCTGGAAATGCAGCTGACACAAAGAATAGTTTTGCGCCACACAATTAGGTAACAGAGAACGCATTAGCTTACACAATTAATGTGTTTTAAAATAGTATAGATTAGGTGACAGGAAGGCGTGTACACAAGATAGGCACTCACTACACAATTAGGGCATAACAATGGTAGGCAGGTAAAGGGTGCTGCTATCTATAGAAAGGGAGAGATAATGTGACAGGCATGTACCAGGAACTCAGTAGATAGCCAAATAAATGCAAAATAAATGTGTCCTGCAGAGGAAAATAACATGACAAGCAGTTGCCATTTTAAAACTGCACCAGCACAGCAGAGAATTAAATACTGCAGCTTTAAAGAACGGCCCCAGCTAAGCACACTATTTGTACAAATACATTTAATTCGGGAAAGTGCTGCGGCTAGCCAGATGGTAGCTGCCTCAAAGTAATGTCAAAGCCCAGGGCTCTGTAGGGGAGGGTTACATAGCAGAACAAAATACCATTGTGTGCATTCAACTGTCAAGGTAAATCAATTTGCGATAACAAGGCAGACTATTTGAAGTCCATGGGACAAACTGAACATCCCAGGAAATGTCCTAAGTAGTTGGCAGATTAATGTCTCAGCAATCGGCTAGGCGTGACAGAGAAATGCGGATGCAGCTAAAATGACAAATAATTACCATGCATGTGGTGAAAGCAGCAGGATTCATAATAACAGTATTCATAAATGTGTCAAGAACAGAATGGCAGTTACTGTTGCGAGGGTAGGAATGCCGCAATTATTAGAAGTTGGTCCTTGAAAGCTCAGGAAATCATGGTGGAAATAACATGGGCTGTTTTATTTTATTAAGAACAACAGCGATATGCTTGTCCTCTCCTTCCATCTACATAAAACATGTCCATTATGCCGCCAGTTCATGGAGAGTGTGACCGCATGTTAACTGATAAGCACATGTCCTTTTCACCGCAGAAGTAATTTAGAGCATACCAATAATATTTAAGCATAATGATGTAACACATTTTATGGGATGTTTTATGGGTGGGACCTTAGATAAAGAATTGTCCAATCATTATTGTTGAACATATAGAATTATATGTAGCTTAGTAGAGGTAACCATTGACCAGGAGCAATAGGTTTTCATAACTAAGACATCAAAATGGCTACATAAACTGCTGTTTCCTGTTGAGATGTGGAGAAAAACCATGAGTGAGAGCTTGGCTGTTAATCTTCATTTTCCCCCAGTTCAACATTGCAAGTAAAGCTGGGTTACCTTGCATTTGGCATACCGCAATCCACTCTGTTTTGTCTCATTTTTGGAAAATACCAGTTAGAGGGCCATGTGGCTTTTGACCTCTGTTTCAAAAGTAATGTTAGGATAGCACTGCAGTAGCTCTCTTCTCCAAAGTTCTTTCAATGAAAATGGAGCTGTCCCACAGCTATCTTACCCAAGCTTAAACTGCTCGGGATCACCAAAGTTACATAGACTTAAATGATTCTTATAACTTCCTTTCAGGCTTCTCCGGGCTTTCCTGTTCCCTAGATTCAACAGCCCTCTTGGTTTCCCAATTTACAGTTCCAATACTCTTCAGATGCTTTTGACTTTCAATCACTGGTTCACAGGTTTCACAAAGTTCAATTTAAAGGCTTTAAAACAAGATTCTTTCACTTTTGATTCTTACTCTTGTTTCAACAGGGGTTCCATTCCCCAACAATTCCACAACTTATCACAGTTCACCAATTCTTTGTATCAGAGACTTCTGAATGTGCACAGATTACTTTGCCCTATGCATGACCACTCCGACACGTTGGTTCTCATGGCATCATGCCCCAGGCACTCTGTCTCCAAAGTTCCTCTAATATTTCAAGGTCTCAGCTTGCTCTTCCTGTCTCGTGCAGCTCACCACTTGTGCTTTACATTTAGCTCCACTTCGAGCTTCGCACAGCTCCCCTGCACTTCGGAGAGATAACTTCACTTTCAACAAAGTCTTTCCACAACGTGTAAGCATACACGCTACCATTCCGTTACTTTGTTTCCTTTCTGTTCATACAATATTTACAGTTCACAATGGACAATTGACGCTTTCTCTTCAGCGCATTTTTCATCCTATGCTTGTCCTTCTCTGGCTACATTTTAAGTCTCTTGCGCTTAGCATCTTTCACCAATCGGGTTCCCTTCTGACTTTGAACTCACCAGTTGTGATCAGCGTAGCTGTTATGGGTTTTCTGTGTCAAGGTCAGGGACTCCTCGCTCGCCCATTCGACTCTCCGACACTCCTGGGCGGTCTCTCTGGCCCAGGGGAACAAACACCTTCAATGATTCTGTCCTTAAAGAGCAGCTTTGCAAGCCATACCCTTCTGGCTCCTTGGAGACACGGCTCCCTGGCTTTGCTTTCTCTGGCCCTATCAATCCACGACCTCTCCATGTCTCGGCACACCGTTCTCCACCAACCTCCGTTGGGGTGCTGAGGCCTTCTCAACAGCCTCTTTGCTCGGTCTCTGACTCAGGCTCCTTCTCCACCTCCAACTCCATCCCTGTATCTAATTTGTTCACTCCTTTTATACACCTGAGGAGTATTAACAGGCTTCAGGTGGCTACAATGTTCATTCCGTGCCTGACCTCACCTGACCTTGTTAACGGGACATTCATGAAAATAGTAGAGTCCCTCTATGTAGCTGTTCTATCGGGATGGTATTGTGACAGTTTAAACAAGGAGAGTTCAAGGACAATCAGGGGTATGGTTGAGAGTAGGCTGAGGGAAATATCAGGGTAGAGGGTGTTTGGAACAGGGGATACCATGTCTCAGCTTTGGGTAATCCCTCCCCAATCCTAGAGGACCCTCCACCCAGGTGATCCTACCTCGCTAGTCCGCCCCCAGGGTTGGGATCCAATAGTGACGTACCTTCGGGGACTGGGAAGGGAAAATCCCTCAGGTTTGTCACAGCAGGAATGGAGTGGTAATGGCCTTAGGGACTAGCATGACCCTGGGCAGTTAATAGGTGGGCAAATAATCAAACAACACCTACAAGCTTTGTGTCCCTCATTTGCCATTTATCCCTATCTGTACTCTAATGCAATAGTGTCGGCTTGTTGGTGGTGCTAAAGAAAGGACAGGACACAGATGATAAACTGTGCCTGGGGCTGCACTGTTAATAAAGGACTGGCAATTACTTCTGAAAAGCATTTAATTGCTAGCAACTGTGCTTTTCGTATGCATGTATTTTTGGGAAATTGAAATGGTGATGGGATGTTGGCACTGCATGTCAGGGGAGTGCTTTGAAAGGTAAAAGGGGCCAGGAGACAACACACCATCACAGCAGCCCTTAAGTGTCTGGTTTCAGTGAAGGGTAACGTTATGGCTGGTTTTAACATTGAGGTTTCAGCAGAAGGATCGCTCTGGAATGCGTAAAGAAGTTAGTTGCCCCAAACACCACATTTGGTCAAGAAGTCCCACAGAAAGAAAGCGACTCACAAAATAAAGCTTCTTTTTATAGCAAGTATACATCCAGGAGGTCTACTTGTTCAAGATGAAAAAATAGTCGCACTGCATTCTGGGAATTTTGGCCTTCCATTCAGGGAGGGCCAAATGCAGCTACAAAAATAATCTCGGTCTCAAGACGATAATATTAGAATTTAAATATTGTAAGGTCACATTGGGTGATTTGTGCACTTTACAAGGAAACTCCTTGAATCCTTATTATTGTGGCTCTCGGAAGCCAAAAGCAATATTTCTAATAACTGGATTTGAAAGGTATGTGGTAAATTGTCTAAATTGCTGGGTTAAAATCCTGGCTTCACTGCTAAACCAAAGTGTGTGATGCTGGGCAAATAATTAGAACAATCCCAACCACAGGATTACCATGCTGGCAAGTACTAGTAGAAATATGCATTTTGTCCTTCAATCCTATTATTTATAGAGGCAGTGCCATTGGCCTGATGGGCACCCCATGGCCCCATTTGCTGCCTACTTGGTACTAGTTCCCTCAAACATGTTTTTGCAGATAACAGCCCCATATAAGCATGGGCGTAGGACATGGGGCGGACAGGTGGGACAAATCCCCCCCCCACAATTATAATAGCATTTATCCCCCCCAGAATAAAAGTGTTTGTTGTGTCGTGTCGTGCGCAGTGCAGTGCACTGCACTGTCTGCAGTGCTTATACGTCTGCAGGTTGCTGCAGCCACCCCATCAGCGTGCAAAAGTAAAAGTTCTTCTTCAAACTGTCTGCAGGCTAAAGGTACATTTGCTTGCAGCTCGCTCATGCGTGCCACCCGCCTGCGCATTTAGAACGTGCCCGGGCCGCTGGGGAACAAATTGCACGGGCCCCAGTGCAGTGCGCTTCTGCGCAGCCTCAGCCTGCATTTCCAGAACGAAGGGAGAAGCCAGGCAGTGATGCGTGCTCTCGTTCTGTTGAATGAGAACTTGAAGGGTGGGCCGGCCTACGCTGACGGCGTTATCGAGGAGGGAGAGAAACAGACTCTACTCGTCAGCTACCTAAGGTAAGTCAAGTGTCCTGTGTGTGTGTGATGTCGTGTTGGCAGTCGGGCCCTGCTGGGCAGATACAACAGTCGTTTCTTAACTTTCCTGTTTGAGAAGCATATGTGTGTCACATGCTTCTCAAACAGGAAAGTTACGAAACGACTGTTGTATCTGCCCAGCAAGGCCCGACACAACATCACACACACACACACTGTGTGTGTATATGTGTGTGATGTTGTGTTGGGCCCTACTGGGCAGATACAGTCATAACGTAGGTGGGGGAAAGTAACCAGGTGTCTGCCTGGAGTTGTGGGGTACACCGTACACGCCAAGCTGGCAGGGAATGTCATCTAGTCGTTCCGGGCTCTGTGCACAGGGCCCATGCTCCCTGACCTGGTTCAACTATAGTCCTTCTGGGCAGGCGTAGCACCTCCTGGCCTGAGCCTGCTAGCATTGATTTAGGGTCCCCTTGCCAACTCCCAGCAGATCGGACAGGTGCGATTTTGATCCGGCTCGTCCCAAATGACATGAGGGAGTGGGGCAAATACCTTGTGAGACTTAGACAGGTCCCTCATGTTCATCCACCCCGCCTTTTCTATTCCGCTGTGTCACTGGGTGACGGCCACCCCAGCCCATCTCCTTCTGGTTGCTGAAACTCTGAGGCAGCTGAGGCGTACCTTTCGCCATTCCACAGCAGGCTGGCAGAACTGAAGCCGCCATATTGTGCGTTTGTGCAGAGACTGGTCATCATTTGCGACATGTATCTTTCATTGCAGTACAAACTCAATCGAAACCAGTGAGTCACAGTTTAAAATAAGCAATCAGCAGAACGCCTGCACATCATAAGAGGGGAAATTATGTTATGCAAATGCGGTAAGAGAGTGGTCATTGCTGAGTTCCTGTTTGAGAAGCAGATAGGGGGGCAATTTTACAGCATCATAATGTTTGTAATTGGGCACCGGGGCACTTTCTCCGTTTTTCTGAAATTGAGGCCCTCTTTAAATGAGACTGGACGTTTCTTTGAATCCCAAACTATGTGGGCTGAAGCCGGGGCGTGGGGGACCGGTCACAGAAGCAAAGGGGGGTTGGGGCAGAAAGAGAAATGTGAAATGGCAGAGAATGAAGGGCCTGGGAGATTGGAGACAGGGATGAGATGGTAGAGGAAGGGACCTTTGTGTGGGCGAGTGAAACAGCAGGAAAGCGAAGGGGATGGGGAAAGATGGGGAGAGGAAGACAGGAGGAGGACACTCATTAAATGAATGGAGAAAGAAAGAAAGAGATAGAGAAAGAAAGAGAGAAAGAAGGGGCAGGAGAGCAGACCAGAACATGGAGGAGAGGGGTGTAGTGGCTGGGGGTGAGGATCGGAGTAGGAGAGGTCTTTAAAGAGAGAACTCACTTGGAGAAGAGGGGGCTAAGCACAAGGTACCGAGAAGCGGCTCGAGTTCTATGTGCAGAGAGAGGGGCGCGCGACATGATGGCCGTGGATACATGAGCACCGTGGAAACCAGGGGAAGGGGCGACAATGAATTGAGGACAGGGGAGGCAAACTCGAGAAAGCCTAAAGGGCGGGCGGGGTGGTAAATAAAAGGACAGAGAGTGACTAAGCATGTCGGCGCGGGAGGAGAGGGTAGAAAGAGGGGAGGAATATCAGCCTGTGCAAAGGTGAGTAAATAACATTTCCTCATTGCCAGCAGTAATGAAGCTGTGGCTATAATATCAGAGCCGTACAGAAAAAGAATATGTTTAATTAGTCTTGGAAAACATGCCTAATTGAAATGAAATGTACAGCAATCCGCCGAGTTAAATGTACCAGTTGAATTCATGTACCCTTTTTTAAGCCGAAAATCAAAACAAACCATATTCCCTAAAATGTTATTTAAGGAACAAATGAAAGCATGCTACTGGCATTCGGGATGAAGTGTGCTGCCTACTCCCAGCATCTGGGATGGCAGCGCACTCTTTAGAGGAGACCTCCTCCTGGCTGCATAGTGGCAGGGCGCACTGTGGGTGGTAGTAACTCCTGAATGGCTGCAATAGATGGGGGTTAGGTTTTCTATAGATGGGGGTTAGCTTTCTTGATTAGCATTGAGTGGCATCGCATGAGAACATATTTATCTTCTGAAAGAGGGACACCTACATGGAGCAGGCCCCGCAGCAAGGAAGGTGTGGACCAATACAGACATTAGAGGAAAACGGGGCATTCTGGAGTGAACTCAGGGGGTGCATTTGTCCTAGGTCAGTAGGCTGGGTCCCGTGCAACCATTGTGGGCCTTGGCTGTCTTTGAACTTTATGGCACTGTCTGCAAATTGGTGTGCGAAGTGCTTCTCAAGTGCACCCGGCAAAGGTTGTGTGGGGACATGGAAAATGCATGATAAATGTGGATGGCCCAGAAACTAAACTAAATCATGTCCTCGGTGCTGTTGGATCCCGATGCATTTCCGGTGATAGAAGAGTGGCTCAACTAATTGAGTGCAGAATTTGTGCTTTCAGGGCTTGAAGGTATGTCTCTTTGACCAATGAAGCCCATCCAAGCAAAGTGAGCACTGGTCACCCCCCTCTGAGCCCAGAACAGTAATTACCAAGGCCTTAGGTGAGATTAATTAATTCATCTTTTATAACATACTGGGGGACCCTGTAGCACTTACCCCCCTGAGTCTGCCCCCCTCTTCCTTGTCACTGCACTTGCACATTCTGAATATCCCAAAGCCTAGTAGGACCGCTGTTTGGTTTATTATTTATTCATTACCTTTCCATTGTTTATTTGTTCCCTTCCCTTTTGCCTTGTGGCACTTTGAAACACTGTTTTTGTTGTATAAGCGCTGTATAAATATCCAATATATAAAAATAACACATATATATAAAACACAATAAATAAATTAAAAAAGCAAAGTCCCCAAGATGTCCTCTGTCCCCCCCAGATTTTATGTGTCTCCTACGCCCCTGCACATAAGTACGTTTGCCCCCTCCCGACATATGAAGTGTTAGCATCTCCTCACCCCCCTGTCCACCCTGGAAGTTTTGGTCTGGTTTAGCCCCTGTACGTACGTCTGGATGGCTTGAATGGTGCAGGAGAACCAAAGCAGTGTTTCTCCTCCCTTGAAACCAGCGGGGACGCTGAGCTTCATCTGCAGCCCCCTCCCATCACCTGCCCTCGTGTTCTCCTCCCAGGGGTACTCACACCACAAGCTACTTTAATCGCTCCAATTAGAGCCAATGAGTCTCTCCCTAGTCTCGGTGGAGAGGAAACCTGTTATCTAAGAGCTGTAATTGGCTGGAATTGCTCACCCCTGTAGGAAGCAGTAATGGAGCCACACCGTCTCTGCGCTACAATTTTAGCAGCCTACGGTCGGGCCGCGACGTGCACGCATGTTACCTATAAAATAATGCCCTCAAGGCCAGGAATTTACTTGGGCAGGACTTCCCTAACTGAATGATAAACACAAGCTACAGACAAACCCAGAAGTTTTTTTAAGGCTATGAAGCAGAGATGGAAGTGTAATATAAATCATTGGTAGGGCGTACCACTAGATTGTTTGCTTTTTACAGAGCCTTAGTTCAAAGGCTCAAGAAAAGCGTCCGGGCACCTTCTCTTTCTCTCGAGCCAAGTATGGAATCGGCTTAGGCCGGACATTCAAGCACGTTCCGTTTCCCAGGTCTCAGCTAGGCAGATACACACACAGCATCAGTGGCTCTGCAGTTCATTAAGGTGCTCAGGTTGCAAACACATTTCTTTCACCAGTGGAAGTCAAAGCCTTTCATACGCATGATGGACCATTTCCGACTCAAAGAGCTCGCAAAGCTCCAGTTACCTTGCAAATCTGTGCTAGTTAAAGTGAGCGACACAAAGCGCCCATTTACAGATGTGTTGATCCATGATGACTACTATCTGGATGTGCAA
This sequence comes from Ambystoma mexicanum, assembly GCF_040938575.1. Classification (NCBI taxonomy): domain Eukaryota; kingdom Metazoa; phylum Chordata; class Amphibia; order Caudata; family Ambystomatidae; genus Ambystoma; species Ambystoma mexicanum. The sequence continues at coordinate 95,809,655 of NC_090927.1, forward strand.
AAAATTAAAGTTGCTGTATGCCACTAATCAATTGTTTTCAACATCATGAATAAGAAAGAGTTGGAGGTTTGCGACAAAGACTTCATTTCACAACATATTTTATTACAGGTCTTAAATCAGTGAACCTACAGTGGGGTTAAAAAGAGTTTTCAGGTTGGCATTATGTTGCATTCTGGGATTTATAATTTCCCAATTCAGGATGTGAAAATTAAGGCCACAATGATATGCTTTTGGCTTATCATGTTGCTATAAGGATTTACATGTTGTCATGTGGCTTTATTATGCACACTTGTACGTAAACTCTATAAGACATTATTACTGTAGGCCTTGAAATCCAAACTATTTGTACCAAGTAAAGCTTGGAAGGTTCAATGTGATTTTACCGAAAACTTTAACAGAGAAGCATGTTTTACCGAAACAATTTTACCGAAATAGTCACAGAATTATTTTTTACTTTTTATTTTGTGGGGTCCCCCACCATGCCCCCCATTTCCCTATGTGTGTAACCCCACCCAAACCCCTCACCACCTGTTTTAACCCCTTACCCCACCCCCATATATATTTACAAAATAAATTAGTTGTTTTTTTGATAACATTGTTTCGGTACAAAAATGCGTCTCTGAAAAAGTTTTCGTTAAAATCACTGGATACCAGCTTGGAAGGTATGTAATCAAAATTGCAGAGTGGTTTCAAATCGCTGCTTCACTGTTCAGCCAAGGTTTGTGATACTGGTCCCCCCTACCCGTACTGCCCCTCTCACACCACCCCCCCCATCTGTCCGGCCAGCCCACTCCCTCTGTTTTGGATGCAGCCAGAGTACCACATCATTTTTTCCACTGCCACCATTGCTTTGAAGTAACGACCACTAGCCTTCTTCTTCACCCCCACTCTCAATACATTTCTCACATGGTACGGGTATCCTGTGAGGACACTCCGTGAATGGTTATCTGTACTGAGCAGGAAATCTGATAGACTTTCTGTATTTTGATTCCGGGCAGAGTTGCCGCACGTGCTGGTAGCAGGCGTAGTCCATAGGAATCCATTGTAGCGACCGCTGCATTACTTATCCGTGCTGCGCGCACCTGACAGAGTTCCTAACGGTTTATCCCCATGACACGGTCACACACCTGTGTATAGGTGCGCTATAAATAAAATGTCATATCATATCACGCCCGGATTCCTGAGCCTCTGACCGCTACATGCGGTCACTCAAGAGAATTCCAGGGTAAATAAACGGAGTGCCGAGGCACATGCAGTCTGGGCCTTTCTAACATGGCAAAGTGCGGCCACACACAGTCATTCAATCTCAGTTTGTCATCTGTGCTGCAGAGCAGCCACTTGGAAGTAGACGGAAAGTAATATAATGACACATTTGGTACACCGTCCTGTTGTGTAATAATATGCGGGAAGCTTCAGTGTTAAAGGCTCAACACTTTCTTGCGGCATCAATACCAGCAATTGCAGGAATCATTAACATACATCCATAAAGCCCTGGGGCAACTGGCCCTCAACTGTGCTGGATGATAACTTGCCACACTGTCAGAAAAGGAGTTTAATTTCTCTGTAGAGAGGAGCGCTGGGGAGCTCGACTTGCTCCGTGTTCTCTCTGCTCCCGTAATGACGGCTTCGTGCTCTCTCTCCTCTTCCGGGTCGCGTGCAACCTCTCGCGAGACTTGTGGCCCCGCGATTATCTCTACACTTCCCTTGGACCACCGCCCCCCACTCACTCAAACACAGGACAACCCATCTTTTTTCACATTTTCAGTATACATTTTTTTTGCAAATTCTCCTATTTTAAATACTACTTAAGTTCAAAGCTTCTCCTATTCCCAAAACATGTTTCAGAATCCTCGGATTTCCTTTGTGAGGTGCCTACAAATCCAAACAAAATGACTGAGTCATTCAACAGCACTATTTAGCAATAAAAGCACACTTACTTCTATAAAAGCAGAACCATCCCATTAGGTTAAAGTCATTTTTTTTACAGCAACTTCTACTCTTCACCAATCCTCCACCCCTTTGGCAAACACAGTGTACTCACATGTTCAGTGCATCAAAGCAACGTCTATAACATGTAAGGGTGCAAGAGTAAGGCTTGGAAACCAACGTGGTATGTTTTTGGTTATAAACCTTCATGAACCAGTAAAGGTTTGGGAAAATGCCTCTATATCCCTAAAACTAGGAAGGGGTTCCCTGCCTCAAAGAGAACTCGTGAATATGTCAAGATGTCAACATAAAAAGTCTGTTACTGTCGTGTTAAAAAAACCTACTTCTGTCCCCAACGCTAACAACCTACATCTTCCCAATTAAAAGGGTTCATGGCAACTCTGGCCAACAGAAAAGTTCCCAAAGTCTCGGGTGATCACAATTGAGAAAAATAAATGCTCCTCAATATATAACTCCAAGGATTAGGGTTTTGCTCCTTTCTCCTGGATTCCTTCTGGTTCTACTTTCCTTTCTTTGTGTTCCAGACCCAGTATTTTTGTAGGCGACGGTGCTTTTATATTATATTTTCACAAGGGTGTGAGTCCCAGACTTGCAGTTCTTTATCATACCAGCTTGGTGGACTTCCCTGCCACGCATAGGTTTTCTTCTTGTCTGTTTTACTTCCAGGGTTCTTGACCCCCTTATTCTCAACCTCTGATGTAGGTGTGAGTCCCAGACTTGCAATGTGTAATTGCAAAAGCATGGTTTACTCTCCTGCCAAGTATGAGTCCTCTCGTGGACTATCTCTGTTTCTCTCAGGGTCCCAGACCCTCTTATTCTTCGACTCTTATATGGACACAGGACCCAGACTCGCAAATATTCTATTGCAATGACTTGGTTTACTCTCCTGCCAAGCATGTGCTCCCTTCTGTATTGTCTCTGCTTCATTTGGGGTCCCATAGAATCCTATTCATTCGTTCTCATGTGGGTGCGGATCCCAGAGTCACACTGTGTTGTTGCAATAGCTTGGTTTACTCTCCTAACAACCATATGCACCCTTCTGCCCTCTCTCTGCTTCTTTCAGGGTCCCAGACCCTCTTAATCTTGTTCTACGGTTGCTCCCCGAGACCTCTTGGACCTCCAGCACCTTTTACTCTGCCTGTGTACCTGCTCCTCTGGTGCTCATCTTCTGGGCAACAGTGCTTCCCTCTGAGGCTCCGGCAGCATTCTCTGCAGTCAGCGGCATCCCTGACTATTAATCTTTATTCTGGTATCCCATCTCGTTGCGGGTCGCTCCGCCAATCCCTTCTGCCTTCTCGGGATGGGGCTTTGCTCTTTGGCAGCTGGCCAGACCTGGGGATGCACGGTGTTTTGGTTGGGCAGTGTGAAAAGGAGCCCCACCTCCTCTGACCGCTTTCTCGCTCCCGTTCGGCTGCGTGCTCGGCGTCTCTGGTTCCATGCATTCCGGGTCGGCGTTTCCCGGACTTCCTCACTGGAAGATGGCTCTCTCTCTTTTGGTTTCCCTCTACAGTTTTGTATTTCCCTGAGCCAATCAAGTACGGTGAGAGACTAGACCGTTCACTACGGTTCCTGGGAGTGATCATCATGCTCCTTGTCCTCTTCTTCTTCACAGTACTTATATTAGAGCTATATGGGAAGCATTTGGTATTTCCAGGGCTGCTGGTTAGCTCTAACATATTATGTTGGATAGCCTCACAATACCAGATATTAACACAGTCTGGGAACAGGGAAGTAGACTTTGCTTTGGGGAAGAAGGAAGGGTCTACTGAATCAGTTGAATACCACGTTCTCTGGAAATGGTCGTTCCTCTCCCATGTGATCCTTCCACGGTGCACCACCCCAAGGGGGACTATTGTACTGTGGACGCACCGCCCCTCTACCTATGGGAAAGGTCTCCCGTTAGGCGCGAAGGGATAACATCCTCAGATTCGTCAGAAGCACAAAAAGTGACACACAATCGGCTGTGTGTGATATGCATATGCCTCATGCCCTATTCAAAAATCTTTGTTTGCATTCCTTCACTTTTTACGCGTCATCCTAAGAAATGAAGAATAAGGTCATGCTGGTATAAGATTGCGAGTGTGGTATGACGCTCATGTAATAATACATTATGGTCAATTGCTTTTCTGAATAATTTACAGGCTAATTTCTGCTGTTCACGATGAACCATGGTTTCTAAAAAAACAAATTTGCTTTTGGGAACATATCATAATGAATGTGATAGTCAGATGCAATTTGTTCCACGGAAATCATAAAAGGCGTTTCCGATTCCTTCAAAAAAAAAAAAATCAATAATTGATAAAACTGGCATAAAGTAAAATGTTACCAGACATCTCAACAGTGAAGATCCATATTGCTTCAAATCCATGCATAATTAGGTCGACCAAATTAGGCAGGAAATTTGCGCCCATAGAAATACCTTTTATTTGTTTATTTATTTGTTAGAGTCATGTGCTTGGAAGAACACTCTTTGAGATCATAATCAAGAATCAGAATCAGGGGTTCACTTCTTGATTGCCCCGCTCAGCCGCTTTTACCCAAACTGTCCTATGGGATGCTGATGTATAATGAGTTGACATGACGTGTCAATAGTAGAAATATCCTTAATCCATCTTTAAAGCTTCCACCTTACTTTATCTGTTGTGTCTTTGGTGAAAGGTTCCTTTCTTGCAATCAATTGCTGCAGAAAATAGACTGCTTTTATTTAAAGTGGTTGAAAAAAACTCCTCCGTTGGAAGACAATCGGCCTTCCTGTTGGTCGTCTAATTCTTTTCTGTATTTTGGGGCGACAATAAAAACGTTTTGGGATGGTGTAGCCATGAGAATTCCTCTGTCCTTGTGATAATGTCAGACCCCTGACCTCATCAGGAGGGGATAGCCTGGGGTGGGGCGACCACCAGGGCGAAATTCAGTATCGGTCCTACTCCAGAAGGGGACTGTGTCAGCTGGGAGCGCCTCGATTCCTGTCCCCTCCCCATGTGCCAACTTGTATATATGCAGAACCAAATTGCATCACACCTTACCTATCACCCAGAAACCCAACATGTCAGGAAGGGGAACACCCATGAGGCAGAGAACCGTCAGCACCCCACACAGAGACTTCTGAATCCAACGGCTGACTTCTGAATGCTCCGGCTGAGAAGAAAGAAACCAAACGGAGAAACCGGAGAAAGAGAGACCCGGTTTCCACATGAGCCAACGTACACGAGCGCTGTGCAATTAGCACCACAGGGTGGGGAGCAATAAAGACAGGAGGTGGAGCTCCTAAGCGGCAGTCCCAGAAGCCACAGGACACCAGAGGAGGAGTTCAGGGCACGGCCCTTAGTCCACCAGGGACTTGCAAAAGAGGTGCGGCTGCTCCAACAAACTATACTTAACAAAAGGGGAACCGTGCTTCGGTCCCCTTACACGGACACGAACACTGTGCAGCTTGGACTGCCATTCCTGAAGCACAGCGGCAACATGCAGAGAAAGGGGGCAGATTTAATCCACATTTTCAAACCTATTGTAGCGATGATCCCTCCTTGGTGAGGAAGACCGTGCTAGATTGACCAGGTCAAAGGACCAATCAGGAGATAGGGAGGAGGCAGTGGTGAAACTTTGCTGAAAATGTTGGGGGGGACATGACATCTGAAGAAAAGGTGCCCCAGCCAAATGAATGGGGACAAAATGGTGTGCCATGAAAGTTGGGGGGGGAGGGGCAAACACCCCTGACCCCCCCCTAAAATTACGCCCATGGGAGGAGGGTTAAAGGAAGGAACAGGAAACAGAAAGTTCTGGGTTGTTCGGGTGGGGTCACAGGATGTAGAGGTGGCAGACCAAGACACCTGCAGGAAGAATGATGGTGGAGCAGATTGTGAAGTTGACTTTTGAAGCAGGTGAAGCATTGGTTAGTGAGAGGATGTGTTGCGTTGTGAGTGTGTTTAAAAGAGTGCAAGTGCATTTACGAGAGGAAGTGCAGGACGTAAATGTGAAGGGCTTGTAGGAGTGAAAGGAGGGTGCTTGAGTAGAAGGTGGAGTGGAATAATGGCAGTAGTGTGGAGGATGAAATAGTAATGTGGAGGAGGGAGTAATAGTGTGGGGGAGGGATTAGTAATGTGGTGGTGGGAGTAGGAGTGGGAAGGAGGGAGGAGTAGCATAAAAGGGTGGAGGTGAGACCTAGAAAGAGTGGTAGATGTCAGCGGGACAGAAGCTTGGAGGGAGGAGTGAAGAGAAGAGGTGGAGGGAGGGAATAGTAGGAGAGGGAGAGGAGAGAGTGTCCGTGGTAGAAGAGGAACTGAATCCAACAGAGTGTCTGTATGGCACAAATTTCCCAACGCCCAGTAGACCGCTAACAACTGGTCAGAGCATGGAACGTTAGGAAGTTCCTGAGGGAGTTTAGTTAGAGAAGGCAACAGAATAGGTGAAAGAATTAGACCCTAGGGGTCAACCCTCTGTATATACTAACCTGGGATGCCTTTGTGTGGGAGGAGGTGGGACTATAAGATGACAGGGAGGGATGGCACTAGGACCCACCAATTCATCATTAAAAAAACGTGGACCGCCTCTAAAATCTGAAGTGATTGTTGTGCCATCTGTGTCATCAAGCAGCTGCTTTTGGTGTCTCAGAGGTAAATGGCAAGGCATGAATGCTTCTCAAATGTTTCTGAGCCAGAAGTGGGCACATGGCCTTCACTCTATTGGATGGTCCATACATCAGTAATAACTGGCATATTTGCAGGAGCGCTGATGCCCTCTCTGCGTGGGCAAGGCCGGTAGACTGGTGCCGGGTGTCGGTACACGCACTGCTACTCATGATCTCATATGTCAGCTATACCTGTCTTCTATATTAAACTGTGATGGTAACACTGCCTGCGCGTCACCAACATAGCTTCCAAATGAACATCTGATTCTGAGTCTTTATCTGGTACCATTTAGTACAAGTGCCTGCTCTTTTGTAGTCTTCTTCTTAGTATTATTCTTGCCAGAAGAATGTGTTCTTGCTTCATTATTTATACCATCAAGTTCTTATTAATGTGTGAGTTAAAGAAACTCGATTTTTCAAAAGAAATACTAAACATATGAATACACAGCTCCTCTCAGAAAGAATTGCTCTTGGCATCAAGTAAATGAATCTCCATCCAGTTGGTATTGCATGAATTAATGTAAAATAGTGGACCAATTTGACATATTAAGGAAAGTAAAAGAACAGATTGCTGACATGTTTGCATCTGCGCTTGTAGTGCTTTTTCAAAAGCTTGTGCAATTTGTCATGTGTTTAGTTTTGTGATTTTATTTTTAGACGATTTGTAGTTAAGAACGGAGAAGAAAACCAGACACTGCATTATAGTTATTTGCTATAATTTAATATCGCCTTTTATTGAGGATATTATCTTATTATCATTGAAATGATTATAATTGGTTATTTATATCGCACTTAACACCCAGAGGTTTCTAAGTGCGGACCTGGGGATCTAACCTGTGTTGCTCCGCAGTGCGTTTCCCCTGAGCTATCCTCTCGAGACTTTCATATTAATTATATGTTCATGATAATGTCACTATTATTTGGTTGCTATATTTTCAGTTGCGAAAGGTGAGGTCTTAATATGACTACACAAGGATGACAAGGACTAAATTACTAATATTATTTTCATGTGTTTATGTATCATAAGTACTAGCGGATAAGATCACAATTTTAATTATTTTCAGGAATACCCCCCATGCAAGTCCATTATGGATTATAAAGAGAAAACTCTTTATTAAATAACCTTGCAAAATAGTCTTCTGAGCTACACTGTGCCTACTCTGGATTTGCCCTTAACATCCAGATGTTAGTGGATAACATGCTTGTTGCACAGAAATCCCACAGGATTGCAATTTCAATGCAGTGCCATGTGATGGGGTATTGTTCCTGTTCCTGGATATCCATGTCACATGTTGTACTGTTTCCTTTGCGCAGAATCAGGGCAAAAGCAGCGGACTGAGCACTGACAAACCTTAGCTTCTGCGTTTGATCTACATTAATGGTGCATGGTATTCAAATTTGTGACATGACTTATCCTGAGGTAAAATAATATTCTCCGAACCATCCAGATTGTTTTGCATTGACGAAAGGTGACATTTTGAATTTTAAGAATTGCCAATATGGCGGTCGCGCTTTTAAAAGTCCGAGGACAGCACCTGACCACTTGTCACACACCACTGAGATGAGTGGGTGCCATTCACCAATACAGGAAAGGGACCCTGAGCCCTGTTCATTTAAATCAATTAAGTACTTAAGTTTCTGAAACAACTGACTGACTAGAGAGGGGTTCCACCCGGAATAAAATGGCTCTTGGACTTCCTTTCCTGAACATCATACTTCCGGGTTATTTGATGGCATAATTTTTAAACCGTTTTTCACACAAGCCGTCGACAACTTGCCCAGTTATTCTGTAGCTCAGTTGCAGCCTGTGTGAGAACCACTGGTGTCAGCATACAATACTCTGGGGGAAGGGGATTCGGCCTACATGGGGTAACGGCCACCAACCTCTCTTAATTACTTGGTTAATTTTGAAGTACCTGGTTATTTTGTAACTACTTGTAACCTCCCTGTGAAGAAATGGAAGGGTTTCCAATCCATACACGTGTGCCACGCCGGGGACCTTTGAAACACAAGCAAATATGCATCTTTTATAGAGGTGTGAGGGGAGTCCCCATAGATCAATTGAGAAAAGCCCAGCCTTGACACCAGACGGTTGAGCATGGCGCTCTGCTCAGCCTCTTCAAAACCGTGGCTATCTAGTGGATCACGCCTTGGCTGAATGTGGCCCCCCGTTCCCAGGAGGGGAGCTCCTCTGGCCAGGGACACATTTCATGCGGTGGTCCTTTGGCAGGAGGAGCGCTGTGTCAAGACTCACCGCCGGCCCACTTGTTGTGCGTTCTCTGTGGCAACAGGGAGCGCCGCTCCTTCACTGCCACCACCCGGGCTGCTCCTGACATACGCGGCACTCTCCAAGAGAAGGAGGTGAGTGCCTCAATCATGTGCAGCACAATGTCAGGCTGTCTCTGAAGTAAGGATCTTTTGTTTTCACTTTTGCTAATATAAAGTGCATTCTGTAAGGACTTTTAATATTGATACTGGCAAAAACTACCCATTCTCCGAACAGGTCCTGTAGACAGACGTGACAACACTCTCATCAATTGTTGAAAATCAATGATCCTGTCGGCCGCTGTTTCCGATTCGCTTATCGCTTGATGTACTTTGCACTCTGAAGTAAACTGCACTGAGAATGGGCGTGTGTGGCTGGCTGCCGTACCCCGGAGCAGACGTTGCGGGGAGGCGAGAGTTGGTGTGCTGCGGCATGCTGGGATCTTCTGTGCTCTCTCCGCACCTGTCGCCTCACCCTGGCGTGGTGCTGTTCATTGTGGTGCATTGTGGTGCAAATATCTCAGAAACCGTGCATCCAAGGGCCTTGAAATGTGGTTTTCGAAGTCGCTATGTCTTGTTCCTCGTGTAGAGAAGGGTCCTTCTGCGACCACATTGATGTTTTGCCGATTTCAGGCAACCGTCTCATGTGCAAAGGTGCTGAAATGCGGGTAAAGGGGTGGCTTGTCCAAATGTTATGTAGCCAGTAATGTCCGGAGGGTGCTAACAGGTAACTATGCAAACTTTGATGCAGATTGGTGAAATGATGTGGAATTGTATAAGGGACAATGCTTTGCCAAGCCACAAACCCACAATCACATTTTGACCTTTATATATATAAAATAAGGACTCTTTCTCAGTTTTAAAGCAGCTGCTTAGTAATAATAGTATTAATGTTTTATAGTACATAGCGTGATTACCATTTTTGCATAAAAAAATAAAACTGCTGGTGTACTGGGGTTGATGTTAGAAGCTCTATAATCCAACCAATTGTAAGAACTATAAGAAACATACACCGGCCTTCCTCTGTCTGCCTTTACGTGTGTGGTATAGCTTTCCCTTAACCTAGTATTTCTGTCTAGAGGGTTTGGAGAATCTTTTCCTGACTTTTCATACGGGGTGGTTTAGAATCTAAGGTACGCAGGGGTTGCTGGAAACAGATAAGAGCCGGGTCAAGTACTTCAAAGTAAGAACACAGTGCATTGCTTCACCGGCCTACACCTGCCCCCCACCAAGTGTTTTAGATACATCCCCCAACTACATATGGAAGACTGAACAAGAACAAGATGCTGTTTACAATGGGGGAACATCAGGAGCTTTAAGCGTAGACTGTTTTTTTGTGTCATTCTCCTTTGCTCCCTCCCCCTTGGGTTATTGTACTGACAGCTTTGTCTCTAAAACCAGTTGTCTGTGGGATAATTCAGGGGGCGTGGGCTACTTCCTGCTCCAGAAAGGGCTACTGGGCGAGGCCTGGGTTGTTTGGCATGTCCAAGAATGTGACACCGCCTGGGTAGGTTGGTTCCATCTAGGACGTTGCCTTGTCAGTCTAAGATATTGTCACAGTACTACCTACCTCTACAGCTGGCCAAGCTTCCCTAGTTGATTATTTTGCCGCTAGAGCAAAGACCTCCATATTATCAAATAGGATGAATGAACCATGGCACAATCACTGCAAACCCTACTAGTTCTGGGCTAGGGAACGTATCGCCGACACGTTCTCGACCGTACGGCATTCCACCAATTCTGATAGGGTGTACTCTGCAGCTTGCCTTGCTACCTCTGAAAGATGATCTTGTGACCTGCCTATATTTGATATGTTTTGGACATAATACCATCTGCCACTTTTGTAAAACAAAGGAGGTGATGGCTGGAAGGTTTAGAATTAATCTTAAAGCTCTGGCAATTGCTCTGGGCAACCCTCCAGACTATCGCTCTTCACCTGCCAAGCCATTACAGAAGGGGAAAGACTATATGCAAATCAGATTTGGTCCCGCGCGCAAAGGGGCAGTCCAGCCCGAACTACTAGATCACATCCCTTCTGCATGAGACCACACAAATCCCCAGGCACTTTTGTGGCATTCCGCCCCATCTTCTGACCTCCTTGGAGAAGGGACCTAACTGATCGAATACTTGGGCTAAGATGCAAATGACATCACCTTGCAAGAGTAGAATGCACTAACCCCCCTCCCAGGGATGACAAGTCACCCATAACAGGACTAACTGGTTGACAATGCAACCCAGTGGGCCAAAGGGGCTAGGGAGAGGCTGTGTATTGCCACAGGGTATTAGGAAAGCAGAGACTAAGCTTGGCCTGCTCCTGCATGCCTTTACAGCAGTTTTATTTCATTCAAGGATCAATAACTTTAGTATTGCGTTTTCACTGAACTCTCACTCATTGACTCATACAGGTCTGTTGACCCAGAGGTGACCTGTCACAGCTAATCCCACACACATTCTGTTTGTAGTGGCAACTGATTTCAGCAGTAAACAGAAGTGCATTCCAAGTAATACAGGCAGCAATAGTATTTTCAACATTAAATACACATGCCTTGATTTAAATGAAATAGGGTAGCTTTTGTTTTGCCCTTCTTGGGGTGCACGATCCTGCCCTTTACGGTAACTGTCAGGCAGGGGAGAATCTGAAGAGCAAACACTTTGTCACTTTGCTGCTGTCACAGATTAGACATTTGGGACCAAGACGTATGCCAAGACCAGAAACTCTGAGTTCAAGATTTCTATTAGGGACTGCGTACAGGGGTGAGCCAACTTCCCCAAAGAAATCACAAAACATAGGATGGCCTTCTTCCACAAATGTCTCCTATGGTGGCTTTCCCATTATTAGGGGGAGTGGTCAGGCTTACCGGTCTCAGCCATCACCATTGCAAACTCTCAGATAAGTTACCTCACTCCTCCCGAGAGACGGCAGCATGTCACAAACCCTGCTTCTGCTCCTTCGAGTCAAGATGCAGGCTTTCCTGGGGCCTGTATCCCAAGACTAAGCCAGTCCTTGATGTTCTGCAGTACTCGCTGGATTCTCTTACAGATGGCATTGGGTTTGCCAGGAGAAAGGCGGCAATGTCTTCTAGCTTTCCTTCCTGACACTGTTCTCCCCACCTTCTCTCTAAATGACCACTAGGCTCCCTGACCTCCACTGGAACCTCCTCCAGCCTCTTACATCTGGCTAGGGCCTGACATGGCCCTCTGGATACTCCTACCACTGGCTGACTAGCCTGCACCTGGCTCTTTGCCTCTCTTTTCAATGCTTTAATAAAGTCCTGATCTCTTATCTCTAATGCTTTCCTTATGTTCTTCCATTCCCCATCAACCCAGGACAGGCATCTTCACTCTCCTCGCCTGAAGACGTCTCGTTCTCAGTCTCACCTACCTCCTCCTCTTGCTGATCTCTCAGTGACCCCTTTCTACCACCTTGGCTTGTTGTTGCCACCTTTCACTTCACCCTTGTTCATACTTCCTTCCTCCATCCCTCTAATGTTACTCCTTCCTTGAATTTCACTCCATGTTTTAGTTCCTCCTTCCTTCCCTTTGCTCTGGTCTCCTCCTACTACTCCACTCCAGGTTTTTCTTCCTCCCTCTTTCCCTCCTTTCTCTCCCCTTTAACTGTCTACTGCACAGATCACCTCATCCCCTCTCCTGCTGCCACTTCTCCAGCGCCCATGTGCAGCACACTTCTTTGTCCAGCGTCTCTGTAGTACCTCTCCTCTACAGCAGTCTTGGTTCTCCAGCCTTCTCCAAGCAAGAGCCACCTTTCCTCTCAGCCTCCACACTGAACTGGGTGCCTGACTTATATAGTAACATACTGTGATGAGTGTGTGACGTCATCACTTCTTTCCCGGGGGTAACATCTCCTCATGTGGCCAGGGGACAGCAGCCACTACCTGATCCTGACCCTGGGGATGGCTGTTTGAGGGAGGATCACATGAGGGGAGTCGTCTCTCAGGGGGATGATAAGACATCATCAGATAAGACGCAGTATCCCCACCAATTAGGAGACCCTAGACCCCCATCCTACAACCGTAGGGAAAATCCCTTCTGCACTTGCACGTTCTGAATTGTAACAAGGCCTAGTTGGACCGCCCCTCTCTTTATTTGTTATAATTGTATTTGCCTTTCTTTCCCATGTTCCCTCGCTGTTGCCCTGTGGGCACCTTGAAACACAATTTACTTGCTGTATAAGCGCCTTACGAATGTACAATAAAATAAAAATAAATAAATAATGGACACATGGCTTGTACTTATCCTACCATTCCCCTAAAAAGTACTGGGACAAGAAAGAATAAGAGTTGGCTGGATGAAAATTCCTTTGCCGGTATTGTGACGAGGAAGATCCCCAATGACTCACAAGGTAGTTATACGATGAGTACTGTGACGAGGGAGAAGAATGGAGTAAGGAGGATTACTTGTAAGAACAACATACAGCAGTCTAGTATTTCCCAAAATCCTGTTGGCCAGAGCCAGTATAAAAGCAAGGAAAGACTCAAGAAGTGTGCAAGAGGCCCTCACTGGAGGACATGGCTACAGGATTAGTTTGTAGCAGAAGAAGGAGCCTTGGACTGCTATCCAAGAGCAGTGGAGGAGAAACCCTTGCACCCCAACAGCTGGTGGAGAACTGGGGACTACTGCAGGAACCCTGGGAATCACATGGGGCCCAGAAAAGGGCGTGAACCCTTGGGCACTAGCAGTGTGCCAGAGAAAAGCTGGAGGCTCCCTCACTTGGGAAATACAGCTAAAAGCGGGTAGTTTGAATCCGCTACAGCTGAGATATGCTGGCTGGAGAACGCTACTTCTCTCGGTGCTGACCCAAGGATTGCTGCTGCAAGGTCTGTGGAGCCGACCAGCTCACAGAAGAGACAGATGAGAGCAGACTGCAGGAGATGCGATACAGTGGTGAGGACGTCAGGCGAAGGGGAAGTAAGGCTTCCCGGCATGCGCTAGTACCAAAAGGCATCCTCCATGCCGTTTTAGCCCAAAGACACCCAGAGCAGGCGAGCGTGAAGTGGTGAACCTAAAGAAAAGGCACAGGAAGCCAAAGAGCCGTTGCAGTTTTGCTGCGGTGGAGACAACGCATGCCATAGAGATACAGTGAGTCCAACCAAGGGAAGCAGGGACACTGAGGCACTTCAGCAAGCCTACTGAAGGGAAATAGAAGGGAATGAAACATATGAGAAAGAAGGAGAGACTGGATATTTCTTAAAGAGAATAATTTTTGGGGGCAAAGCCCAAGAGAGGGCAAGGGGGGAGAAGAAAACCCCTCACGCCGTGAATTTTTGAAAAACTGTCTGAGACTTGTACTTAAGGGGATGAAAGCCTGAGAGAGATCAACAGGAGAGACTAGATATCTCTTAAAGAGAATGATTTTCAGAGGCAAAGCCCGAGAGAGGTCAAGGGGGGAAAAGAAAAACCCTCACCTCGGAAATATTTGCAAAACTGTCTGGGACTCGTACATAAGGGAATCAAAGCCTGTGAGAGGTTAAGAGGAGAGAAAGAGAGCCCTTCACCTTGTGAACCTTTGTGAAGCCACAAGTGTGCAAGTGTGTGTAAAGTGTGTTCATTTGAGAAAGCCCTGTGTGAGAAACCAGAAGTTGCCTCACAGACTAGTACCAGAGGATCTGTCATCCAGGTGGCCAGGACACAGCCATCGCTTTTGAATTCAGTTCCTAGGGGTAGACCAGTGCGGGAGGATCACATGGGAGAGGAGTCCTTGGGGAGTGGGAGTGGGAAGCCGGATGGTGAGACACAGTATCCCTTCCCCTTTAACACCTTTTCCCCACCCTACCAGGTAGGATACTTAGGAACTTTACCTATCTCCCTTTCCCTACACAAACACTTTCTCATGGACAGGCCACTCTGGGAGAAAACCGACTCACACCTGAGCATTACACCGGACATGTCCCAATACTGTTGTGAGGCAGAGTCAGGCAATTATGGTTAATGACTCACACCTTACTCCCATTAAGCTTCCCCACACAGATGAAAGGCAGAGCAAGCACGAGAGCACACTCTGAACGATGGCAAAGCACACAAAGGAATAGCATTTTCCAGACAGCAGCTGAACGAGGGGAGAAAGGCGGCAAATCGAGAGGGGAAAGCAAGGAGGGGGATACCATTGACCTTTCCACCAAGAAACCATTACTTTCCAGAAACCTTCAGATTGGAAAGTGTAAGGCCAGCAAACCAAATTAAAGAGTCCTGCATTGTGTGTCATAGATACCCAAAGTCCTCCTGCGTGACAGAGCGAGTTGGGGATGAGCTGCAGCCGCTTTGGTACCGTCCTTGGCTCCAGGATCAAAGCAGCTCCAGAGAAATCAACACAGCCGGTGAGTTGGGGAATCCGATGCAAGACCATTCTGTGATGAAAACAAGGTTGCAAATGACAACATTGTATGAGGAATGCAAGAGCAAAGAATTAATGCGTGTGATGAAAGACGCAAGTAAAACTCAACTGTTGTTTGAACTCTAATGTGAAACCGCAAAGGTGTGAAATAAAGTAACAGAGTGGTCTGGCAACGTGGGCGTGCTCCATCGAAGGTCTCTGTAAGGTATCCAGTCAAGAAGTGGCAGAAACAAAAGTGGAAGATTCATAAGAACTTGGTGTGACGTGAATTGAAGTGGTCCTGCTACGGTTTAAGCAAAACCCAGTGTACATTCAAAAGTCTTTGATTTTTCATATAAAGAGGAAAACATAGAAACTGAGAATACATGGTCCGAGCCCGATCGAGGGAGACCAATTCTAAATGTGTGCTAAAGGGGTCTGAGCCCTGAAAGAGGGAGATCCATGGTACAAGCCCAAACGAGGGAGAGCAATTGACAACATTGTGCTAAAGGGGTCCGAGCCCGAACGAGGAAGACCAATTGAGAACATTGGGCTAAAGGGATCTGCACCCGAACGAGCGAGATCCATGGTCCGAGCCAAAACGAGGGAGGCCAATTGTGAACATTGTGCTAAAGGGGTCTGAACGAGGGAGACCAATTTAGAACATTGTGCTAAAGGGGTCTGCACCCGAACGAGGGAGATCCATGGTCCGAGCCCGAATGAGGGAGACCAATTGTGAACATTGTGCTAAAGGGGTCTGAACGAGGGAGACCAATTGTGAACATTGTGGTAAAAAGGGGTCCGAGCCTGAAGGAGGCAGACTCATGATGAATACTGGAAGCACAAATTTGTGAAAGTGAGAATCCTGATAAGTAAGAAACTTGGGTGCTTGTTTGTTACGACAGGCCCTCTACAGTAAGAGACTGTTATTGGGGAAAAGGCTTTGGTGGAAGGCCCTGTTACCTATACTTTGAACTGTATCCTCATGGCAGAGAAGCCAGAGTGTGTGTGAAGCTCGAACGTGCCGCCTTACCCTGTATTAAAAACGTGGGGAAGTGAAGCCAACTGCTCAATTATCCTGACATTATTTCTTGAACACTTTTCTTTTTGAATACACTATTGTCCTGCACCATTTGTATTTAGAAGTAAGGATTGGCAATAGGTTTATTAGCATAGGCTTTTCGAGTAGGACTGCTTTATTATTATTTGATTGTCGTAGCTTTCTCCCATCCTTAGATTTAGGCTTAGGTAGGCATTCGACCAACCCATTGAAGTTCACTAAACACCCTTGAAATGTGATCACTGTGTCTGTCTTTACTGTTTGATACCATGCCTTCCTTACACCTGGCAGGAGATTAGTCCAGGCACATGCATGGTTACAAGTAGGTTTATATGAGAAAGCCCTGACAGGAGAGTATACCAGGCAAGGTCAAGTTGAACAGTGTGTAAAGTACATCACATGAGGAAGTCCTGATAAGGATACATCAGGAATAGCCAAGGACTGAATCGAAGACATCTTAGAGAGGAGACAAATCCTGGCAGGAGAATACACCAGGTATCCTAACAAGATTAAGATTAGCAGTTGTTGCTTTGTATACCGGTTGTTTTGTTGCTCAAAAGAAACTCAAGGAAACTGATATCTTTAAAAGTGTAAAGCACAGTGGAGAGGAATCATAGGGGACAGTCCCCTGGAACTGTGAACCTTATCCTTTGGGAACTTTTATGCTGGAGTTACGCCTTTCCTTTTGAACTTAAACCTTTGTGCACTTTCAAGGCCAAAGACATGTCCTATTTCACCTTAGTGTTAATTTTGTTAGAATGTGAGGGCCAGAATAGTACTTTGGAGAGAGGACATTTTGCTTTGGACATCTTAACAACAGCCCCTTAGTTTTATGTTAGGTAGGGGAATACCTCTTAGAGTAGAGACGGTGAGACATTATTATATGAGAACATTCTTGTATCATGAAATTCCAGTGTGTAAAAGAACATTTTCTCCCAAAGTCTGCTTTTGTTCCACACGTTTTTCTTTTCATTTTTTACCTGAGGCATCTAGTTAAATGTCTTGGATGGATTAATGCCCCTACTGCTGAGAAACATGTGTTGGTGCTCACACATTCAGGGCCCATGGCATGGCATGCCATATACAAGTGTTGTGGGACACTTTAAGATGGAGGCATGTTGGAGGGTACTGGAATCTTGAGCATAACTACATATGCTGTCTGTTCAGATACTGACATGTAACATAGTTTCTTTGGCAGAACTACATATGGTACATTAGCACCTAACCTGGAAACTAAGTTTCTAAAATGTACCAAATACAAAGAGATTTGCATACATCCCCTATTTCTCCATGGACCCTCGCACTCTCTGCAAATCCCTTACAGGGAAATGCTATGTGGAAATATATTTAATGTACTAAATATATTTCTCCCTGCTGCTGGACACATGCCTAGTCTGAGGGTCTGTGTATGGTGCAAACAAATGTATGTTTCCAAAGGTTTTTCTAAGGATTTCCAAGCCTATCAATTGGCCAAATGCCAATTTCCGGTGCTAGTGGCAAAGTGTATAGTTCTAGAGTCTGCTCTGGAGCAAATGCCTTTGTTTTTTGATAGGTTTCAATTCAGTGGTCCGTATTTCTAACAACCTCTATGAATATGCGCCACCCAGATCACAAAGCTACCCACGCATTTCTCCTGCCTGTGAGTTCATTTTTGGAGCAAATTAATTTGTGTTTCAAACCCATTCTCCCCACTTGGGGCCTGAAGACAACTCTGGCACTTTGGGACTGAAGGCTGTTCAGTGCTGAACAAATAGACGGTTGTCCACAAAACTGAGACGTTTTCACAGATCTCGCACGTTAACAGGAGACAGTCCGATGAACTCAAACTAGGTAACGGCAGCTTTAAAATGAATGGCTGTTTGGGCCGGAAGGGCTGTTGAATAAAGACTGTTTTGGGTGTTTACACTGTTGCCTTTTAGCCTATGTTGGGGTTGAAGTGGGTCCACTGTAACATAACATTCAATGCAAGCAGCAATGTCATAACCATGTGTGATGAGAACCATGAAACATGATATGACATGATATGATATATGGCATTTGTAACGCGCCTATACACAAGTGTTTCAAGGCGCGACGAGGCGGGGGGGAACAAGGGGAGAACAGACAACGATCCTACTAGGCCAGGTGTCATTCAGATCGCGCAAGTGCAAGGGTAGGGGGACTGGGAAAAGTGCAAGGGGAAGGGGAGAGGGGAAGTGCAGTGCATGGTTAGTAGAATACAAGATAAGTAATAGGGCCAGCTGGTGGCAAGTGCAAGGAGAGTGCAGTACATGGTTAGTAGAATACAAGATAAATAATAGGGCCAGCTGGTGGCAAGTGCAAGGTAAGTTCCGGGAGAAGGGGCTATAGGATACAGAGACAGTCCCGTAGTGCACAAAACTGTCTGGGTGTTTGTGAACTACCTTTTCTGGTCTCTAGATTAATGGTGGGTGGGACGAGTAGGTTGCGCTACTCGCTATCACGCCATCCTTTTGATATTGGGGGATAGTCCCATTACTGTTTTGTGGCTCATTTCTCTCACAATTTGTATTTTGTTAGGGTCTACTGCAGCGACGTCCCTCATCCAACCTGACTTATTTTATGACTATTGCCAGTGTCCTGTCCTGTTCCAGGGTTTTCTTACAATCGTACAGTAGCGAGTCCTGAGGTTAATGGGTGCAAATATAAATGTGTTTTGGCTGCACAGTTGGAACAAATACCTGATAAGGGGTTAATTAATTCTAAATGTTTCATAGAGTTGATGAGGGCTAACTAGTGGGCCTCATTACAAGTGTGGCAGTCCGGAAACAGGGCTTCTGGTAAGCTTACGGCACTCTTGTTTCTGGGCCACCACACTATGAGTCTGCCTGCCGGGGATGCTGTACCCGACAGGTCTGATGTTGCTGGGTGCAGCGGCCCTGGTAGGCTGATTCTTCACGGAAGCTCCGGCACCGTTAGCAACGGTGCCAGCGCTTTCACCTCCCCACTTCCATAGAGTCCTTTTGGACTCTATGGGAATGGGGAGTTACAAAATACGGCGCCTGACTTCCCGCGTCATTGGGACTTGTAAGGTCCACGTGGCTCCGGGAAGTCAAACGTCGGATCCATATATATAAGGACATATATGGTGCCTATTTTTGTGTTTTTGTTAATAATCAGTGGGTGGGTTTTGACCAAAAGGGATTTCAAGGTGGATTGAGCAGTGTTTGGTGTTTGTCCCTCCAGCATTTTTTGCAATACAACAGAGCAAGTTTTCCCCATTCGAATAAGAATGGGGTTCAGCATTTTTCAGTATCCCCACATATTTCCTCCCACCAACCTCTCTTGACAGAAGCCACAAAACTTTAAAAAATAACAGTTTTATGTTACTTTTGGAACGTTCTATATAGATTGGTCATTCCTTTTAAAAATTGCCTTTTTAATGAGGCGCTATTAACCTCCTCGGCAGGACGACCCTGCCGATAATGCCCGCCGCCTAAATTAAGGGCCTGTGCAAAGTGTGGGTCCATTAACGTGGGCGGCGGTGCCGTTAATGACAGGGTCGGCCCACCGCCTCGGTTAATATCGCCATTAGCACCCGTGTAATTTCCCTACACACGTTCTAATGGTGTTTTTGGAAAAAGAAAAAAGGAAGAAACTTACCTTTGTGTTGCAGATCGGCTCCAGCAGTGCTATCAGAGAAGTCCATATTCCATGTTGATGACTGTGACGTCATCAACATGGACAACAGACTTCCCGAAGAGCAGCTGGGGTTGAGACGCACAACATAGGTAAGTTTCATTTTTCTTTTCCTTTTGGAAAAAAGACACCATTAGCACCCGTGTTGGGAAACTACAGGGGTGCTAAATGGTGAAGGAGGAGCGGGGAAAGGAAGCGCCCTTCACCGGTGAGAATGCTCACAACGCAGGCTTTCGTTAGTGAATACAGCCCGCATTCCGAGCATTCTTATTGGTGGATGGTGTGATGATGGAAAAGCACTGGAGGGACAGGGCTTCCATCTCCTTGTACTGTACTCCCTTATCATGTGTGATGTGTGTTTTCTGTAGAGGAGTCCATGTAGGACTCCTAGCAGTGCAGCTCTTCCTCTTTTCGGTTGTGGTGAACAGAGACCCTTGGGATACCCTTATGGCACCTATCGGTGGGGGTACAATCCTGTACCCCTAGCAGTGTTCCCTCTAAGCTGTGCGCATGTGCGCTTGCCCAGCTTCCTTCTGGGTGCCGCTCAGAATATTTTTAGCAGCGCACACAGACAATTCTCACCTCTTCAAAAATATTTAATGAGGCACAAGCCACAGCAATTAATTGAAATTAGCTTTCTTATAAAATAAGCAACTAGTCTTGATATTCTGCTAATTTGCATTACACTACTATGCAAGGGTGACCGTAAACACCTAAAATCCCTAACAGCAAAATATACAGTAAAAACAACTAATATGAAAAACTGGCTCCATGAACAGAAGAATCTAACCTGCACACATTAACCAAATACGTTTCCCTCCCCACCCATGACTCCTAAGCTTGATTCTACCACACTTTGACATTATGACTCCTAACTTCTGCCCAGGAACACATTAGGATAGTTCCAGACAACCTTGACTCCTCCTCTCTTGGCTCTGCGAAAGGTTAGCAGACGTGTACCTACATCCACTTGTTTTATGTTTGTTGTAATATGAATAATGTTCACGTGCCAGAATTTCTGTTACTCATTGTGCCTTTCGAACAGCGTCACCCACACAATACAATCGAACTACGAGCTCAAATATTGGATACTGACTGTAAGAAAGCAGGCTACCTGGATGTGTAACCTTATCCCATACTTCCTCTTCTTAGTACATACATCGTGCAAGTGCTTTGAAGCGGCCCCTTGCAAGTTAACGCATTATAAAACTAAAATATTAATTTGCCCTGTAAGGATTTTGAGAAGACAAATGTGATGCTCAGTACCTCCAACTTTAGCACTACCAACATTACACTATAGGTGGAAAGCAACATTGCAATATCATTTACTTTGCTTACACGGGATAAGGGGTATGGACTATGCCTGGGATTACTCGTCCATAGTATCAGGGCACCGGATATTCAGACGGGAGACTGCCTTCCTTTGGGCATAGACTGTCACATACTATATGGTAACTTGCCGCTATGTAAAACAGTTTCATTGAGAACTGTGTAATCCTACACAATGAAATGAGGGTGGGGTATGTTGAAAACAATCCTGTGTGCACTGCAAAAGAATGGCGTACATGCAGAGTCATGACATTCTTAAAATGCTCATGAAATGTTGAATATTAAATGTGCCTTGCTTGCAAAGTATTGTGGGTCAGAATGGATTCGATTTGGACCTTTAAAGCCAACGTAAAACGCTGTCAATAATGTTGTGCCTGCTCAATCTCTCTGTATGTATACTAGATTAACTTTCTTACATGTACTGTTTCAACCTCCGACCTGTCTGTAACCATCAGTCGACCTGCATTTATTGTTGTAATTGTGTGGTTGTAAATTCTACTATATGCCTGTAACACTTGCTCCAGTTCTAGCGCCCAGTTACCTCAGGGTTTGGTGCGCGGTACAAATAAACTAAACTAAACTTGGTCTATTTGCGGGCCCGTAATTAGCGCCTACCCCATTCCCATTGAGCCCTATGGGGGCTCAACTGGGAATGGGGAATGATTTACTGAATGGGGACTTACCGGGTCCTCCAAGGTCGGAATTACCCGGTAAGTCCCCATTCAGCCAGACCGGACCCGGACTAATAGCGCCATGGCTACCTCCAAACTCGTAATGACCCCCAATGTGTGCAGCTGACAAAGTGACAGACTGTAGCCTAGTACCAAAGTCATATTGTTGTGAGCGAAGGCAGAGGTCCTGGGATGCTGAAACACAAATCAAGATTTAAGACATTAACACCCCCCAGAATGATGCTCACCCTATTTGAACTACCAGATGTGCAAGGAAATGGGCTCTAAATCCGTTGTGAACTGGATTGAATAGTGGGATCGTAGGATCACTCTTGTGGAGGGGAATTCATAAAGGGGAAAGTAAAGAATTACATGATCTATGTTTTGTGCCCGTGAGAGCCAAGAATGATGCTCGTACAGTGGGGAAGGCATGATGGGAGCGTGGCGTGTCCCGGATGGAAAAAGGGCTGCTTTGTCCGCGAGGACCAGGCTGACCTCGAAGAGTCCCACTGAGTTCACAATGATAACCAGGTGCACACCACATGGTTAGGATAAAAGGTAGGGTGGTGCCAGTTGATGTTAACCAATTGCCTTACAGCATTTCACGATGAAATAAGACGTTACCCATTAGTGGTGAAGATGAGTGAGAAGACAGCAGAACCAACTGGAGAACGGGCTCTATGTAACCATTAGCATGGATATAGGCAGCAGCCAATGAGGGTGGGGGATAAAAACTGTATATGGATTACGTCACGAGTGACGATTTGTGTGTTTATGATCGGAATTTTTTATGGAAGGCGGCAGAGATCTCTGTGGCAGTAGATTCATAATACCCTGTCGCCTTATTTCTTTTGTATACAAAATAAACTCTCATCCTTCCCAAAGCGGGTAGACAATTTTGGGTACATTTTTAATAACAAAGAATAAACTGTGATAGTATTTATCAATTGGAATTCAAAAGTATTCTTTGATTAGAAGAGTAAATGAGGAGCAAATGCATGCAAATCACACGGCTTTCCTAAAGTAGCCCACATTTTCATGAAGTTCCCTAACCCTCGTTCCTTAAACTTCCAGAATCTATCTGAACAATAGGACTCATGTCCTCTTCCCTTCTTTGATTACTGGCACTCCTGTGTATACTCAACACACAGGGTTGCAGTAGTCAGAGATGGGCGGGGGATGCTGGCTACCCCTTGTGAAGAAACACCTATAACCTGGCAGAGGTGGAGGGGATTCATTGCAATGTGGTAGGGACGGCTGTCAGCCACAGCAGAGTCATAAAAGCTGGACTTCCAATGATGGGTGAGGACAAGGAGGTTGAGGAAGCCGAGTAGTTCAAGTCATACTGCCTGTTGGAGCTGGAAGAAAAGATCCAAATGAAGCCGTCAACCTCAGATATAGGGGAGCACACAGGTAATTGATGGGACGACCCCTACGTCAGGTGAAATACTAATCATCTGCAAAGTAGTGATGATGGACATTGACCCGGCTGTAAGTGTGGTAGGTGGCGCCGGCCCAAGACAGTGTTATGTAGGCCAGCCGGGCTCCACTGAGGAGCCGACCCAGACAGTGTTATGTAGAGCAGCCAGGCTCCACTGAGGAGTCAGCCCTAGACAGTGTCATGTGCCACAGCCGGGCTCCACTGAGGAGTCAGCCCTAGACAGTGTTATGTGCAACAGCCGGGCTCCACTGAGGAGCCGGCCCTAGTCAGTGTTATGTGCCACAGCCGGGCTCCACTGAGGAGTCAGCCCTAGACAGTGTCATGTGCCACAGCCGGGCTCCACTGAGGAGTCAGCCCTAGACAGTGTTATGTGCAACAGCCGGGCTCCACTGAGGAGCCGGCCCTAGTCAGTTTTATGTGCCACAGCCGGGCTCCACTGAGGAGCCGGCCCTAGACAGTGTTATGTGCCACAGCCGGGCTCCACTGAGGAGTCAGCCCTAGACAGTGTTATGTGGGACACCCAGGATCCACTGACGGTGTTAATATCGCTAGGAACATATAAACCCCGTCTGATCTCTGCTGACTGCCTCTGCAAGTTGTTCAACAAACGCAGTGATCCAATGTGCCTCACCACATGGTGCAAATGTTCACAACGTAACAGAGAGTGCAGTCCATTTTTCCATTTTTCATTTTTCAATTCGCCCGCCTCCAACAGTGTTTTTCAGGTGATATCCAAATGCACTGCCCTTACTCTTTCATTTGTCTCCACAATTTGGAGTTTGTCCCATTTTCTTTAAAACATTCCTTTAAAGTGTGTTCCCCACTTAACATATTACTTTTACAGCGGTATCTGATGTTAAGCATTGTCTCTCTTAGAGCCACTGGCGTGCTGGTCTTGGAAGCAAGACCATGCAGGGCAACAGAGGTTCGAATCCCAGATCTGCGCTTAGAAACCGTACTCAGGTATTAAGCATGATATAAAAAAAACAATGAAATAAATGAATACATGTGTCCCTTTGGGACCTGCAGTTCCATTACTGGTATGGATTTCCTTAGTCCAAAGCATACTCTCAAGTCCTTACCGTTTACCCTGTTTAACCGAAGCACCTGTGACTTTGTAAACCGCACCTGTGACTTTGTAAACCGGACTGCTACCCGATTACTCTGATCCAGTAGAGGGGTCTGCAACCTTTGGCTTGCCAGATGATTTAGACTACAACTCCCATCAGCCCTACCCAGCATAGTCAATGTAAAAGGATCATGGGAGTCACAGTCCAAAACATCTGTGGTAAACACACAACCTGGAAGTATATCAGACCAAGAATCTACATGAAACAGTCACACAATGTTTTCTAAACAGGGAGGTAAATAGGAACTTAGAATACAACTCGGACATTATATTAAATGTAAGGCATCAGTGCTACAAATATATACACATAGCTTTAAAAACCCAAACATGGGACAGATGGGTTTATCACACTATGAGGGTCATCATGGGTTGGGTGGAGCGGTAACAATGAAATGGTAATGCTTTTGCTGCTGCATTACCGCTCAGCCCATTCCCGATTTTGGGGCGCAAAAGTAGGATATTTACCTCCAGCTTGAGCTGGAGTTAAATCTTGCCACTTTCCGCCCATTTTTGTAATAGCGCCATGGGAATGGGAATTTACGCACCTCACCCGCAACTCCGGATCCAGCACCAATAGAGTTGCAGTAACACAATTTGCGTTGGGTGGTATCCCGGTGGATTTAGTGAGAATAACAAACTACAAATCTATATAGAGAGTTATTAGCAATCCTGGTGGCTGTAGAGAAATAAACATAAAACAGTCACCTTTACAGATTCTTTAAATAAACCCCAAGCAATCCACAGGGCTAAAGGAGACAGGCAGGGCATTAGACATAACGCAGTCGAAGGAAGGATATGAGCTTTAATGAAGGAGTAGTGATAGGACTAGTCTGGACCCCTAGCCATTCCTGTATGAAGGAAAGGAAAAAGCAGACTTAGTAGCACAAATAGGCATGGAACAGGCGACAGGGGATCCTAACGTCGAGCTCAGCAAAATAAAATGAAACCCTTTATCAGTATGAAGTCTGAAGCAGTATGGCGCAGGCCCGTACAAGGCCAGCCCTTGCCCCACCTAGAAAAGAGGCCCAACTACTAGAGAGTCCACTCCTTGTAACCCAGCAGCAACTTCAAAACTATTAGCATCTGGAAGGGCTACACTGCAGGAGGCCTGGGCAGGGTTTGTATGCTTGGTCTGGGCTGTGATTTATGCCACCTGTCAAGAAATAGTGTTGCACACACCTTTTTGAGTATAGCAAATTAGGCACCCACAAGGGTTTTGGTATTAAAGCTCAATTATGGGCTCTGTCACCAGGCTTTTCGCCTCAGAGTTGACATCCTGCATTCTGCAGACCTAGACCTCTGACCTGCTCAGACTTATTTTGTTTACTGTTTTCTGTAATGGCCAGCCCCTTTGGGCTATTTATGGCAACCACTGGCCCAGCACTGCTACAAGATTCATGACAAGAAAAATCTATTGGATACACAAACTGGACTCACTCGAACCGAGTGGAATGAATGAAGAATTCAGTCTAATACCATTCTTATAACTAAGCTTTACTCTACACAAGGTCTTTAGAACAATCTGACCTCTAGCACTATTTACATCACGTGAATATTACCATTGTCACCAGTCAGAATATATCTATCCAACAAGGAATGTTTTGGCAGATTTCACAATATTTGTCATCAAACTAAGTCTGTTGCTCACCCCTTTTTGGGAACTAAACCAATCCATGCTTGATGAACACAATACTGTTATAATTTAATGCAAATACTTCTGTTGTAACTGCATTGAGATACAAATAATCAGTAATCAATGTCTAGAGTAGGGCTATGTATATATAACTTAATGTTAATAGGCCTGATATAAGGCCATCATTTCTATGTAATTCATGTAGAATATTCACCCCTAATGCTTGTTAACAGAGTCGTTTTCAGAATATCCACTTTTTTGTAATGTAAATAATGTTTTGATTGCATTGAATTCACTCATGAGTGATTATGACCACATGTTTATTGGTACAATTCCCGTTATCAAACAGCTACATCAGGGTACACATACACTCTTAACTTTATCCTAACTGATCGACCACCAAATTCGAGCCTTGGTGAAATAGTCCTTAGTGAGACCTCAGACCTAGGTGCTCTATTTTTCAACTTAATCATCAATGAAAACATGCATGCATTTGTTTACTAACAAACGTTACCATTATGACATCACGCACGTAATCACGCTCACACATCACGCTACTTAAAGCAGCCATTTTGTAAACTCTCTAACATGGCGGCCAGCTGCACCTTTTGCGCATATTCGTGTGGGTAAGTGCCTTTTATCTATTTTGATCATTTTTAGTAGTTCCTTGGATCCTGGAACGATCTTTATGATAATTTGACATAATTCTTATAGGTTATTCTGTGCATAGAATTGAACTTTAAGAAGGATTATCCCCAAGGATATTTTGATGAAAGCAGTAAATCACGTACTCAGAAGACAACTCACGTGTGAGTACCCTCTGCATGTCCACATTTTGTCTGAAATGGCATTTGTCCCCGAAGAGTATTGTATAAATAGAACTCCATTTATTTACAGATTCTTGTATGCATTAATTGACTGAAGATTGACAGGCCCATGTGGCAACGCTTCAATTTCTTAACTTCTATGCAAGAAACCTCAGTCTTAAGGTAGGCTTCACTTACCATGTTGCTATTAGCTTTACCTAAGAAAATGCACACAGATACTCTACAGCTAATACTCATATATATCCCAACAGGTGGAAGGTAAACTTGGAATACATACAGATCCAGCCTGCCAAGTCTTTTATGAGATGAACCTTACAATCACCCTATCCTCGTCCAATGAGGAAGGTGATATAGTATTGCTCTTACAATTTGCAATTTAATCATATAGTGATCCCTAAATGAACTGTTTGTACTTACTCTACAGATTCATATAAAGCTTGAAGTTTGAAGAATCAAAAATGATCTTGCATATTAATTGAATTGCTCCTGATGAAGGGATTCTAGTCCCGAAACACGCTGAGCTTTTCAAATCACATTTCTGTTTATCACTATTGTTGTTCTTGTTACCAATCACTAATTAAATTCTGACGTTTAGCAGAATCAGAATCCAGTGTGCACACATATGCATCTAAACATTGATAAACCTTGACTGAGTGTATCTTAGTAACTTCGGTGTGCATGGGACGGGAGCGTCCATCAACCAGGACACTACTTTCTTCTTTTGATCTGTGACTTATGCCACACAGCCATGAAAGCACAAATGACAAGGGAACTGGAGGGCCACTTACACCTCTTGAGCGCGGTAGCACACTGCTGAAAAGCAGGCTGCCTCCAACTATCTAGCAAGTGCCTGTGTTGCTTTCTTTTTTAACTGCACTGCTAATCTTGCATACATTTCCAACCTCTCAGTTACTTGGTGGAGCTATTTCCTCTAACCTAAAACCACAAGTTGATTCCTGCAATTGGATGCATGTTTATCTTTGGGGGGAATATAATTGTTATTCACATAATGCTTACTAAAATGGTCAACTACACCAACAAATAAATGAGAGCAGGCGATGTTGCTTGCACCAGAAATCTGCAGCAGAGGACCGTTAAAAAGTATATTAAAAATACGTATTCTGCTGCTGTAACTGCTTGAGTAGAAGTGAAGTGAAAAAATAAGGTTGGTAGTAAGAACATTTTAATTCTAAAGGTGATAGTGTAGTAAAATAAAAAGGTGATTGATGTAACACTTTTAATTAAACATCACCACTATCATTGTTCTCGCTAACCTTTCTTGCCCTAATTCTTTGTGTTATGTCTGCCATTACAGAAGGGGACAAGCCATTAGCATATACATTTTGGTTCTGCCACTGAAAGGCGCAGTTCAATCTCAACGGCATGGCCAGGCCCCTTGTGCACTGGAAAACAAGACACTGCGTACATGTTTAGGCCTTGTAATCTAGCAGCTTGGGCAGGGGTGCTCACATGAATGGAAGGGCCATGGCTGATGCAAACCATAATATTAAAGGTTGGCCAGAGCAATGCCAGTGGTTGTGATTGATTCAGAGCCTTACATCCATCCTTTTTTTAGTTTTAGCTATTAGGTGTAAGCCAGAACTCTTGCAGTGGAACACAGATAGGATGGAGATGGGATTTCAGGAGGGATACACATATTATTGACATGTTTGTTTATTTACCCACCGAATGACGACCCATGGCTATGTTAATCCCTATTGCATTCCCAACAACTACCACCCCCTTGCGGCTACATGTCTCTGTAAATGAGCTCCTTATGTAATAATAATCTCTTAACAATGTGTGTATTCAGCGAGTTGATTTATAACTGATATGTTTGTCCTCACATCTGTTTTTTCCACTAAATTCGGGTCTAAAACAGGCAATTTTAAAACCAACAGTTTTGCTTGTTCATAGGTATTAGGCAGGCATTGCCCAAGCATTGACAACATATACCCAACATATACCCAGGCACTTGCACCATCTTCTAGCTGTTCCCATTTTATGGCCAGGTGGTATCCTTATGGTAGTGCCTGGAAAATTCCTATCCTATGCCTACTCGAAATCCCAAACTGCTGACTTTGCCAATGTGTATTGGTTTCAATTTGTCTCCGTAAGTGACAGTGTATATTCCTGGAAGTGCGACTCTTGCTTGCTACGCCTAGAAAATCAAGTGGCTCTTCGATGAGTTGATCCAACAAGGCCCAACCAAAAATGTCAAGGCTAGGAAGGCGAGTATCAACACTTTCCCCTTTTCTCCTCATGAGTACCTGCCAGTGGGGTTCAGACCTAAATAGAATGCATCTTTGTCTGTGTGGAAGATAAGCCT
This sequence comes from Ambystoma mexicanum, assembly GCF_040938575.1. NCBI lineage: Eukaryota > Metazoa > Chordata > Amphibia > Caudata > Ambystomatidae > Ambystoma > Ambystoma mexicanum. Next base: position 95,838,895 of record NC_090927.1, read on the forward strand.
GCCCTGCCAGAACTTTTTATGATTAAAACTGATTATTACTGACTTGATAATGTAGGGAAGACCACCAACACCCAGACAGTAAAGCACAATCCTCTAAGGAAATTGCTTGGTGCACCTCTTGCAAGGATAACAATGTGACAGTATGGGCATTTAATCCAGACTGCCACGGAGCGAACTGGTTAGTACAAAGCAAACACCACGCTGGTCAGATAGCACAGCAAGCTAAGGGCTCACCCCTGATATCTGTGTGTAGCCTGCTGTGGCAGGTACGAATCCAGGCAGGGTCAACTCAGCCTTTCATCCTTTCGAGGGCGATAAACTGAGTCCCACTCTGTGGGATTATAATGTCTTCTGTTATCTGAGCGCTCTGAGCCCTATGGGAGTGTAGCGCTATATAAGAAATACATTATTATTATTATTATTATTATTATTATTATTATTAAGGGAAATGTTGTCACTCTTCACTCAAACAGTATAAGATGTTCATTCACCACCATCATTGGCTAGCCCCTGTGTGCATACCACCCGTCCCCTACAGGCCAGTCCTATTCCATGTGGCCTTCGGCTTTGCCACCTTGGGTTCAATGAACATGTTTGGTGGACCGTGTAAGAATGTTTCCCGCCCCATGGACAACTCACGTGATGTGCACCTGGTAACTGGACATGAGCTCAGTGGATACTCTCAAGGTCAAATTTGCCTTCTAAGATGAGAGGTGCTTCTTCGGATCCCAGACACGCAGGCAACCCCGCCATGCCTCCCCGGTGCAGAACAAAATGAGTTGGAATCACCCCATGCACCTCATAGTACAAATCACTGGGCAACGTGCTTTGTGCTTACCCCTTAGCAGCAACCCCTCAGAGGGCCTTCACATGTGTCTCTCCAGAAATGTACTAATCAATCGGGTTGTGAGGGATTTGGGGTGCTGGTTGTGGCATCTGGCAGTTCAATAGGAGCCCTACCCTCCTGGGGGCACTTATGACTTAAAACTGTGTTGAGCTGTTTTGGCAACTCAATACCTCTGCCCTGGCTCCCAGGAGATCATCCTTCAGGAATGGGCGCAACCCTACCTGTGCTCAACTATTCACTTTCCTTTCTGATCTTAAAAGCCTGCAACATAAGACATTGGACTGTTTATCTATCCGGCCCGAAGGTCTAACGCCTGGGCTGGGAATGGGGAAAGAGCTTTGAAACTGGGTGCCAGCATGCGCTACTGCCTTTCCCGCGGCTTGTGCCAACCTAGGCCTCGATCTTAATATTGCGATTCTTCAGTTCTTTTCTGCTGTGGGACGGGGCTGGCTATTACCTTAATCATTACTATATTATATAAACCCACATGCATACACCCCACACTTGAACCCTATTAGGACACATAACCCACTATGCCTTTGCCCCACATACACTGCCCATATGTCATCTATTGCTTGCCCCCATCCCCGGACAGCCGCTCCTCTTTGTTTCTGTGTGGTCTTAATATATTTACTCAGCCTGAATCATTTTGGTGGGCAGGGGAATTGGACATGCATCACAACATTGGCCCCTTTAGTTAATACTATATTAACTAACTCTGCTGCTTCCTGTGTTCTCCATGTGCCTTCTTTAGGCACCCATACTTTACACACATCGCACAAGCTTTCTCCCACTTGGCTTTTTGTTCTGGGGTACAAGTAAGGTAGATTCACCCCCCATCACCTGATAGGTTGACCCAATGTTCTGTGTAAATCTCTGGGTCCAGTGGGGGTGTAGTTACCGTTCCTGGTGGGTCTATGGCTCTCTCAATTCTCACCATATGAGATTTCTTAGGGTCGTCTGTTTGAGCATGCCCATTTATTGTACCATGAGGTGCACTATTTGCCCCGATTGAAACCATCATCATCACACCATTCAAGAGAGTCCTTATGCATCACTAATGGATCATTTGGCAAATACAGAACAACACCAACAGGAGTATTACGATAGGGACCAATATTTTCACTAGTGCTCCGAGCCATGATGGTGCCCATGAAAACATTGTATCGAACCAGTCTTCAGCTTCAACTCCTGCTTATTGTTTCCATACCTGTCTTTAGCTTGTGCAGGGCCCCTGTAATGGGGACATAGGGAACCATTCTCTGCATCATTTGGGGGTTGTTATGTCCAACAGGACAGTCCAATTTTCTTGCACACACCCCCTTCCATGGTTGTCAACAAGTCTAACACGTATTGGTTTTGGAGAGCCATCAACTGGATCTCCTGCATTTCACTCTTGATCACGTTCAATCTTTGCTTGCTGGCGTTCGCCAGCTGGATCATCACCCATCTTATTATTTGAAGCCATTTCGCGTTAGCTGCGGCCTGATCCCCTGGTAACATGATGGACGCAAAGAAGACATCCGTCTTGGTGTACAGTTAATACTTTTCTGGGATTTCTTTCAGCAGCTTGGAAGAGTCTTCAGACAAGTAGTTCAATCACCTCTCCTGTCTTCGCAGTGAGCGCTTCTTCTACTCGCTTGTGGGGACTAGGGTGGGGATTGCTTTGTCTGGGGTGTGGCAACAGGCCGTGCTTTCGTCAGGTGGGCTTCAGGGACCACAAGGATGGCTGAATGCACTGTCGGCAATGAACAGGTACCTCTCCATGATGGTGGGAGACGCAAGTACGCCTGCTGACCACACAAACCGTAAATGTCCATGAGAGCTGCAGTGCCCTTGTTTATGTCGGGAATGTACTAAGTCTTGTTGCATTTACTATTGGTTCCCACTGGATCATTTCCAAAACCTTGAAAACACAACTGGTATTCTTCTGGTGGTTGCACTTTCAGTAGTGTTTCTTTGGTTTCGATCCATGTAAACATCGGATCATATGTGGCCCATATGGTGAGGCATTGTTGTTCACTTCGCTTAATACTTCTTTGTTGAACCCCGCCAGTCCCCCTGCCGTGCAGCTTACTACCGCCTCTTGACATAAGTTTCTCCATACCTGTGGAACAATCTGCAAACCCAACATAGTGCTAGGTGAACTATGCACTGGGCTTAAAGAGATAGCATTTCCTGGGGCACTAACATGTTGGGTGCTCCCAACACGTGGGGTTCAATGAGAAGACATAACAGCTCCCAAATGCTCTCTGTTTCCCCACTGAGCCCATGTGGCTGTATCACACATTGCTAAATTTTGGATGGTGCACATCAGCCATTGCAATTAATCCAATCCCTTTGCATTGGTCATATCCCCTTTCTTCACCCACCCCCCTTTTTTCTCTGCATGACCATTTCCATGTGACCGTGTTTATCACTTGTGTTTTCGCTGTACATTAATACAGTCATCCAAAACAACATTTATTGTACCATATCCAAAAAGATCACCTCCCATATTTACACACCCGCCCCTATCACACCCCCATTATGTGTCTCAACCATATAACTTGGCCAAGTGTATAAATGCTAAACCCTAAAATAAAACCAAAACATACATATATTAACATATTCAGTACTTGGCGACTGTGATGGGAAGTTTGTAATCCGGCAATTCATGAAATACTTTTGCATTTTGAAAATTCCTTATTAACCTGGTAAGTGCAGTAGTAATGGTATGCAAACATTCTGAAAACATTTTAGCAGCTGCCCCTCAGAGGAGCCTATGATACTGTTGGGTCGTTGAATGAGCTGAAGTAGTCTTGCAGTGAGGAGGTAGAATCAGTGGCGAGGATGCACAAGATATAAATATCAAAGAAAAACGAACACAGTGTCCACAAATCAATTCAGGATGAAATCAACAAAGTGTTGTGGTCTCCTATACATGCATAGAGTCAATAATAGTCATTGGCCCTCATTAGGACTCTGGCGCTAAACCATGGTGCTATTAGCACCATGGTCCATGCCGGAGTCCGCCATGGAGAAAGGGGGAATTACCACCCCATTCCAAGGTTGGCGGGGCGGTAATTCCCCCTTTCTCCATGGCCCTTCCCCATTCCCATTTTTGCCCCATAGGGCTCAATGGGAATGGGGAAGGCAGCAATTACGGTACCGCAAATTGCGGTACCGTAATTGCCATCAAGGTCCCTTTGCGGGTTCCTACTTTAACGGCTGGTCCAGATCCAACCGTTAAGGTTGGGAGCCGCAAAGGGACCTCGTAGTAAGGCGTTAAGGGGTTAACGGCGCCACAGCCTTTTACGGCGCCGTTAACCCCTTAACGCCGGGGTCGTAATGACCCCCATGGTGTTGAGGCACCGTGTGTTGCTGTTTCAGACACAGGAGGTGCCATGTGGGGGGACCTCCGGACCTCCGAGAGGTGTACCCGATACCGCAATTCCTTTACCTTGACTGCAAATGGAGTGGCATACACGACGGGGCGAAGAATCCTACGGATCCCTCACTGAAACCCTGCTTAAAGTGCCCTCCCAGGTGGCCAGGGAAAGGCAGACGCTTCCTGATACTGACCTTAGGGGTGATGTACTGCGGGAGGATCACCGGGGAGGAGACAGGGCACAGGGTGGTGAGGAGATCCCATGGGATGAGACACATTATTTATCCTCTGAAAGGAAGTACCTTTCTGAGTTGCCAAAACATATTGTCATTATAATATCCCTGACCCACATATAAGATCTATGACTCTGGGTACAAGTCTTTTAAGGCATTTCAGGATGAAACCCCTCCTTGCTCCCAAAGGTATAATGTAAAAGCATCTGGCAAAAGTGCCTTAAATCAAATGTCTTCCCTTGTAACCACACATTCAAAAATGCTGCCTTTGAATGATATTAAGGGGAATAAATCTACCCTTAAAATCAATTCAATGCTTAATAGAAATAACTTTTATGTTGGGGACTACAAGTCCGATAATCCCATGAGTACTGGGATGAGGAAGAGGGCTGAAGAGGCATGCTGTAGCAGTAGACAGGCAATTAAATAGCCCACACCTGCAGGAACCTGGGAGGCATAAAAGGCCCCCTCAGGCGCAGGCCATTGGAAGGAGCTGGAACTGTGACTGGAGTGCGAGCTGTAGCAGTAGTAGCAGAAAGAAGGCATGAAGCTCTCAAACCAAGCAGAAGTGGGAGTACAAGAGTGACGCCGGAACGTGGATACAGCGGATTTCACCTGCTTGTTCTGAGATGGTCCTGTTCCCCCAAATTCTGAAGTGCATTGGCTGTGCAGCGGAAGTCGTGCAGGAGAGGCATCTTTCCCCATGTGAGCCTGATTGCTGTGGTTGCAGTGCACCAAACGTGTTGGAGACCGAGGCGAGGAGCAGTTGTCAAGCCGTGGGTCTCAGGCACGAGAGGGGCTCCATTAACGTATAGCCAGATCAGAGACACTTTCGGAGAGCAAGGGTGTGGGTCCCTAAGAAGCCAGAAGTAGTAGATGTTGTGGCAGAAGTCGTGGAAGATGTGCGACCCGAAGGGCAAGTGTTCAAGACGCTGGTAAGTGAAGCATGGCATACTAATACCTTGTGCAAGCATTGCCGGCACCAATATTCAGTTCCATATTCACTAGTGTATGGTTTACAGCGAGCAGAAGCTGTTTGTTGAAGTTGTAATTTATTTATTTATTTATTGTGCATTTGTAAGGCGCTTATACATCAAATAATTTGTGTTTCAAAGCGCCCTGAGGGTAACAGGGTGGGAACATGGGAATGAAAAGCAAATATGACAATGAAAGATAGAGGCAGAGACACTAGGCCTTGTGAGCATTCAGACCGTGCAAGTACAGCTTACTTGAACAATAGAAAAGTAGCACCTGCGTATATGAGAAAAGTCCTTTCACTTGCGCAAAGAGCAAACGCTGCTTATGTTAATGTTAAAGGTTTTTATACCGCGCATAGGTTTCACTTGCGTGGTCTCTTGTTACTCTTACGGTTCCATGAAAAAATAGGGAGGGAAAGGGTACGTTTAGTGGCAGGAGTGGGAAAAAGAGCAAGATAGCTGTGATGTGCCGTTGTCAGCTTCAGTTCTGATGGACTGTTCACTGAGCCTGGTGCGAGATAGGAGGCGGCTGTCGGTGTGGTGTTGTGCAAGGTTGTGTGTGCATGCAATGTTCTGTTGTTGCAGTGTTGTTGAAGTGCGTGCAGTTTGCTGTGATGGGTTCTGGTTGAGTGTTAGTATTAGTTCACCCAGATGCGAGTGATGGCTAAGCAACACAGTTTGCCCGGAGATGACAAATGGTTTGCAACCACAGTTCACCTAGTGTGGAAAATGGACAACTAACGCAGTTCATCTCGGTGTGACAAATGGCTGACTGACACAGTTCACATAGATGTGACAAATGGCTAACACAGTTCACCTAGATGTGACAAATGGCTGATATTTGCATTTCTGTCTAAATGTAACGCAAGTTAGTATGCACAATTCTGTCTGGATGTGACGCAAGCTGTTATGCACAATTCTGTCTAGATGTGACACAGGCTGATATTCACATTTCTGTCTAGATGTAGCACAAGCTATTAAGCACAACTGAGTCTAGATGTGATGCAAGCCAATATTCGCATTTTTGTCTAGATGTGACACAGGCTGATATTCACATTTCTGTCTAGATGTAGCGCAATCTATTTAGCACAACTGAGTCTAGATGTGACACAGGCTGATATTCACATTTCTGTCTAGATGTAGCACAAGCTATTAAGCACAACTGAGTCTAGATGTGATGCAAGCTAATATTCACATTTCTGTCTATACTCGCTAGTGCAGTTAGAATACATTCCACCTAGATATGAGATACTTCTAACTAACTGTTCTCCTAGATGTGATACATGACTAGGCAATACAGTTGATTGATTGATTGATTGATTATTTATCTATTATGCGCTTATATTTGTAACGCGCCTATACACAAGTGTTTCAAGGCGCAACGAGGCAAGGAAGGGGGAACAGACGGATGACAGAGACAACGATCTTACTAGGCCAAGTTACATTGAGATCGCGCAAGTGCAGGGGAGGGGGAAAGGTGGCAGGGGAAGGGGAGGGGCAATTCTGTACATGGGATCAAAACAATAACAAGAAGTGCAGCCAGCAGGTGGCAGGTGCAAGGGTAAGTGCAGACAGCAGGTGTCCAAAAGTGCATGTAGGGGGACTGTAGGGTTACAGATACAGACCAAAGTGCAAGGGTTGCTGGGAGACAGTGCGGATGTGCAACTGGGTGGGTAGGGACCTGGGCCTGAAATCAGAGGGTAGACAGGTTGTCAGTGCAGTATCTGACAGGAAATCAGCAGGGGAGAGGGAGAGAGAAGGCAGAAGCAAAGAAAAAGGCCTTGAGGTGCTTCCGGAACCAGAGATGGTTCTCCTTGAGTTTCAGAGAGGCAGGGAGGCTGTTCCAGAGGGAGGCCCCAGCCGAAGAAAGAGATCTACCACCAACTCATTGCTTGGAGCAGCGACTGCAAGTGTTTCAAAGCGCAACCGTGCATGGGAGGGGAAGACAAGACAAATGAACTTACTGGGCGTGGCACATTCAGATCGTGCACATGTGAACAGAACAGGAAGTGCGGGGGGAGGGGGGAGAATTCCTGTCAGACCATGGGTTACGTGCAGAGATACCACTCTCGTGGGTCGTAACAGAAGTAGTGCTGAGGCAAGTGCAAGGCTTGGAGGCAAGTGCAGGAGACTAGCGAGTAAAGCTTGGGACCTGTGAGGCTCTGAAGGTTCACCAGGCAGCCAGTCAGCAAAACTGAGCAGAAGTAGAGCAGAGAAAGCGAGAGAGCAGAGAGAGGTGGTTAACAGGGGAGAGGGAGAGAGAAGAAGGAGGCAAAGAGAAAGGTCTTGAGGATTTTCAGAACTTAAGGAGATCCGGCTCAAGATGGAGAGAGGCAGGGAGGCTGTTCCAGAGGCACCTGCAGAGGATAAATGTCTCCCTCGAGTCTCTGCTTGGAGAAGCGGCTCTCCCGCAGAGAGTTGGAGGAAGTAGAGTAGAGGGCGGCTCACCCCAGAGAGTTGGAGGAAGAAAAGTGGAGGGCTCGGGAAGGAGACTATTTAGGAAGAGAGCGTTGCAGATAGAGTGGCCCCAGAAAGCCTTGTGGACAATACAAAGGGTCTTGAACTTAATACTTGCAGCCATGGGGAGCCAATTAAGTGATTTCAGCACCGGAGAGATGTAGTCCCTGGACTTGAGGCGAAGGATAAGTCTTGCGGTTCTGGTCTGGGTGAGTTGAAGAGGACTGAGAGTAGAAGAAGGAATGTTGAGACTGTTGCAATAGTTCAGGTTAGAGGGGACCAGGGCTCTAGAGACGGTGAGTCTCTGGGGGAAAGTGAGAAAAGGTAGAATACCTCTGAGAAGGTGCAGATGGTAGTGGGACTTTTTAGAGTGGTCCGCGATGTGTGACGAGAAGAAGAGAGTGGAGTCGAAGATGAACCCCAGATTTTTTGCCTCATTGATAGGTGGAGGCTCAGGGCCAAGGGAGACCAGCCAGAGAGAAAGCGGGAAGGCGGGTACAGGGGTCTCAATGAGGACAATCTCTGTCTTACTTGCATTGAGGCAGAGGTTGTTTGCAACACACCATAACTGAATTGCGGACAGACATTCAGGTATGAATGAGGAAGAGGGTAGCCTAAAATAGAGCTACATGTCATCCGCATAACACTGAAAGTTGGAGGTGAAAGTGGCTATCCTAGAGGCCATGTGGCCATGTAGCCATTGAAAGACTAGGGGTATAGGTTAGATCCCTTGGGGACATTGCACGTAGAGAGAGTGATAGGGGAGAGAAAGGACCCCAATTCCACCTGGAATGGGCGGTGATAGAAAGGAGATTAGCCATGCCAGGGCATGATCAGTGATGCCAAGAGTATCACAGAGACATGCGATCAGGGTGTTGTGGTTTACCGTATCGAAGGCAGAGGAGATGTCGAGTAGGATGAGGACAGAAGGGGAGTTAGAATCAAGGTCTGAGAGTAGATCTTCACAGGTTTTCAGAAGAACAGTTTCCATGCCTCTGGATGCTCTAAAGCCAGACTCGCGGTCATAGAAGCAACCAACAGATTCAGTGTGGAGGGTAAGCTGAAAAACTTCTCCAGGAGTTTGGCCAGGAAAGGAGTGATAGAGATCGGCAAAAGTTTGCCAGAATGGATGGGTCAGCAGATGGTTTTCTGAGGAGAGGTGCACAAGGGAGTGCTTAAGATCAGTGGGGAAAACTCCAGTGTCGAAGGAGAGGTTGCCGAGGTCGGCCATGGGTGAGGCGAGAGAGTCAATATTGTCTTTGATGGTTTTGGAGGGACATGGGTCCACCTGTTTGGAAAAGGCTTTCATAGAATGGACTTTTCTAGTGACCTCCTCAGGTGTGACGGGGGAAGAGAGAAGAAAGAAGAGAGAGAGAGGGAAGAGAGAAGTAGTGCACTAGTACTTCACATTCTCTGTCTTCCAAACGGACCACTGAGGCCCCCATGTGCCTCTTGCCCGTCTCTTGGTCAATAGTCAGTGACCCGTCAACAAAGAATACCTCGCTGTCGTCAAGGGCATAATACTGTGCTTTCAGGATTGTTATTGCTAGGTCCCTCATAGGTGGCACAGTCGTGTACATCGTCAGTGCCAGTAATCGTTCCTGTTAGAAAAGTGGATGGATTCATTGTTTTATACCGTACTATGTGAACATTTGAACTGGATAGTATAACCTCATAGACTGACACCCTCTGTGTGGTCAGGGTGGATTTGGATCATTCCAAGATGGTAAATACGTGTGCTTCACGTACAATGTCACTGAGCACCCCATCGTAATAGTGGCTGACTTCTCTATGACTTGGGGTTACACAGAATATACTCGGGATTGCTCTAGCGCAGATCACCAGATGTGAACAGCAGCTGCAAACCCCCATCCACAACCTCCCACACTCATGCTAGGATTACAGGTGCGTGCTGGGATACCACCTTCTGAAGCTAGAGCTTACTCACCCATGAAGTGGCCCTGCATAATGGAATCTAACATGCCATTATAGTATGCCAAGGGCTTGTGGCCCATCATACTCTTCTGGGTTAGTACTTCAGTCATCATCTGCCCGTCTGAATGTGAAAAGAGATAAAAGCCTGGAGTGTAGTCAGGTGTTGCTTGAACAGTGGCAGTGGCAAACACATCTTTTAATTCTTGGAAACTGGGAAGCTTGTTGTGAGGGGATTTGATAAACACCTCACTATCCCTACCCTCAAGAGGATTTCTCTTTTGGCTTTGGCAATGTTGGCTGTTGTTAACGTCTTTTAATATTGCCCTCTCTTGGCTTTGGCAATTACTTTGTCCTTCATACAAACTATTATAACCTTCCTTTCTCCTCCCAAAGTTCTTATTGTGCCACTTTAGATTCTTTCTATCGGCTCGGTATTTAAAGTTACTTTTATTCTACCCCTTTATCTTCTTCACATCAGTTTGCTATTCAACATTATCATTAATGGCGATTACGGAGAATTCCAGGGTCACACAATACTAGTGAACTCACCAGTTGCCACATCTGTGTCCGCTCGCTCCACTCCCACCAGTCCTTCTGCTTCACTCTACATGGTAAACTGCTTCATTCTGCTTCCTGTGGCCTGCACTAGTCACTGGTGCTCGCCTGCCATCAAAGGAGCTTTCCTCATTCCAGAGACAGTCTGGTGCTTAGCTGCCACTGGAGCTCTCCTTACAATGGGGAAACTTTTCCGAATAACACTTCCCACCGTGCAACCTCTGCATTCCAGGTCATAAAAGGAGGGAAAGCTTTTCAAAGTAAAGATTCCCGCTGCGTGACCTCTGCATGCAAGCCCATCAAAATTAAAGACTCCCTCGGGACAATCATCTGCTTTGCAAACAGCGGTGGTTCCGTCGTCTCTGTTTTTCTTCTGCTGCCACTGCAGCGTGGAGTCTCTGCAAGCACTCCACCTTCTGCTACTCGTAATGATCTGCACCTGAGAGGGCCTTATAGACTCAGCAGTCCCTCTGAGGTGTGGGTCATTAGAATGACTAGACTGCACCTTGCAATCTAGTGCCTCTGAATGCCTCTTCCTTGTCCCAGTACTTGGGGCATTGTGGAACTTGAAGTCCCCAATGTTAAGATTATCTCTTTTATTCTGAAGGCTGTTTCCTGCTTCATTTCTACCATTAATTACATCTTCAAAAGGAATTTTGAAAGAATACAATGATTGGTTTGGATTTAAAGGATAGGTCATTTTATTAGAATTTAAGAAGTAAATGTTCTGATTTATTTCACAATATTTTTATTGGCATTTTGAAATTGGCATTACACCAGTGTCAATCTCCCCCCTCACTGATTTCTTGCGCCATTTTACAATTTCAAAACGTATTCAATTGGTTCCTGAAAAGTAACAACAAACTAAACAAAACAACAACATTTGACAAACTTGAACTGTCTTCATTTTGAACGATTGTAGTGGCTACGTTACCTTGAATCCGCTTGGTGGCCTGTCCATATCTTTTTCGGTGGGGGGAGGGTGGGGTTGACTTTCTTCCCCTTCATGTCGCGTCTCCCTCTTTTCTTCATTATGAGCCCCGCGCTTCCTGTGGCTGTGCGCTACTTGTCCCGCCAATTGGTTCACGGGGGCATGTCATCGGAGGGTAGGAACATGTCTCTCACCACGGCCTTCCATGCATCAAATTTAGCGTTAGTATCGCCCTCATCCCCGGCGATCCCTATACCCCATGCTTCTGTTTCTGCGGCCGTCCATCGCTCCATTTCCCTCTTCCATCTCATGTATTGTGGGCCTTTTTTTGACTTCCGCGACATTGCCATCTTCCTTTTTGCCAGTATGAATGCCATGTCCATCACCCGTACAATGTGTTTTATTTTGCTTAACCTGGGATACATGCCCAGCAGACATTCCTTCATTGTCCACTCATATCTGCTTACTCCGCCCTTCATGCATGCCTGTTTGATGTTGGCCCAAAGGGTGCCCACTTTTGCACACCCCCAGAACATGTGTATTAGGCCTGCTTCGTCATGAGTGCACCATGGGCAGTGCGCCTCCGCTTGCCGTTTGAAGCTTGCTACCCTTTTTGGGGTCATATACGTTCTATATAGGACGTTTATTTGGATTAGCCTGAACCTGGCATTTCTGGACACTGCCTTTGGGTATTGCAGTGCTCTCCCCCAATCACTGTCTGAGATCTCCTCGCCAGTGTCCGTTTCCCATTTGGCCCTTAGTGTGGCACCGCGGGGGTTGGGCCTATCGTTTAGCTGCACGTAGATTCTCGACACTGGCCTCCACCCGTCGCTCAGGTTATACATCTCTGTCACTAGGGGGGGTCATTGTTGGTTCCTCTGGCCAGTCATTCCATCTCACCCTAGCCTCATGTTTAAGTTTCTGGTACCATAAAAATTGCCCCGTAGGTAGGCCCTCTATCTCCTGCAGTGATTCCAGCTCTCTAAATTCCCCATCCTCGTACATGTCCCCCCAGGCGTATATACCAAGTCCCTCCCACTGCCTAAGTGTATTAACATCAGCTGGTGTCGTTCTCATGTCTGCCATCAATGGAATTTCCGGGGAGTAAGGGTTCCTCGAGTGTGTGATGGTTTTAACTCTTTCCCATACTTGTCTGCCCAGTTTGGCTAGTGTAGGGGCTCTATCGGCTCGATCCCAAGGCGCCATATTATTTCTTTGAGGTATATGGGTTTGACGAGATCACTCAGTAGGCCGGTTTCGCTGGTGACCTCATCCGACAGCCATTTGGTAACGTGACTAAGTTGGGCTGCCAGATAGTACCTTTCAAAGTCCGGGAGCTGTATGCCCCCTGCATCATACGGAAGGGTCAGAATATTCAGTGCCAGTCTGTGACGTGCCTTTCCCCATATGAAGTCTCTAATCTGGGCTTCTAATTTTCGGAAAAAGGTGGTCTGATGTAGTGACAAATGGTCTGGAAAAAGTATAGGTATCGTGGCAGTATGATCATTTTTGTTATTGATGCCCTGCCCATCATTGAAAGTGGTAGCCTAGACCAAACTTTCATCGAGTTGTGGAGCCCTTGAGTTACCGACAGTGTGTTCTGTTCATGCATAAGTTCAGGTGTATGTCTAATCCTGACCCCCAAGTATTTGAACATATCCGGCTGCCACTTCACCCCAACCTGTGGTAGGTCGTCTACTCCTACCCCCCTCAAGCCCGCCAGTGGAAACATGCAGGATTTTTGTCTGCTGAAGTGTATCCCCGAGTAACGAGCAAAGTTGTTTAGCACTTCCAAGATTGTAGGGGCATTGTTTTTTGGGTCTGTCAGGTAGATCAGGACATCATCTGCATATAGTGAGATAACATGGTGCCCCCTACCCACTCGTATTCCAGCATCCCAGAATTGCTTCCTTATATAAATTGCGATTGGCTCCAGCCCCAAAATATAGAGCATGGGCGAAAGGGGACAGCCCTGTCTAGTGCCTCTTTGTATGTTCCAGTCTCTTGATACCCATTTGCCCGTCTTTACTCTGGCTGTTGGATCATTGTACAGCATCTTGATCCAGCGCACAAATCCTTCCCCAAATCCGAACTCCCTTAACACCTCTATCAGCCACTCCCAGTAGATGGAGTCGAATGCCTTTATGGCGTCTAATGACAATACTGCCATGTGCTCCTGGCCACCTTCTGTGTGTGCTATAATGTGCTGTAGTCTCCTCAGATTGGCAGTTGTGTTGCGAGCAGGGACAAAACCATTCTGATCCTCATGGACCAGACTTCCTATCACTTTGGATAATTTCTTGGCCAGGATAGTGGTCAGTAACTTACTGTCATAATTTAGCATAGCTATCGGTCGGTAAGAGTCGCATTCATCAGTTGGTTTGTGTGGTTTGGGTATCGGGACTATTAGCATCTCTCTCATGGTCTTGGGTAGGGTTCCCGTCTCGTAGGCTTCCTGAAATACCTCGTGTAGTAGTGGGGTTAGTGTTGTCTCGTATGCTTTGTAGAACTCTGGGGGGAGCCCGTCCGTTCCTGGGGTCTTGCATGTGGACAGGGATCTAAAAGCGTCTATAATGTCCTCAGGCATAAGAGCCTCTTCTAATGAGTCTCGTTGTTGGTCATTCAGCCTGGGGAGTCCTATCTCTTCTAGGGTGTCTTGTATGTCTGTCAGCGGTACTTGGGGTCATGCGCATACAGTGTGGAGTAGAAGTCAGCAAATGTGGTGTTTATTGAGTGTTGGGTTGTTCTTATTTCTCCCTTCTTATCTCTTATCGTGGTCACTGGGTGTTTTGGGTGCTCTCGCCTACATAGCCAGGCCAGTAGCCTACCTGGTTTGTCCCCGTTTGTGTGCTCTGGTGGTACGTGTTGCGTAATCAAATTTTGCTAGCCGCCCCCACGCCTGGTGACAATTCGTCCGTGCCTCCTGCAAAAGCTCCTCTTCCTCTCTAGTTCCGGCGCTATTAGCTTCTCCCAGCCTTATTTCCTCCTCCCTCTCCTCTAATTCCCTCCTCAGCATTTTCCTGACTCCCGCTGTCCCGGCAATAATTTCCCCCTCGTTACCACCTTCAGGGCCTCCCATACCGTGCTCCAGCGCTCCACACTGCCACTGTTATTGGTGACATACTCTACCAGTTTTTCTCCCAGCTCCTCTTTAAATATTGGGTCCTTCAGAGCCTCCGTGGGCATTCGCCATAGCGGGATAGGGGGTCTAGGGCCCTTCAGAGCCCAGTGCATTAACAGGGGAGAGTGGTCCGAGATCGATCTGCCCATGTATTGTACCGATTCTACCTGAGCTAGGTGTGTTTTGTCTATAAACATGTAGTCGATTCTCGTGTGGAGGTTGTGTGTGGAGGAGTAATATGAGTATCCCCTGTCTGTGGGGTGGTGTTCCCTCCAGACATCTGCAAGGTCTAGTTGTTCCAGCAGGTTGTTCAGCACCTTTGAGGTCCTATCCGTTCGCACCAGCGGGGGTTCGGACCTATCTAGGTTCCCATTCCTCACACAGTTGAGATCCCCGCCCCATATGTAAAGGCTGTCTCTGTGTCGCGCCAGTTTCATCTGAAGCCTAGCAAGGTAGGACGGAATACCGTGGTTTGGGAAGTATGTGTTGACTAGGCAGATTTCTACTTGCTCAAGCACTCCCCACAGTATCAAATATCTCCCCTCCGTGTCTGCTTCAGTCCCTAACACCTGAAAGGGCACCTCAGGGTTAATCCAGGTATACACTCCCCTAGCAAATTTGGAATACGGGGCCCCCTGTCCTTGACCTCCCCAGTGCTCCTGTAGCCTTGACTGGTCCTCCACTGTGAGGTGAGTCTCTTGGAGCATTGCAATGTCTACTTTCTTCCTGCGAAGATAGGACCTGATCCTGTTCTGGTGCAGATAGGACCCCAACCCTCTCACATTCCAAGTTAGTATTCTAAGTTGCATTGCCATGCATACGGCGCCCACCCCGGGGGCTCCGTTTGACTCTCGCCCTCTCACCTCGTTTCTTGCGTCTTCGATTTATTGGCCACCGTTCCTTGTTCCTCGTTCTGTATGAAGACTGTAGTGTCAAACCAAAACTTCTGCGGCAACAAACGCAGCTTAAACAGTCAACTTTGTTAACTAACAGTCCAACAAACAAGTAGTTTGGACTGTGTAACTGCAAACTGCCCCCAGCAGTTGCAATGAACATGCAGCGCTCAGGGGCTCCCAAGCTTTCTGAGCCTCTCCAGGCTTTCCAGCATGGGCATTGTGCGGGAATATGACCTGCACATGTCTCGTAGGGGTGGGCCATTAACATGTTCGCTTGTGGTGTCCGGTGCTCCTGTCCGATACAGCTATCTGTGTGTTGTGACCCCAAGTGCAAATTAGAAGTCTGCATTGTGCTTTAATGTGGGGTCTGACGCCAGTATTCGTGAGTCCGGTTTCTTGATCATCTATTGTCCGTTTTAGGAGGTTCCTCGTCATCATCCGCCAGATTATTGTGCTCGAGCCACATGTTTGCTGCCGCTGGGGATTCTAAAAAACTGCTTTTCCTTTATAAAGGACTTTGAGGCGAGATGGGTAGAGCAACATATATTTAAGATTAAGTGTCCGCAATCTCGCCTTCACTGGAATAAAGGAGTTCCTGGCGAGTTGCACTGCAGGGGTATAGTCAGGATACATGCCTATTGTAGAGCCTTGCTTTCTAATCACTCCGCCTTCCCGGGAATACCTCAATATTATTTCCCTGTCCCGGAAGTTGAGGATCCTGGCTATAATCGGTCGCGGGTGCGAGCCTGGTGGTGGGTGCTTTTGAAGAGATCTGTGGGCCCGCTCCACCGAGAAACCTTGTGAGAGTTTACCCGCACCAATCTCCTGCTGCAGCATTGTCTCTATGAAGTTTGTCGGGTCCGGGCCCTCCATGTCTTCGGGAACACCTAGGATCCTGATATTGTTGCGCCGAGCGCGTCCTTCTGCATCCTCGGAGCGCGCTTCCAGCCTCGCTACTTTTTGTTCTAGGTCGCGGACTTGCGCTTTCAGTTCTGTAGTGTTTTCTACATTTTCTTGCAGGACGGCTTCATTAGTGTTCACTCTCTCCGTTAGGTTGCGGGCGTCCTGGCGCATAAGCTGCATGTCCGATTTTACTACATCGATCCTGTTTTCGATGGAGGTGTGGAGCTCTGCTATGGCCCGGAGGACCTGTGTGTTGTCGGGCGCTGCTTCTGGGTTCGAAGGTCCGGTGTCAGCCGCGGAGTCAGAATGCGGCAGCTGCTTGGGCCTTACCGTCGTGAAAGAGTCCATTGTTTTTGTTTTGGATTTGGGCTTGGGTGGCAACATCACTTTCCTTAGGGGCAGCGTGCGGCTTTCACTGTCCGATGGGCACCTGTGTGTTTGCGGCGGCTCTGCATTGCACTCCCTGGGCTGGCCTCTTATCCGGTAAACGTTAGGTTGTGTCTAGCAAGGCTTCCCTAGACTTTAGTGTCAGGTTATCTCAGGTAGTGGTGAGCTGTGTGTCCCGCAGCGGTTCAGGGAAGTGTGCAAGATGGGGGTGCAAGTGTAGCTTCACCCCCCTTCAGCAATTCTGTGAACCAGTGCGGGTGACGAAGATGATCGGATCTGTTATGCCACTCGCCGTTTTGTGTGTGAGGAGCTGAGGACCCGTCCCAGCCGCCGCTCCCGACCTGCCTGTTGTGTGGTACAGCCAATTTAACCCAGTTATGGGCCTTGCGGAGGAGCGCCGCGGTGGAGTACCGTCTCCTGCGCCCAGTCTTTCGTATGCGGCCGGTGCTTATGTCACCGTGTTCCGGGATCCCCGCTCATTCCCAGGACCAGGGGAGCAACCGGCTTAGTGGGTTTGGGAGGCAGAGGGATGCTTTACCTTTAGCCTCTCCAGTCCAGTCTCCCGTTTGATTGTCGGGATCCGCGGCACCGATCCTAGTGTGGCCGGGATCGGGGTTAGTAGCGGTGACCGGGACTTGCAGGAAGAGCAAGCGGAGACAGTTTCCCTTCAGCTGCACCGCAGTCTCGTCATTCACATAGAGGGGCCGTAGGTCGCGTTAGAGTCCGCCATCTTGGGTGTGCAGGGGCGCTTCCTTGTCTCACTCGCCTCCGATGTTGCGGACCCCGATTTCCCTCAGAGGTCGGGTCGCAGCCGCAGGAAAAAGGTTCTCCTCCAGCAGGTGTAGTAGCACAATTACTGCTTGGTTTGGGAGCCGAGTTCGCGCCTCTCACTTGAAGGCGCAGGGAGCCCCGCAGGCCACCGCCATCTTGGTGCGTAGGGGCGCTTCTTTGTTTCGTTCGTTTCCAATGTTGCGGACCCCGTTTTCTTTCGGAGGTCGGGTCGCAGCTGCAGAAACAGGGCCCTCTCCCAGCAGGTGATAACTGCCCGGTTATTGCTCAGTGTGGGAGCTGAGTTCACGTTGCTCACTTGAAAGCGCGGGCAGCCACACGGGCCATCTTAGGAGCATAGGGGCGCTTCATCTCCTAGCTCGTTTCTGGCTCCGCCAACTCCGTTTTTAACTGGGAGTTGAGACGTTTCAGTGAACGGAGGTTCTTCTTTCAGCAGATGTTGTTTCCGTGATGATTGCTTAGCGTTAACAGCTTAATTCATGCGGCGATAAGGATCGCAGACAGGAGCTTCACTGAGGTGCGACTTCACAGCATGCGTGCTGGCCACGCCCCCCGAAGTAAATGTTCTGATGTACACATTTCTCATTCTCCTGTTGACTTCAAGAGTTTTTACCATTACAAATGTGGGCAGCTTTGTGAAAGTGAGTCTTACTCCTGATAAATGATTGATTATGACAGATTTAATAATCACCAAGATAGATATCTTTGGGAAAGGCAACTTCACTCTGACAAAAAGCCATTACCTATTCTGGTATCACTGAAATCTCTTCCTCTGAGGAAGACAAATACAGTGGGCCTGATTACGAGGTTGGAGTTAGCCTTGCCGGTTTGACCGGCAAGGCTACCTCCAAACTCTCATCCAGGTCCGGCACCCACAAAAGGGGAATTACTGGGTCATTCCAACCTCGGCGGACTCGGTAATTCCCCTTGCGCGGGTGCCGGGCCCGGTACATCCCCATTGCCATTTGAGCCCCCATAGGGCTCAATGGGAATGGGGAGGGTGGTAGCAACAGTACCGTCAATAACGGTACCGTTGCTACCATCAAGTTCTGCCCACGGGTGCCGGTACAGCCACCAGATCAGACCTGGTGGCTGCAAGGGCACCCGCGAGCAGAACCCCTAGTATGGTGGTACGGTAGCAACAGTGCCGGTAGCGATACCGGCGCCATTGTTGCCTTACCGCCATACTCGTAATGAGGCCCAGTGTCGCATACAACGGAGTCCTCCCCTTGCATTGGGACCCTTCTCCTCCCAGGTGATCCTCCCAGCTAATACCACCCCTTGGGTTAGGATCAGGTAGCAGCTGCCTTCCCCAGGCCACCTGGCGGGAGACTTTAAGCAGGGTCTTTGTGAGGTCTCTGCAGGATTCATCACAAAGTCCTCCGTAGATGTAATTGTGCTCTTTTTTTTCTGGGCGTCTTGGAGTGCCTGCAGCAGTGGTGATGTGTAAGTCATGTAGTCAGAAATCCACGCCCTACAATAGTTACACAACCCCAGGAATTTCTGCATGTCCTTAAATATCACTGTCTGAGGTGCGCTGAGCACTGCTGCAGAATGTCCTGGGGTTATTTTCTTACCATGAACAGAAATAAGTTGACCGAGGCATAACACCTCCTGTTGACAGTACTGCCATTTCACCTTGTCCATTTTGTAACCTTTTTCAGCAAGCAATTGTAATAGGGTGATGCAATCGTCCCTGCACTGTTTTTCGTCAGCACTGCACACCAACAAATCATCCACATATTGAATAATGGTGCTTGGCACATGTATGTTCCCCTAATCCGCATGTAGCACCCTATTAAAGATACTGGGGGACTCACAGTACCTTTGTGGCAAACTTGTGTGCTGAAATCGTCCCCCGTCATATGTAAACACTGTCAGATATTGGGAGTCAGGGTGCAATGGAACAATGAAGAGTGCGTTTTTCAAGTCAATGACAGTAAAGTTGGTCACCAGTGTGGGTATGTTACATAGTATTGCTGCTGGGTTGGGTACTACTGGAAACACAGCTTTCACCATGTTGTACAGAGGGTGCAAATCCTGAATCATCCTCCAACTAGATCCTTTTGATTTCTTGTTGGGGTATATAGCCATGTTATAGGGAGAGTAAGACGGTACAATGATGCCTTGGTGTAAGAGTGCAGTGAAGGTATCATTTATTCCCTCCTCTGCTTCTTTGGACAGTGGGTACTGTTTCACTCAGGGCAATACTGCTCCTGGTTTAAAGGTAATTGGAACTGCAGCAATGCTCTGCAGAAGTCCTACGTCATGGGGATTGGACGTCCACAAAATGTCAGGTACCTGGGAGAGATCTTCTTGGGCAAAGGATGGGAAACATTCTGCCACAAACATGGGAGCGATACTGTATCATGATCTTGCTGGGAACACACAGGGCCAGTACTATCTCACCGTCATCGCCATTGTCCTCAAACAAGTCAGTATCTGTAACTTCTTTGAATGGCTGGGCTGGCTCTGTGCACAGTACTGTGCACAACCCACCTCCATCTCTATCTGTACCTATTAGTACAATCCTTTTCTTTGATACCACCACCCCTTCTATATCTAAGGTGAGGGTGGTTCCTGTTAGATGTTCTTGAGGCTGGGCGGGTCTGAATAGGAAGCCAAAGGATATTCACCAGCACTCATTACCGACTTGGGGAATTGCATTTAACAACACTTTAACCCTGTAGATAAACAAATCTGGTTGTACTGGGATCCCCCTGGCTGCTGTCTCACTCCCCAAGGCATGAATGACCTCCATGGCTCTTATGTGGCACATTCCTGAGGTTACCACACCACTCCTCTCTCAGTAAACGAGATAGTCATGTTCAGCTGGATGAGCACGTCTCGTTCTAACAGGTTGACAGGGGACATTGTTGAAAACAAAAACAGGGCATGTACTACATTTCCCCCACTTTAAGTCTTCTGTAAATGGAACCGATTTCACTGCCCTAGAGAAGCCGTGCATGTCCATAACCTAACCTGACAAAGGGAAGGGCCCCACATTAATACATGATTTGGTTGCACCTGTCTCCACTATGAAAATTAAGGGTTCCTCTTTGGAGTTGGCAGTGACTGGCAGGACTCGGCATGCTAAGGCTCTCTGTGAGCTGTATTAATCTGGGTAGGTGTTAATCCCCGGGAAGACAAAAGGATTCCCTCACAGCATGCTAGCCTCTTGTTAATGTGTAACAGTGCCATTGGGAACTGCTTTAGTGTTGGGTATTTGAGGCACTTGCGGCGGGGCAGAATTCCGTGTGTACAGACCCGCACCACTGGGAACTGGTCCTTGTAGCTGCGGAAACTGTGGAGAGAAGCAGGCAGGCTGGTGCAGGCGGCACACCATACGGGTCCACTGTGCGTCCAGGAGCATAGGGCTGTAGGTACACCTTGGGCATATGGGGGTATCTGACTGCAGGCAACTGCTGGCCTACTTTTTACAATGTCCCATCCTCCTGCATGTTAAACACTGTTCTGTATTTCCACCTCTATGCCCCATCCCCCCAAAACCTTTTATATCCCCCCTCAAGACCCTGCAAATCCCCCTCTCCACCATGGGTGCCCTCCCTGAGGCCACCAATGATACTGTGGTTGAAACCCACCGTTCCATTCAGGCGCCGTCCTCACATCTGCCTGTACTGCCCTGTGCTGTGTCTGTGTGTCCTGTAATGCTGCTACTACAACCCTTATACTGATATCTTCACTAATTTTTTCTGCACTAGTTTCACTTCCTCTGTTTGTAGTCGTAGGCCTGTTTTCTTCTCTTTGTCTCTTAACCGTTTGCAATGATCTATAATTATGGACTGTAGCTCTGCCCACCCCTTTGCCTCTATCCCCACTATCTTGTCGAGGGCCTTTTGCACCTCCTTGGGAACCCTTTTTAACCACAAAATAAAAGAATGGGATCAATCAATTCCATGACTTGCCAATCTCTGCCCTCCACATCTCTTGTGTCTGTAAGATATGCTGGTGGGGTCTTCATCATCCCATATCGTGCCTTGCATGATGGACTGAAGTTCCGGAGTGTCCCAGTAGGTGCATCGCAAAGCCACCCATACCTGCGCCCTGATGTCATTAAAGGGGGCCCCATCATGAATATCATCCCCTAATCGCACTCCGGGATGCCCTGCTTTTACCCATACATCGTCAGCCTGATCCCCATGTATTGCAACAAATAGGCTTTTCAAATAACCTACAGCCAGAGAGATAGTGGCCATTTGATTTTCAAATGCGTAGATCCATTTCCCTGTGCCTGCAATGAGGGATGGCAGGGCATTAATCCGGTTATTTATGACCATGGTATATACTGTGCCCTCCCTGGTCCCTTATGTGACAGGAGGAACTGTTTCTCCATCACCTTTATCGCCTTCCTCTTCTCCACTTGCTTGCCTTTTGCAACTGCCATACACACCAAGCTTCCTGTCTGCTGTCTTCCTCTCCCCGTCCTGTTCTCAATGTGTACATCCCTGATAGCAGTAATATCAATCCTAAACAATATGTTCCTCCAACCAAATAGGTGCCTTCTTCCCATCCCTCTTATCCATCCTCAATCGTGCCAGCTCCTCCTGCGTCCTCCTCGATGCCTCTTCTAATTGTGGTTTTCTAGCTTGGTCCCCCTGCTCTTGCACCCGTACAGCTGTCGATGCTATGGTGTTCGGGTGGTTGTGGCACTGGGCCTGTGGCGACTGAGAGGGCGGTACTGTGGCAGGCAGAGGGATGTACACTGGGTTTGTGTACCCTTAGGCTGCACGGGTAGGGTAACATTCTAACGGGGGCTGTGCTGTACTTGATGGCGATCGTACTGTTGGCTCTGAGGCGGGCGGGGCAGGTGTTTCTTGAATGGATGGGGCAGTGGGCATTGTGAGGGGTCAGAAATGTGAGGCGTTCAACTTTGTAAATGTTTTCCATAAGATGCCATGTTATTAACTTAGAAGGATTAAACACCTCTCTATCCCTACTCTTAAGAGAATGTCATTGCCTATTTCCCTGCCTATCAAAATAACTAAAGGAAACTCTGTCCCTCACACTTATACCTACAACAAATGTATGGCAATTCAAAATATAACAAACCACAGTTAAATCAAACATAAACTTGATAACTGTTTCTCTTTCTGACTTGGGTAATGTTCCCTTCCCCAAATTCAAAGCAGGAATTGTGTATCCACATTTCAAAATTGGAAAGTTCTGTTTTATTCTGGAAAACAATATTCTTCTTGTTCCAACAAGTCTCTCAATGGGACTTCCTAACAGTTCCAACAGAAATAGCAAATCTGTGCTTCTCCATTGATAACAGAAAGTTCAACACAACTTCTTCAGAACTAAGAACACTTTCACAGTGGCAATAGAAATAGTTTGTCTGGATGATTGAAGAATGATTCAAAACATAATTTAGTGGCCTTGCCACTTCTTATTCTCCAAAGTCTTTAACCACAACACAATACTTTAAGATCTTCCACCTTGTCCACTCAGCTGCCCGGTTTAACCCTACAAGGTCCTTTGTCCTGGTATACTCACCTGCCAGGACCACCAACTTCTAACTCTAACACAAATAAGTAGAATTTTTAAGAGAAATCCAATCACATAAAAATGGCTCTTGGCTAGTTTGTCGTAAACAGTTCACCAATACAGTGCATGACAATACATGCAATGTATATGTAAAACACAACATTCTAAATCTCTGTTCTGCTTCCTTCTCTTCCTTCCCTCACAGGGACACTTCATTTTCAGGCCATAAAAAGTAAACGATGCAATATTACTAGCCCTGATGACAACCCTAGAGGGTTGAAACACGTGCCGGCAGTCTGTTTTTGAATGGCAGATAGTTTCTGATAGACAATCTATGCATGACAAATATTTCTGAAAACAAATGATATCACATTATTGATGGAAAAGAGAGTTTGTTGAAACCTAATTATTGTGGTTCTATATCTGGCATTTATGTTCCTTGCTGCTAATCAGTATGTGCTGTTATTGAATCAATAATTCTCAGATTTATGCATCTCAACCGAAAGTGGGCAATATTACTTATTCATTTAATCATTTATATTTTTTTTGTTACTCAAATGTTATTAAAAGGTTGGAATTTTAGGGAAGTTTGTGACATCTAATTTTAATAACATTGATCTTTCTAAAATAAATATTGGCTGACAGGCAATACACAACATGGTATCAATTCTTTTTCATCAAATGGATATCTGTGTAGAGCGTGGCTAAAGAGGAAAACTACATATTTTATCTACTGCAAGTACTTCTGTGCAAAGTTAATTTAGCAACAGCTTAGCAACGTCTTCTGACTTTCAACAACTTCAATAATAAACACTCCTTCTGTAAATACATGAACCAAATGTGTGCTGGTTATGCCACATGCATTGCAGACCATGCTCTTCTCCTCCTGAATGCTGGCTATCAGGAGGGCAGCTCTTCTGCTACAACAACGTCTTTTAAAACACATTGATGTTTCTGGTTCCACCCTTGGGATTGACACCTACGATGTAGATTCCTCTCCTCTCCTCCAGAATACTGACTATCAGGAGGGCAGATTTTCTGCCACACTTGTTTTCCCACTTTTGTTGCATCAATCAAATGCTGACAACAGCCTTTTATCACCCTCGCTCTTCTTGGGTCTGGCAATGCTTTTTTGGGTCTTTCTTGATAATTGCCTCTTCCTCTTGGTGACAATAGAATTTACAATTGATATTGATATTTTTAATTGCCCTGTTTGGGTTGGGGCAATATTTGTTGCTGTAAATATCTTTAACTATTGTCTACTTTTGGCTTTGGCAATGGTTTTTATCATCTTTAGAATTACAATTGCCCCCAATGTTCTTATTCGGCCACCTTAGCTGATAAGCATTATTTTGGTATGCAAAGTTAGGCCCATTCTTCCACTTCTGCCTCTCAACATTAGTTTCATATTCAAATTAGTAGCACGTGCCAGCAGGCGATCACTGAGTGTTCCGGGGTCACATTTAACTAGTGAACTCACCGGGTGCTGCATACGCATCCGCACGTTCAGCTGCCTTCATGTCTTTCCACTTTCTCTGCTTAGCGCTCCAAGATAGGTTGCTTTCTCCTGCTCCCCACAGTCCGCAATCAAGGAAAGAGCGGTCCTCACTCCAGAAGGGCTCTGTTGCTCACCTGCCACCTGGGCACACTTCACTTCAGGGAAAGCACTCAAATTTAACGTTTCCCGCTGTGCAGCCTCTGCACACGAGGTCTTCAGGGGTAAAGCCTTGAGCAATAATGCTTCCTGCCGTGCAATCTCTGCAGACACAGTGCTTGAGGGCAGAGGCCCCCAAGAAAACGGCATCCGCTTACCAGTTTGCTGTGGCTCCGGTGTCTCTGCTGCCTCTCAATCTCAGCTGCTGCTTCAACGTGGAGTCACGCACAGTACTCCACCCTCTGCTTCTCCTGCTATTACTACCACTACACCTGATGGCCTACACCGGAGGGGGCCCTTTATACTCCTTAGTCCTTCTCAGGTGTGGGTCATTGAAATCATTAGACTGCACCTTGCAGTCTAATGCCTCAGATCCCTCTTCCTTGTCCCTGTACTTTGGGAAATGTGGGGCTTGAAGACCCCAATGTTACATGCGCTGCCATCTGTCAATTATAAATTCAGAACTGAAATACAGTATCATATAAGCAAAAGAGAGAGACCAATGGTGCCGACACGTGTTTCGACCTTATAGGTCCTTTTCAAAGCACAAGACAATTTATTTGGTATTAGGTACACACACAAAATAACAACAGTTTCACATATTAATATGAGAAAAATGAACCATCAGCATTGCCCAATTTTAAAAGGAATCACAAACCATAATATGACTATATATTAGATCAATTGATAAAGAAATGGATAGAGGGAGAGAGCAAGCCGGATGGATAAAAAATAATATAACACAAAACAAATAGACAAGAAATAAAAAAGGAGAGAAACAGAAACTATTAGAATCGTGTCAAACAGGACTCCTGTGAGTCCATTAAAACATCAATACAAATCTAGAAACCTTTTGCTAATGTCATTGTCTAGATACGCACAAAAGTACAATTACTAATCATAGTTGTAGTGCCAAACAATTGTCTCTCCTTTTTTCTTTCTTGTCTGTTTGTTTTGTGTTATATATATTTGTTTATCTATCTGGCTTGCTCTCTCTCTCTATCCCCTTCTTTATCAATTGATCTAATATATGGTGATATTATGTTTTGTGATTCCTTTTAAAATTGCACAATGCTGATGGTTCATTTTTCTCATATGAAGATGTGAAACTGTTATTGTTATTTTGTATGTGTACCGAATACCAAAGAACTTTGTCTTGTGCCTTGAAAAAGACCTATAATGTCGAAACAAATGTCAGCACCATTAGTCTCTCAACCACAGCACAATTGAAAGCTTTTTGCTTATCTGATACTGTATTTCAGTTGTGAATTTCTAATGGACAGATGTCAGCGCATGTAACATTGGGGACTTCAAGTCCCACAATGCCCAAAGTACTGGGACGAGGAAGAGGGGTCCATCTTGATTTTCTTCTTTTGCTGCATTAGGCTGGGGTAGCCTAGGGTTCCGCTATCTGCAGCTGACACACATATATGACAACGTTCTTGTAATTTTAAGATACAACGCCCACATACCTGGTCCCCCCAATCGTTTTTGCTCCCCAATGTTACAATTAGCTTCTTCTCCCTGCATATCACGTTAAAATTAATTAACTTCACTTCCATTACTAATCTTGTTTTCAGGAGGACCTTTAAAAGGAATCAATTATTGTTTTGAAATCAAAGGAGTGCTAGCTCTTTCAGAACCTAGGATAGTAATGTTCTTATGTTCACATTTAACTTCCTCTTGTTGACTACAGAGATTCTTACCATTATAAATGTGTACAACATTATGAGGGGGAGCTTTTTGTCTAATAAATGATTGATTAAGACAAGCTTCACCACCCACAGGGTGAATAACTTTAGAACAATACATCTCACTCTGACGACAAGCCATAACATACTGTGGCATCACTGACATCTCTTCCTCCAAAGGAGACAAATACTGCGTCTCACCCAACAGAGTCCTCCCATTCCCTTTTAGCCCTTCTCCTCCTAGATGTTCCTCCCGGCTAATACCACCCCCAGGTTTAGGGTCAGGTTGTGGCGGCCTTTCCCTGGCCTCCTAGGAGAAGACTTTCGGTAGGGTTTCTGTGAGGACTCTGCAGCCTTGCATGGCCCACTGGGGGTGGGGAACTGTACCTCTGAATGTGCATAGGTGGCACTACCGCACCTCCCCACAAATTCAGACAGCCTAGGGCTGTGACTTGGAAGAGCTCTGGCTCCTGCGTGCAGGTGCAGGAACCAGGAAGGGCTCTTAGCTTCCCAGTTCCTGTTCATGTGGTGCGGGAGTCAGAGAGCTTCTGTGTTCGCTGTTAGACCAGCAAGCAAAGGGGCAGAGTCTGGACCGGAGCTGAAGGTAAAAGAATGTATTATGTATGAGTGTGTGTGAATGAGTGAGTGTATGATGCATGGGTGGGTGCTGGGTGCGCGCATGGTGTATGGGTATACAAATGAATGCTTTGTGATTGAGGAAGTGAATGTTGTATGAATATGCATGGTGGTGCTTGTACGTTTGTGTTGTGTCGGACCGGGCCAATGATTTTGTGGGGGGAGTAGGGTGGATTAGTGTAGGGATTGAAAAAAAAATCATGGGTTTTAAAATGGACATCGCACAAAGCAAGCATGATAAGTATTATTATGTGGCAAGTCTGGTGTTTTGATGCAGCCAATTTAGGCATTTCTCACTGTGGCATGACATTGTTTTACTGGGCATCTCCGACAAAGTATGATAAGTGTTATTACGTGGCTATACTGGCATTTTGGTGCAACAAGTCTAGCTATTTCTTTCTCACAGCATTTTGTTTTGGGCATCTATGATAAAGAAAGCTTAATAGTTATTACATGGCTAGTCTGGTATTGTGGTGCAGCCAGTCTAGCTATTTCTTTGGCATGGCTTTTTTTCTGGGCATCTATAATAAAGCAACCACGATGTGTTATTACGTGACTAGACTGGTATTTTGGACATATTTACATATTTGGGCATGGCATTTTATTGGCAAAGCCAACAAGAGTATGTTTCGAAGTGGGGATACTGCTATATATTGACAGAACCAATGTGGACACGTTTTCCTATTGTATCATTACTGGCATTATGTGCAAAGCAAACATGAGTATGTTCTTATATGGCATATATTGGTGTAACCAACATGGAAATGTATGGGCACAGACAGCTTAAACATGTTTTCATACAGGCATAAACGGTGGGCAAAGGCATTCTGACTTGCATCTATTGGATTTGTTTGTGAGTTACTCTACAAAACCAATTGCAACCTGCCTTGCTTTTTAGCCATTTGTTCACTTAAAGCATGGTATAAAATGCACAATTTTAACCCATTATTCAAAAGATTGTATAACTCCCCCGAAGACCGCATTGTCTGGTTCAGGCTCCTCCCTACGTTTGGTTGCTCTGGTATATTTGCGGGTAATGTTTGCGCCCCACCAATTAAACAATTCACCGGCCGCCACTGCATACACCCATTGTAAATAGCTCCCTAAATTAGGGTTCCTCTGCAACACAAACAAGCTGGTTAGCAAATAGTTGTCGATTGCAGAGTGCCATTCCAATATCCCCCCACCCCAACCCAGATAGAATCTTGAGACGGAAAACTTGTCCTAGAGACCGCTTTGACATCAGAAGGACTGTTAGGCTCTCTGTAAAAAAGTAAAGTAGCACTAGCTGATGAATGTACACCAGGGCCAGGGCCTGAAGAAAGAGTGAAGTGTCGTTGGACAGGTACGGTAGGCTGGATACAGGCCAAAGCTCACTCCCTGAAATTAAGGACTACATGACATAGGGGTTGGTGGGCTGTTAGGATTGATTGACCACCATACTGTCTTATAGCATTGTTGCTGTTTCTCGACCTCTGCGCAAGCGTAGGCCGGCGAAGGCCATGGCTAGTGCAGCAAACATTGCCATGGGGTGGGTGCCAAAATGTCGATACGTGATTCAGAGGAATGTGATACACAGCCGGCACATTGTCATACTGAGCTTTATCATAGTAAGAGAAGCCTTGAAAAGGATGCAAACCAAAGATGGCCAGATCTTGTTTACTGTGTATTGAGCGTGTGCACTAGGGCGCAGTTCTTCTAATCACCTGTTTATTGAAATGCCGAAATATTGTAGGCCATTACAGACTAGGGCATATATAAACTAAGGATTGGCTTCTAGTTTTTGCCTTACAGTGTCATTGTATCTCATTGTTGAACTGGTCCCTGCTGGTATGGAGTGCAAAATGGCTGCAGGTAATCTGGAACGATTACTGATTTGTGCTTCAGAAAGCCTTTGTGGATTCATGAGCTAAGCCTTTGCCTCTGACAGTTTCAATCCTTGCATGGCTCACTGAGCCCTTCCGGACTCCTGCAGTCGATACATTGGGCCTCATTACCAGTTCAGCGGTAGCCTTGCCTGTAAAACCAGCAGGCTGCTGCCGAACCTGCGAATTTTACCGGTGCCCGGGAATGGGTAATTACCGGGTCATTACGGCCTTGCCGGACCGAAAGGGCTCAATGGGAATGGGGAGGCTGGTAGCACCGGTACCGTTAATTACAGTGCCGGTGCTACGTGTAGGTCTGCTCGTGGGTGCCGTTCCGCCTGGCAGGTCAGACCTGCCGGGCTGACAGGCACCTGCAAGCAGACCTCGTAGTTTGCCGGTCCGGTAACTACAGTACCAGCAAGCTTACCAGTACCATAGTTACCAGACCGGCAACCTTGTAATGAGGCCCATTGAGTACCATTAGATTGGGTAATAGCACTAATCACTACAGCATGTAGACCTGGATAAACCTGGCATGACGCTCTAGATCAATATTTTGCAGGGAGTGAAACTGTGACGATCAGGGCCTCATGGGTGGAAACCTTTCAGCTACTATAAACACGTAGTAGGATTCAACGCACAATAGTGTTTGCACCCTCAGTAAATGGTATCCAGTCAACATGTAGCCAACAAAAATGTAGCCAGTGAACATTTCGTGGTGAAACTACCTGAGAGTTTTCTCCACATCAGCAGACCCAATCCAGACAGCATGCAGTGTTCCACAAGGCTCCTGTGTCTCACCAACTATGTATAATATATCTACCAAGCCCCTATTTGACAAATTGGACAGACTGGGTGTCACCTACACGAATTGCGCAGATGACACCCAGATCCTCATTCCCCTTTCGGGCAACTTTGTCTCGGATACGGCCTTGGTAAATGAAATATACCTCCTCATTCAGGCATGGATGGCAACCCACAGCCTCTGCATGAATTTCGATAAAATAGAGATCCTGATTCTTGGCTCCGCTACGAACCTAAAAAAACTAGACACCAACTACTCTGCTTTCAGTATCGATGGCAATATAATCACAGTAGCTAAAGAAGTGAAAACACTAGGATTTTACCTTGACTCCACCCTAACCTTGAAAAAACAGGTAAACTCCCTGGCATCATCTACCGCCTATACCTGTAAACTTATTAGATCGTGCAGACCTTTTCTAACACAATCCAGTTGCATTATCCTCGCCAATGCCCTAATACTATCCAAACTAGATTATTGCAACGCCCTATACCTTGGAGCCAACAAATATATCACTAACAAAATCCAGACACTGAAAAATAACGCCCTCAGAACAGCCCTGAACTTACCTACTAGAGAACATATATCCAATATGAGAAGAGATTACCACTGGCTAAAAATAAGCGATAGGATCCTACCGAAAACCGTCTCGCTAACCTTCAAGTGCCTCAATAACGCAGCCCCCCGTAGCTTACGGAGAGAATAGTTAGAAGAACATCAACTCGCCCCTCCAGTGCGGATATCTCCCACTGCCTACAGATACCCAGATTCAGGTTAAAAAAAACAGGCGGAAATAGTTTCCCGGTAAAAGCTGCCCACTACTGGAATGCACTCCCACTTGATCTTAGAAAAGACCAGTCCTACTACAGCTTTAGACGTAATACTCTTAACTGGCTATGCTCCAACGACCAGCATGACTAAAACCAACATGCACTTGCCTCTAAACTTCTCATGCTCTTGTCTGTACCCCTGTATCCCGACTCTTGTACTCATGTATGTAACAACTTCACCTGATCTGCCGATTATGCAATGTATGTATATATGTATGTACTCTCCACTATGTAACTAAGCTTTCAGTATCCTTTGTACTCTGTTCTGCCCAGTTACCTAAAGGTTTGGTGCGCCCTACAAATTAATAAACAAACAAACAAACAAACCTCTGCCGTGAAAAAATGTTGACAAGTAAAAAGTAGTCAATAAATGCAGCTGAAAAGGAACCAGAAATGTAATGCTACAAGGGTGATTGATAGGGTTAAGGAGGATTTATTGGGATTCTGATTGACCGGTTTAGGAGTTAGGATAGTGAGTTGGTGTAAGGATAGGGATTAGAGTAAATGTGTTAGGGTTTGGTTAGTCATTAGGATAGATTAAGGGTCACGGTAAGTGTTAGGGTAGGGGTTATGGGAAGGCTAGGGATAATAGAGTAATGGGTTGGGTCAGTGTTAAAGAAAGAGATAGGGAGGTTGAAGAGGGCTGGTCATGTTGGCGTGGGATAGCGGTTGGGATAAACCTAGTGGTTACGGTAAAGTAAGGATTAGGGTAAGTGGGAAAGTTGCAGCTAGGGTAAGGCTAAGGAAAGTATTAGAGCAAGGGATTGGGTTAAGGCAAGCCCTATGCAATTTGTGGCGAGCTGTTGTTGGGGTTGTTGATAGGTTCACTGTTATGATATGATATGGCATTTATAACGTGCCTGTAAACAAGTGTTTCTATGATTTTCTAATCATTTTATATTGAGTAACCTACAAATAAAATGCTTTAGTGTGCTGTGGGGTTCGTGTTCAGTAAAAATTAAGGGTAGAATATGGGTTGTATTAAGAGTTAGAGGAAGGTTTAGGAATGGTATAAGGGTGATTGTGGAGGTTTAGTTAGAGGTTGTCATATTTATGGTTACAGCCTTGTACTTTTGTGTATTTTAAAATACCCTTTTTTGGCAACCTTATTACTGGCAACATATTTACACTTTGGATTGCCTGTATTGATGACTACATCTTGACATGACCACTTTTTCCTGGGGACATTTTCACATAGAACCCAGTAAATGTATCCCATAGGCAAGACAGAGGGACTTTTCTACTGGGCATCAAGGGTAAAGCAAACATGATAAGTATTATTAAGTGGCTAGCCTGGAGTTCATTGGCACAGCCAGTCTGGATATATTTGCTTACTGTGTGTGACGAAATGACATCTGCTCTGCAGGAGTACAATGAGGAGTAGTGGCTAAACCGCCTACTCAGCCCTGACGCTTCTACTGACCAACACTTATTCTAATCATAAAGGTCATACCTCCTTTGCCTTTTGTGGTAGCGTGGGCCAATGGAAGGGTATTGTGGCGGGTCGGATGAAGGAGTCGGACACACTTAGGACATGTGACCTTTCTTTAAATTAAAATATAAGACAAAGGCCTATCTTTCCCTATTACTAAAAGGATTGCCCTGCCTATCTAAATTAACTAAAGGTGTTCGTCTGTCATGTGGAAGTCCAAAAGTATAGTTTGTCTTCGATCCCACACCCAAGTCTACCTGACCCTACCACTAATATGATTAACTCAAAAAAGGGAAAAAGAGTGTCTCTCTTCTCCTGTTCGTCTCTCTTCATGCCTTCTTCCCAGTGTCTTTTTCTTTAATCCTTTGTCTTTTCTCCTGTAATAATTGATACACAAATGTCTCTCTTTAGAATATAGGTTTCTTTTAATTATCTTCCCTGATAGTGTCTTGAGGTTTCCTTCATGAGCTCATGTAGCTCTTCCCATATACTTATGAGCCGTGTCTTCTCTTTAATGCCAGCTTTACGACACTTTTCCTTGAAATAGTTTTTCACACTCAGGTCTTTACTTGTATGTCTCTTATATTCTTGAGGGTTCACAACCCCCAGGTTTTGTAGAACTTTATCCAAATTATGAGTCCCCCTCTCCCCGACATGCCATCTCTTCCGAACAGGTGGGAGGGAGATTTTGCTCCATAAAGCCGGAGATAGGAATTTCCCAATAGGATTGAATTGGAGTTTTACTTGTTTTAGGCGGCAGGGAGTACTGGAGTTTGTCTCCTTCTGCTGGAAACTCCTGTGAGTTGCGGGAGATTTGGCATTTCTGCTCTCCTAGGTTCTTGGTATTGGATTCTCCTTTTTATGATTCTGTTCTGTTGATAGTCTAATTTCACAATACTTGTTTCCCTCATTTGCCTGGGGCTCTATTTTCTCTTCAAGCCGATGTACCTGGGGATTTCTCCCTTCCTCCCACGGTATTCACTTCCACTTTTTATCTATCTCCCAAGCAATATTATTCGTCTTGTTCTGTACGAATTTCAGATATCTCCAATTCTGCAAATCTTATCTTCGACTTTCATATTTCTGATATACGTTTCCCTGGTGGCATTCCGCCTCTCCCATTCTCTCGAGTCCCTTTTCAGATGCAGGGGATCCTCGTGGGGCTTGGCACGCACTTGGGTATTGGCTTCTCTGTTCCTCTTCTCTCTGCGTTGCTTCGCTGGCATAGCATTCTCGGCTCCTCTGACTTCAGAGAACATCTAAGCACGTGGGCTGTAAGTAGTTTGCAGTTCTCACTTCTCTGGTGTCGGTGTAATTTGTTGGGCGTCTCAACCACCATGAAGCAGCCCGGTCACGCCACCACCTTGCATGGGTCTTCGATTTCCGTTTCAGTAACGGATTTCCTGTTGCAGGATTCGTCGTCTCTCCAGCGTTGCACTCTGGCATTCATCGCCTGTCCAAAAGTAGCGGTCTCCACAACTTCATTCTGCTCCGCCTCTTCAAGGTGTAATCACATAATTGGGCTTCCTATGTGTACCATACTCTCTCTCTTGACAAGAGCGACTCTTCCCAGTTATATACAAGTCTTTTTTAAGCAGCATCTCCCTTTCCTTGGAATGGCTGTTTTGTTCCTACATTGCCTGAAGCCAAACATAAGGATGACAGATTAGTCTTCATAGCAGGTATTCATATATATGCAGTTAGGGTATTGGTTCTAGAGCATTCCTCATCGGAATGGGAGTCCTTGTCCCCTAAGGTGGAGTAACTCCCATTGAGGTCCCACTTGCCCATACCCTAGGGAGGGTGTTGCGTACAGGCTCACCTCCCTAGCCTCAAAGGGGGGGCTCCCCCTTGGAGAGAAGGGATGAATACCCTCGATTTGTCACAGTATACTCTTAGAAGAGGTGTAAATGTGATACAGTAGCAACCCAGACAGCAATGCTACTACATAGAAAAAATTAAAGCATGTCCAATCAAGTTTCAATTCACATATATATACTTCAAACAAATCAATCCCACAATTAACTATTAAAACACTGTAAAACGCCCACCCCTGTAAACAAAGAGAGACAATGCAGAGCAGGAATGTATAAGCGATGTAGATGCTTTTGTAGCAATGAAAAATGCAAGAACTACAAAAATATCACTTTAAGGATATGTTCTAGAAAATAAAGTTGCAACAAGGGACTTAACAACTTTTTCGGGCCCCAGAATGGGACAGCGGATCCATATAATACATGATTTCAGTACTTAGGCCTCTCGACAGGGTGGAACCAGGCTTCATGGTGTGATGCTTACAGGTTGAACTGGGTTTCAATGTGGCTACTTGCGTTGTTTATAAGACTGAAAGAATAAAGTTGAATTTGCGTAGTGCTACGTGTGGTTTGAAGGAGGTGTCGAGCGCTGCAAGTCAATGGATTACCATGAGCGGTTGGACTATCTAACGTGGTTCTAAAATGATCAGTATCGCAGGTTTGGATCATTGAGTGTGTCAAGTCTCTAACAGTTCAAGTCGAGTTTTGATGCAAGGTCCTGGTGGTTTTTGCTTGGTTTGATGATGCAGCAGTTCAAAGTCTTCTGTACGGTGCAATGGTGCCCAAGCAAGACAGGTGCTGAGGCTCGGCTGGGGCGATGCAGTGTTGAACTGGTTCGATGGATGCAAGTGATAGTTCATAGTTCAAAGGTAAGTGTTAAAGGCAGTACGACATGGGTTCTGGTGATTCAAAAGCATCAAATATGGTTCAAATACAGTTCGAGTTGGTTCAAGCCAGAAAAGCAGGAGACTTGCAGCATTGACATCTCTGGATGCTGTGAGACCCACTGCATTGTGCTCCAGGAGAAGGTGAGTCATTTTCAGTATGTCCTCTGCGAGCCTAACAAGTTTTGCGAACAGAGTGGTGGGCCTTGGTCCTCAACACAGTCACTCAATTGTGCCCTGGAATACCAGTCTTCATCTCAGGCACAGGGCTTTAAAAAGGACTGCTCTCCCAATAGGGTACAGATAAAATCTTTCAGATGTATTGAAGAAGGGGTGGGACATCTCCTCTTTTACAGGTTAACTGCCATAGGGAATTGGATGAAATCAAGCCTGCTTCAAGGGGTCCAATAACTGTCCCCGAGACAAGTGACCCTTGCCTCCTGATGTCATACCCAGAGTGCTTTCTTATATAGGAATTGAAGGGGATAGAAAGGAAAAATAGCCCACAATAAGCAAGATGGAGGACCCCTTCCTCAAGAGCAGCTATGAAAAGGGCACAACTGATCTTTGAACCTGCTCTATGCTGCCGGATGGAAGGACCTGCAGCACTGTCAAGAGACTGGTGCAGTCAGGTACATGTCTATACTATGCTTTTGGCATGGAGTTTTGGCATGGAGTTTTGGCATGGAGTTTTGGCATGGAGTTTTGGCATGGAGTTTTAAGATGGGGCTCTGGTTAGCAGTACATGATTTCTGAGATTGATTGCCTGCATCATTTTTATCATTAGTACAAATAAAAAAAAGGGCAGTGGTGTTGCACCCTTGGCAGCTGGCAATCCTTTCCACTGAGAAATCACAGTCCACCAATCACAGGTCACGCAACCAGAGTCCCTGGATTTCTCAGCCCCACATACAAGTTCTTTGTCACGTGCTCCTGTGCGCCAAGTCATCCTTACTTGACTCCACTGTGCTGATCTCCTGCCTTTTAGGGTGCAATCTTACATCCTTTGACTTTTCCTGAATTGCCTTGTGGCCCTGCCACCATGTATCACACACCCTTCGCCAAGTTGTTGTCTTGCCCGACTGCATTCACTCATTAAAATTAATTGTTCATGCCTCCTTTAGCCTTTAATGTAGTCAATTGTAAGGTTAGATGTAATTCAAGGCGGAACACAGATTTACTATGAATTGAGTTTCAATTCAGAGTTCAAAAGTATTTCCCGGTTTCCTAATCAGATTGAAGTTCAAGGCACGCTTGCGTTGTCTCAAGGTGAAGGCGTTTTAGAGTTCGCTATTCAATGTGCTTGTTTATTTCAATGGGAAGTTTCCCTGTAATGCGACGTTCAAGAGTAAAAGTCTCATAAAGATTGATGTTCAGTATTTCTGCATTTCCTTGCAATATTACGTTTTTGTATAGTTTGGTATACAGCATGCCTTGGCTTCTTACAATGTTAAGGTTTCATGTAGTTCGGTATTCAGTACACATTGGTTTCTTGCAAGGTTAAGGTTTCATGTAGTTCGGTATTCAGTACACCTTGGATTCTTGCAATGTTAAGGTTTCATGTAGTTCGGTATGCAGTACACTTTGGTTTCTTGCAATGTTAAGGTGTCATGTAGTTCGGTATTCAGTGCACCTTGGTTTCTTGGAATGTTAAGGTTTCATGTAGTTCGGTATTCAGTATACATTGGTTTCTTGCAATGCTAAGGTTTCATGTAGTTGAGTATTCAGTACACCATGTTTTCATGCAATGTTAAGGTTTCATGTAGTTCGGTATTCAGTATACATTGGTTTCTTGCAATGATAAGGTTTCATGTAGTTCGGTATTCAGTACACCTTGGTTTTTTACAATGCTAAGGGTTCATGTAGTTCGGTATTCAGTATACCTTGGATTCTTGCAATGTTAAGGTTTCATGTAGTTCGGTATTCAGTACACCTTGGTTTCTTGCAATGCTAAGGTTTCATGTAGTTCGGTATTCAGTACACCTTGGTTTCTTACAATGTTAAGGTTTCATGTAGTTTGGTATTCAGTACACCTTGGTTTCTTACACTGTTAAGGTTTCATGTAGTTCGGTATTCAGTACACCTTGGTTTCTTACAATGTTAAGGTTTCATGTAGTTCAGTATTCAGTATACCTTGGTTTCTTACACTGTTAAGGTTTCATGTAGTTCGGTATTCAGTACACCTTGGTTTCTTACACTGTTAAGGTTTCATGTAGTTCGGTATTCAGTACACCTTGGTTTCTTACAATGTTAAGGTTTCATGTAGTTCAGTATTCAGTATACCTTGGTTTCTTGGAATGTTAAGGTTTCATGTAGTTTGGTATTCAGTATACATTGGTTTCTTGCAATGCTAAGGTTTCATGTAGTTTGGTATTCAGTATACATTGGTTTCTTGGAATGTTAAGGTTTCATGTAGTTCGGTATTCAGTGCACCTTTTTTTCTTACAATGTTAAGGTTTCATGTAGTTCAGTATTCAGTAATCATTGGTTTCTTGGAATGTTAATGTTTCATGTAGTTTGGTATTCTGTACACCTTGGTTTCTTGCAATGTTAAGGTTTCATGTAGTTCGGTATTCAGTACACCTTGGTTTCTTGCAATGGTAAGGTTTCAAGTAGTTCAGTATTCAGTACACCTAGGTTTCTTGCAATGTTAATGTTTCATGTATTTCGATATTTAGTATACTTTGGTTTCTTGCAAGATTACGTTTTCATATAGTTTGGCATTCAATATTTGGACGGGCACTTGCCTGGGGTCCTGTTCAGAGCTCCCCGATGCTTGCGTGCCCCTCTGACACTCACCATTGGTCGGCTCCTCTTGCCTGCGGGTCGTCCCGGAGCTCACCGGTGTCCATGTGTCCCTCTGACACCCTCCAGCGGCCTGCTTCTGATGGTTTCTGCTGCCGTCTCCGCACCGCTTCTGGGGTGTAGAAAACTGCCAATGCGAGCCCTGCGCGCATTGCTGCTTCCTTGCAAACTCAGACAGCGTCCTTTGAGCCCTGGATCTGCCGGAATCCTGGTTTGGCATCCAGTCCCACCACGGCTGTCCCACGAAGAGCGGGCCTTCTGCTGGTCACTGCCATGCCGGTCTCCCTGCTTCTCCTTGACGGCTCTCCTTGGGGGTACTCCTTCTTTACCTCTCGCCTCTCCTTTTATGCACCTGCAGCCTTCTAACAGGCTGCAGGTGTGTCAGGTTAATTAGATCTGCCTGACCATAGTTAGGCAGACATGTCTGACCTTCCCAGTGTTTGGGATGCAGCTTCCTCGTCTCAGTACCTAAGTGGTGAAGAGGGGTATTCGTCATTACTCTCAGTTGCCTCTTCTTCGTCTCAGTACTGTCAGGTGTTGTGTGTGTGTGGAATAATGAGGAGAACTGGCTTGCAACAGCCTATGAAGGTTGGGGGAAGGTCAGGTTGACTGTAAATAGGAAAAGGGGTCTACCATGTCTCACCTATGGGCATCCCACTCCCAATCCTCAAGGACCCTCCACCCAGGTGATCCTCCCTCGCTTCTACACTCCCAGGGTCACGATCCAAAAGCAATGGCCTTTCCCTGGACACCTGCGTAGAGGATCTAAGCGGAGTAGGAGTGAGAATGCTGTCAGGTTTCTCACACAAGTTAGGATTTAGGAGGGTTGGCTGGGCCCCAGTAAGCAGGCTCAAAGTTAGGCACGTGGGAGGGTGCTGTTGGTGAATTAGTAGTTCTAGTACAGGATATTTGATGTGTGCCCAGCTAAACCAAATTTTTATTTCATAGGTTGTCGCTGTATACTAATGGTAGAGGTGTCAAGGTATGTCAGGGTTTTCAGTGTGGAAAGGCTATATGAGTTGCTAGACCGGATTTGCATAGCCATAGCTGCATTCTAGAGTGCATGGAAGGGGATCCGTGCTTGCGGCATGTGTCCACAGACGTGGTGCGAGTTATACATACCTCAGTCTTGGACAGATTCTTTCATTCAGTGTCTTTTTCTTAGGTCTCGCCAAATGATAAATCGGTCGTTCGAGTGCATCTTTGGTGGTGTCAGCATACAACCTTGTGGAAGACCTGGCTGGTGCCTTTCTTTGAGTGCAATAGGAGATACATTAATTTAAATGGATCTCGCCACTTATGGCTGGGACCAATAGTATTGTTCCTGTCCCCGACGGAAAGAATCGTCTAAGTGCTTCTTAATGCATCTTTGTTCCTACTCCCATAGCTATTAAAGTGCATTCTGTGGAGGCCACCAGGGGGCGCGCTTTTGGCTGCATGCTAGAGCGCATTGCTCCTGCATCAGTGGGCCAAACGATGGTGAGAGCCCCCACCCGGACCCCCCACAGACGGACACCGGGCTTGGCCCCATTGAGTGTAATGATCTGCGGCAAATCGTCCCCTAATTTTAAGCAAATGTGTGCCTCCCTGACGGAGAAGAGGCTGAAGGCAAAAGTGTGTCAGGTTAATTAAATCTGCCTGACCATAGTTAGGCCGACATGCCTGTCCTTCCCAGTGTTTGGGAACAAAAGTGTTTTCTTGTGATGCTGTACTCCACGTTCATTCAGCACTGCTGCCTCAGGTGCAACATTGGGCCTGCTAGGTGGGGCCTGGGCCACCAGGAGGTATTTGGGCAGTAGTGGAACTGGGGCCAGAGGTGCAGTTGACTCATGCTCAGTGGGGGGGCCATCTACCCCATTGGCGAGGGACTGAGGAGGCGGCTGACGGAGAAGAGGCTGAAGGCAGACTGCTGCAGGAAAACAAAAGTGTTTTCTCGTGATGCTGCACTCCACGTCCATTCAGCACTGCGGCCTCAGGTGCAATGTTGGGCCTGCTAGGTGGGACCGGGCCACCAGGAGGTACTTGGGCAGTAGTGGAACTGGGGCCGGAGGTGCAGGTTACTCATGCTCAGTGGGGGGGCCATCTACCCCATTGGCGAGGGACTGAGGAGTCGGATTGCCTGCCAGGGCGTTGAACGGCAGAGTGAGGCAGCAGGCTCCAGCCCGAGGAGGCGCGGCCCACTTGGAGATACTCTGTGGGAGGTGGTAGGAGACCAAGGGAGTGGATCGGCCCCTGGGTGGTGGGGCTACCACAAGTGAGAGGTGGGGTCACTGTGGACTCGGGAAGCAGCATCCCCTCCTTAGGGAGATTGGCAGAGTCTGTACCGGGCTTGAAGGCAGTTTGGGAAGGTGTGGGCCCACAGGCAGTTGCTTGGGGCGTGTGCGTGCCTCCCAGGATAGTGGTTGGGGCAATCTGATAGCGGCATGCAGGAGAACCCCAGTGAACACCGTACAGGAAAGGGGGTAGGCTGCCTGCCAGAGGCAGTGGACTGTGGGAGGTGGGGGCTGCAAGTGTGGTGGAAGTGTCCTGCGAGGAAGCCCTGGAAGGAGTACATCGATGACCGACCCCTGCTTTGAGCAGATGGCTAGGTAGGGGGTTCCCGAGAACTAATACTGGGATTGTCTAGTGACTGAATATGGCAGAACCACAAGGCAGAA